>NC_092112.1:12148862-12195248 GCF_045679555.1 Salvelinus alpinus | reverse complement strand
GTTGAGGTCATGATTCAGTGTTCTGAGTGTATTGTGCTTTCTCCGTGATGTTGTGGTCATGATTCAGTGTTCTGAGTGTATTGTGCTTTCTCCGTGATGTTGAGGTCATGATTCAGTGTTCTGAGTGTATTGTGCTTTCTCCGTGATGTTGAGGTCATGATTCAGTGTTCTGAGTGTATTGTGCTTTCTCCGTGATGTTGTGGTCATGATTCAGTGTTCTGAGTGTATTGTGCTTTCTCCGTGATGTTGAGGTCATGATTCAGTGTTCTGAGTGTATTGTGCTTTCTCCGTGATGTTGAGGTCATGATTCAGTGTTCTGAGTGTATTGTGCTTTCTCCGTGATGTTGAGGTCATGATTCAGTGTTCTGAGTGTATTGTGCTTTCTCCGTGATGTTGAGGTCATGATTCAGTGTTCTGAGTGTATTCTAGTTGTTGTGTAGTGAGAATGTGCCTGAGGGCTCTAGATGTCTGTGTCCTTTCTCCTTCCTCCCAGATGAGACGAGAGGTCACTGTTGACTGACCCCTAGCTATGCTGACTGACTCTCTCTCTCTCTCTCTCTCTCTCTCGTTCTCTCTCTCTCGTTCTCTCGCTCTCGTTCTCTCGCTCTCAATATCTCTGTATTTTTCTCTATTGCAATGCTCTCTATCTTCCTGTATATATCTCTCTCTACCTCCCTATCTGCGCTCCTTCCACTCCCACACACTTTCACATGGAGCGAAGAGTCATTACTCTGTGCACCCCCTCCCTCTCTGCCACTCTGTCTGTCTGTCTCTCTCTCTCTCTCTCTCTCTCTCGCTCTCTCGCTCTCTCGCTCTCTCGCTCTCTCTCTTTCGCTCTCTCTCTCTCTCTCTTTCGCTCTCTCGCTCTCTCTCTTTCGCTCTCTCTCTCTCTCTTTCGCTCTCTCTCACACTTTCTCTTCACTCACAATCTGTACCAATCTGTCTGTGGACACGTTAGTTTTCACCCAGCACCCGACACCCCTACTAATTTCCATCTGCTCTGGAGGCCTTGGGCTGCCACGGCTGGAGGCCTTGGGCTGCCACGGCTGGAGGCCTTGGGCTGCCACGGCTGGAGGCCTTGGCCTGCCACGGCTGGAGGCCTTGGGCTGCCACGGCTGGAGGCCTTGGCCTGCCACGGCTGGAGGCCTTGGGCTGCCACGGCTGGAGGCCTTGGGCTGCCACGGCTGGAGGCCTTGGGCTGCCACGGCTGGAGGCCTTGGCCTGCCACGGCTGGAGGCCTTGGGCTGCCACGGCTGGAGGCCTTGGACAGGAACCAAAATATATTAACTTAGACTCTGAAAGCAGTAGACCTCAGCTTGACCTTATTCTAGTAAATGATCTACCATAAGATGCTCTTGAAAAGTGACCAAGGACTTTGCATCTCTTTATAGTGCATATCAGCCTTTATAAATATAATTTCTGTTGAGAGGATACAGGAAGAGAACCAGAGGTGGCTTTAGTGTGTTTCCTGTCCGGTGTTGACAGCTCTGACAGTGTTAGCCCACTCTGACCCCGCCCCTCGCTCTCAGGAGAGGAAGAGATGCTATTGGCCAGACTTTACTGGTTGGTCAACCTCAAAGCCATAGCACTTCTATAATTCAAACAGAGTTAGCAAACTTTCATTCCATATTGTCTCCAAACATTCCAGAACAAAAATATTCTACTCTGTATTCTGACCAGAATTTCGTTGTCTTGGAAGTTGGAACTTTTGGTGCAAATATGGTGGACATTGAAAAGCTAGGTTACATCTTCTGACCCGAGTTTGCATTTCTATGGCCCTGGTCAGGATTGAGAAAATGAGCAGCTGGCTTCAACATAGCAGATTCTACCATACAGACTCACCTAACTACTGAATAGAGGCTACCATACAGACTCACCTAACTACTGAATACAGTCTACCATACAGACTCACCTAACTACTGAATAGAGGCTACCATACAGACTCACTTAACTACTGAATAGAGGCTACCATACAGACTCACCTAACTACTGAATACAGTCTACCATACAGACTCACCTAACTACTGAATACAGTCTACCATACAGACTCACCTAACTACTGAATAGAGGCTACCATACAGACTCACCTAACTACTGAATAGAGGCTACCATACAGACTCAACTAACTACTGAATAGAGGCTACCATACAAACTCACCTAACTACTGAATAGAGGCTACCATACAGACTCAACTAACTACTGAATAGAGGCTACCATACAGACTCACCTAACTACTGAATACAGTCTACCATACAGACTCACCTAACTACTGAATAGAGGCTACCATACAGACTCACCTAACTACTGAATAGAGGCTACCATACAGACTCACCTAACTACTGAATAGAGGCTACCATACAGACTCACCTAACTACTGAATAGAGGCTACCATACAGACTCACCTAACTACTGAATACAGTCTACCATACAGACTCACCTAACTACTGAATAGAGGCTACCATACAGACTCAACTAACTACTGAATAGAGGCTACCATACAAACTCACCTAACTACTGAATAGAGGCTACCATACAGACTCAACTAACTACTGAATAGAGGCTACCATACAGACTCACCTAACTACTGAATACAGTCTACCATACAGACTCACCTAACTACTGAATAGAGGCTACCTTACAGACTCACCTAACTACTGAATAGAGGCTACCATTCAGACTCACCTAACTACTGAATACAGGCTACCATACAGACTCACCTAACTACTGAATAGAGGCTACCATACAGACTCACCTAACTACTGAATAGAGGCTACCATACATACTCACCTAACTACTGAATAGAGGCTACCATACAGACTCACCTAACTACTGAATAGAGGCTACCATACACAACCTTAGCCTTGTATAGAACTGGGTCGATTGGCCATCTGTACATCGGCTGGCATAAGTTCAACCTCCCCTCAGAGCACAGCTGGCTCCTACAGTCAATTGCTGACCAATACAACCTTTCCTGTCCGCACAGCAGGACAGTTCAGAGAGGAACGTTGTAGGAAGGAAAAGGATTTCTCCCTGATAGGACAATCACTGCTCTATGCTGTTACGGGTTAAAGCCAACAAATAGACTTGTCATTCCTGCAGAAAGACGGTAATGCACAGACCATCCATCACCAGGGTGAGAGAGAGAGACCTCCCTGTGACTGACCCAAACTTAAGGAAATCCTTGACTATCTACAGACTCAGTGAGCATAGCCTTGCTATTGAGAGGGGCCTCGATAGGCAGACCTGGCTCTCAAGAGAAGACATGCTCTCTGCACACTGCCCACAAAATGAAGTGGAAACTGAGCTGCACTTCCTTACCTCCTGCCAAATGTATGACCATATTAGAGAGATATATTTCCCTCAGATTACACAGATCCACAAAGAATTCGAAAACAAATCCAATTTTGATAAACTCCCATATCTACTGGGAGAAATACCACAGTGTGACATCACAGCAGCAAGATTTGTGACCTGTTGCCACAAGAAAAGGGCAACCAGTGAAGAACAAACACCATTGTAAATACAACCCATATTTATGCTTATTTATTTTCCCTTGTGTGCTTTAACCATTTGTACATTGTTACAACACTGTATATATATAATATAACATTTGTAATGTCTTTATTCTTTTGAAACTTCTGTGAGTGTAATGTTTACTGCTCATTGTTTATTTCACTTTTGTATATTATCTACTTCACTTGCTTTGGCAACGTTAACATGTGTTTCCCGTGAAAATAAAGCCCCTTAAATTGAGAGTGAGATGAGTACAACCCCTTACCGTGAGAATGTTTGTCTGGTGACACGTTTTGAGAGATGTAAATGACGTAGGAATGTTTGTCTGTTGACACGTTTTGAGAGATGTAAATGACGTAGGAATGTTTTGAGACCCTGGAGTCAGTTACCACCATCTGTCGTCACTGTATCATCAAAAAGATGTCTGGGGTGGAGTCCCAAATGGGAAGCTATTCCCTTCATAGTGCACTGCTACCCTATGGGCTCTGGTCAAAAGTAGTGTACGTTGTAGGAAATAGGGTGCCATAGGGCTCTGGTCAAAAGTAGTGCACTATGTAGGGAATAGGGTGCCATTTGGTGACGCAGGCGAACACTGAGGCATCGCGACATGCATTCACACGCAGACAGACATGGTATGAGAGGAATCTGCTCCTCAAGTCTCTCCGTCCCACTCCTCTCCTCTCCACTTCCGTGGCACCACAGTTGCACCGTCAGTGCTGCACGGATACAGGGTAGATCACACACTATGGACAAACAGAGCCACATAGACGCCATTTTGGAGATCCAGGCAATAGTTCCTATACCCTCTCTGTTTCTCTCTGTTTCTCTCTCTCTCGCTTTCCATCTCCCTCCTTCTCTAAATAGTGATTAAAGGGTAATGCTTAAGATTTGAGGTGAAATACACTGTACAAAACATGTATAATTTATTTGACCTTTATTTAACTAGGCAAGTCAGTTAAGAACAAATTCTTATTTACAATGACGGCCTACCAAAAGGCAAAAGGCCTGCTCCGGGGACGGGGCTTGGATTAAAAATGTCAAAATAACATAAATATAGGACAAAACACACATCACGACAAGAGACAACACAACACTACATAAAGAGAGACTTAAGAAAACAACATAGCAAGGCAGCAACACATGATAACACAGCATGGTAACAACACAACATAACAACAACATGGTAGCAACACAACATAACAACAACATGGTAACAACATGGTAGCAACACATGGTAACAACATGGTAACAACACAACATGGTAACAACATGGTAGCAACACAACATGGTAACAACATGGTAGCAACACAACATGGTAACAACATGGTAACAACACAACATGGTAGCAACATGGTAGCAACACAACATGGTAACAACATGGTAGCAACACAACATGGTAACAACATGGTAACGTAACAACATGGTAACAACATGGTAGCAACATGGTAGAAACACAACATGGTAACAACATGGTAGCAACACAACATGGTAACAACATGGTAACAACATGGTAGCAACACAACATGGTAACAACATGGTAACAACATGGTAGCAACATGGTAGCAACACAACATGGAGAACATTATGGTCTTTCCATGACAGACTGGTGAATCCAGGTTAAAGATATGATCCCTTATTGATGTCACTTGTTAAATCCACTTCAATCAGTGTAGATGAAGGGGAGGAAACAGGTGAAAGAAGGATTTTTAAAGCCTTGAGACAATTGAGACATTGAATGTGTGCCATTGAGAGGGTGAATGGGCAAGACAAAAGAGTGAAGTGCCTTTGAACGGGGTCTGGTATTGTAGTTAGTGCCAGGCGCACCGGTTTGAGTGTGTCGAGAACTGCAACACGGCTGGGTTTTTCACGTTCAACAGTTTTCCCGTGTGTATCGAGAATGTTGGAAGCATTGGAGTCGACATGGGCCAGCTTCCTTGTGGAATGCTTTTGACACCTTGTAGAGTCCATGTCCCGACAAATTGATGCTGTTCTGAGGGTAAAAAGTGGGAGGTGCAACTCAGTATTAGGAAGGTGTTCTTAATGTTTTGTCCACTCAGTTTATGTAAGTCATGTGCATTGCAATGAGTTGCAGTAGTACATGTATTGATATGCTGTAGTTAGTGATCCACCTAGATGACATTTTTGGTCGATACCGGTATCCAATATTCTCCTTGCCAAAAAAAACCCGATACCGATCACCGTTATTAAAAGTTTTAGCGTCCTTTTTAAGCATTCTAGTACAGTTAAATAGTTTAAACACACGTGCACACACACACACACTGACCAAACAAGTTATTTTGTTGGCATTTACGTATGTCCCCATTACCAGTAAAACATCATCAAAACCTATTTCTTTCACTTACTTGCTGTGCTGTTTCGTTGTTCATTTGTTCAGTCGTTTCATTCTCAACCAGGATTTCGTCGTACATGTCAAGCAGTGAAGTTTCAGCTCTGTCTGTCCGTGGCCTCTCTTCCTCGGTTTCACATAAACCCTGTTTCTTGTCTTTATCGATGTAGCGGTCCTTGTACCTAGCATCGGGCATGGTGGCGACACAGTAAAGAGGCTCAGAGAGAACGCCACCGAATCGCTTGTTCACAGCCTCTTATAAGGGTATTTTTGTAAGTATTAACCTCACGGTCTGTGTCGGCAGTTTTGTTGATCAGGTGTTTCAATGCCATGACAGAGGGTGTCACGTCCGCTGCAGACGCGGTTGATGAGCTTATTTCTCCAGTCAGTTGTTCGAATGGCGCTAGCTAGTGTGTTCATGTTTCCAAGTTTCAAACATGTTCTCAAATGTCATTTGAAATGGCAGCAGCGGTATGACAACCACATTATTGAGCATGCAGTACGGCTTTCCTCAGTAGGAAATCCTCGTGGACCCACTGTGCTGTCAGACTCAGCATGCTCGTGGGGCTGACGTCGCTGGGCCAAATGTCAGTCGTGAAGCTAATAGCAGTGACGCCCCATAGCAAGTAGCTCATAGATGTGAGTTTCAACAATACTGTGTAACTACGGTAGGGCAACATCTGAAAAATAGTGCACCTGCTTGGTAGTGTGTACCGGGGCTCGAGGTGCTCGACCAGTCGGCGAAAGCCAACATCATCCACGACAGAGAACGGTTGATTGTCAAGGGCAATGAATCCCATTATCATGGCGTTAATGGATTTGGCCCTTTGAGTTGTCTCGCTGAAATGTTCTCACTCTTTCAAATGACTGCTGGACTTGTTGACTGCTGGACTTGTTGACTGCTGGACTTGTTGACTGCTGGACTTGTTGACTGCTGGACTTGTTGACTGCTGGACTTGTTGACTGCTGGACTTGTTGACTGCTGGACTTGTTGACTGCTGGACTTGTTGACTGCTGGACTTGTTGACTGCTGGACTTGAACTTGTTTAGTTGTTGGAAGTGTGCGTTTAGTATTTTTCTGCTGTTCTGTGTAGCGCTGTATTTTTCATGGCGTCATTACGTCATCTACCTATGTTACGTAGGTATGCACGTCAGCTTTGACATCGGTTTTGCACACCCGCATTGCTTGCTGTTTGGGGTTTTAGGCTGGGTTTCTGTACAGCACTTCGAGATATTAGCTGATGTACGAAGGGCTATATAAAATAAACTTGATTTGATTTTTAGCTAATATTGTCTGATTCCGATATGCTTACCGATATATCGTGCATCTCTAGCTGTAATATAGGTGTCAGGTGAGCGCTTGTAAGTAGAACACTGTCTCACCTCCCTCCGCCTCTCCCCCTTCTCATCCTTTCTCTCCCCCCTCTCAGGTCCTGACTGGTCCTCAGTACAGTATCAAGATGCACCTCTTAGGTCCTGTCTGGTCCTCAGTACAGTAGCTAGTGGCACCTCTTAGGTCCTGGCTGGTCCTCACTACAGTATCAAGATGCACCTCTTGGGTCCTGGCTGGTCCTCAGTACAGTAGCTAGATGGGTCTTGGCTGGTCCTGGCTGGTCATCAGTACAGTAGCTACAAGCATCTCAGGTCCTGGCTGGTCCTCAGTACAGTAGCTAGTGGCACCTCTTAGGTCCTGGCTGGTCCTCAGTACAGTAGCTAGATGGGTCTTGGCTCGTCCTGGCTGGTCCTCAGTACAGTAGCTAGATGCACCTCTCGGGTCCTGGCTGGTCCTCAGTACAGTATCAAGATGCACCTATTGGGTCCTGGCTGGTCCTCAGTACAGTAGCTAGAGGCACCTCTCAGGTCCTGGCTGGTCCTCAGAACAGTATCAAGATGCACCTATTGGGTCCTGGCTGGTCCTCAGAACAGTAGCTAGAGGCACCTCTCAGGTCCTGGCTGGTCCTCAGTACAGTATCAAGATGCACCTATTGGGTCCTGGCTGGTCCTCAGTACAGTAGCTAGAGGCACCTCTTAGGTCCTGGCTGGTCCTCAGAACAGTAGCTAGAGGCACCTCTCAGGTCCTGGCTGGTCCTCAGTACAGTAGCTAGATGGGTCCTGGCTGGTCCTCAGTACAGTAGCTAGATGGGTCCTGGCTGGTCCTCAGAACAGTAACTACAAGCACCTCTCAGGTCCTGGCTGGTCCTCAGTACAGTAACTACAAGCACCTCTCAGGTCCTGGCTGGTCCTCAGTACAGTAACTACAAGCACCTCTCAGGTCCTGGCTGGTCCTCAGTACAGTAACTACAAGCACCTCTCAGGTCCTGGCTGGTCCTCAGTACAGTATAAATATGCACCTCACGGCCCTTTTTTACTACAAGACAGAAACACGCCATTTTCACAAATGTTGATGTTGTGGTGGAGCTGGAGATGATGAATATGAAGTAGAATTAGTATTTTTTCCCTTTTAATTACACCACCACAGTTTCTCTCGCTCTCCTTAGAAAATGGACGTTTAGCTTTTTAGCATTCGTCTGTGATTGGCTTAGATTAGCTAACCTGTTGACAGTGGTGTAAAAATACTTTAAAGTACTACTTAAGTCGTTTTTGGGGGGTATCTGTACTTTATGTTTTTGACAACTTTTACTACACTACATTCCTGAAGAAAATAATGTACTTTTACTCCATAGATTTTCCCTGACACAGGAAGTACTCCTTATATTTCTAATGCTTAGCAGGACAGGAACATGGTCCAATTCCCCCACTTGTCAAGAGAACATCCCTGGTCATCTACTGCCTCTGATCTGGAGGACTCGCTAAACAGAGAACATCCCTGGTCATCCCTACTGCCTCTGATCTGGAGGACTCACTAAACAGAAAACATCCCTGGTCATCCCTACTGCCTCTGATCTGGAGGACTCGCTAAACAGAAAACATCCCTGGTCATCCCTACTGCCTCTGATCTGGAGGACTCGCTAAACAGAAAACATCCCTGGTCATCCCTACTGCCTCTGATCTGGTGGACTCACTAAACAGAGAACATCCCTGGTCATCTACTGCCTCTGATCTGGAGGACTCGCTAAACAGAAAACATCCCTGGTCATCCCTACTGCCTCTGATCTGGAGGACTCGCTAAACAGAAAACATCCCTGGTCATCCCTACTGCCTCTGATCTGGAGGACTCGCTAAACAGAAAACATCCCTGGTCATCCCTACTGCCTCTGATCTGGAGGACTCGCTAAACAGAAAACATCCCTGGTCATCCCTACTGCCTCTGATCTGGTGGACTCACTAAACAGAAAACATCCCTGGTCATCCCTACTGCCTCTGATCTGGTGGACTCACTAAACAGAGAACATCCCTGGTCATCCCTACTGCCTCTGATCTGGTGGACTCACTAAACAGAAAACATCCCTGGTCATCCCTACTGCCTCTGATCTGGAGGACTCGCTAAACAGAAAACATCCCTGGTCATCCCTACTGCCTCTGATCTGGAGGACTCACTAAACAGAGAACATCCCTGGTCATCCCTACTGCCTCTGATCTGGAGGACTCACTAAACAGAGAACATCCCTGGTCATCCCTACTGCCTCTGATCTGGAGGACTCACTAAACAGAGAACATCCCTGGTCATCCCTACTGCCTCTGATCTGGAGGACTCACTAAACAGAGAACATCCCTGGTCATCCCTACTGCCTCTGATCTGGTGGACTCACTAAACACAAATGCTTTGTTTGAAAATTATGTCTGTGTGTTGGAGCGTGCCCCTGGCTATCCGGAAATGTAAAAAAATAACAAGGAAATGGTGCCGTCTGGTTTGCCTAATATAAGGAATGTGAAATCATTTAAACTTTTACTTTTGATACTGAAGTACATTTTTAAACCAAATACTTTTTATACTTTTACTCAAGTAGTATTTTACTGGGTGACTTTTACTTGAGTAATTTTCTATTAAGGTATCTTTACTTTTACTCAAGTATGCGATTTGGGTACTTTGTTTCCCACCACTCCCTGTTGGTGTGTTAGTGAGGAGAGATGGAGGAGAGGAGAGGCAGAATGATTCTCTGTTACTCCTGCTGGTTGGTGTGTTAGTGAGGAGAGGTAGAGGAGAGGGGAGGCAGAATGATTCTCTGTTACTCCTGCTGGTTGGTGTGTTAGTGAGGAGAGGTAGAGGAGAGGCAGAATGATTCTCTGTTACTCCTGCTGGTTGGTGTGTTAGTGTGGAGAGGTGGAGGAGAGGGGAGGCAGAATGATTCTCTGTTACTCCTGCTGGTTGGTGTGTTAGTGAGGAGAGGTAGAGGAGAGGCAGAATGATTCTCTGTTACTCCTGCTGGTTGGTGTGTTAGTGTGGAGAGGTAGAGGAGAGGGGAGGCAGAATGATTCTCTGTTACTCCTGCTGGTTGGTGTGTTAGTGAGGAGAGATAGAGGAGAGGAGAGGCAGAATGATTCTCTGTTACTCCTGCTGGTTGGTGTGTTAGTGAGGAGAGGTAGAGGAGAGGAGAGGCAGAATGATTCTCTGTTACTCCTGCTGGTTGGTGTGTTAGTGAGGAGAGGTAGAGGAGAGGAGAGGCAGAATGATTCTCTGTTACTCCTGCTGGTTGGTGTGTTAGTGAGGAGAGGTGGAGGAGAGGCAGAATGATTCTCTGTTACTCCTGCTGGTTGGTGTGTTAGTGAGGAGAGGTGGAGGAGAGGAGAGGCAGAATGATTCTCTGTTACTCCTGCTGGTTGGTGTGTTAGTGAGGAGAGGTGGAGGAGAGGCAGAATGATTCTCTGTTACTCCTGCTGGTTGGTGTGTTAGTGAGGAGAGGTGGAGGAGAGGCAGAGTGATTCTCTGTTACTCCTGCTGGTTGGTGTGTTAGTGAGGAGAGGTGGAGGAGAGGCAGAATGATTCTCTGTTACTCCTGCTGGTTGGTGTGTTAGTGAGGAGAGGTGGAGGAGAGGGGAGGCAGAATGATTCTCTGTTACTCCTGCTGGTTGGTGTGTTAGTGAGGAGAGGTAGAGGAGAGGCAGAATGATTCTCTGTTACTCCTGCTGGTTGGTGTGTTAGTGTGGAGAGGTAGAGGAGAGGGGAGGCAGAATGATTCTCTGTTACTCCTGCTGGTTGGTGTGTTAGTGAGGAGAGGTAGAGGAGAGGAGAGGCAGAATGATTCTCTGTTACTCCTGCTGGTTGGTGTGTTAGTGAGGAGAGGTAGAGGAGAGGAGAGGCAGAATGATTCTCTGTTACTCCTGCTGGTTGGTGTGTTAGTGAGGAGAGGTAGAGGAGAGGAGAGGCAGAATGATTCTCTGTTACTCCTGCTGGTTGGTGTGTTAGTGAGGAGAGGTGGAGGAGAGGCAGAATGATTCTCTGTTACTCCTGCTGGTTGGTGTGTTAGTGAGGAGAGGTGGAGGAGAGGAGAGGCAGAATGATTCTCTGTTACTCCTGCTGGTTGGTGTGTTAGTGAGGAGAGGTGGAGGAGAGGCAGAATGATTCTCTGTTACTCCTGCTGGTTGGTGTGTTAGTGAGGAGAGGTGGAGGAGAGGCAGAGTGATTCTCTGTTACTCCTGCTGGTTGGTGTGTTAGTGAGGAGAGGTGGAGGAGAGGCAGAATGATTCTCTGTTACTCCTGCTGGTTGGTGTGTTAGTGAGGAGAGGTAGAGGAGAGGCAGAATGATTCTCTGTTACTCCTGCTGGTTGGTGTGTTAGTGAGGAGAGGTGGAGGAGAGGCAGAATGATTCTCTGTTACTCCTGCTGGTTGGTGTGTTAGTGAGGAGAGGTGGAGGAGAGGCAGAGTGATTCTCTGTTACTCCTGCTGGTTGGTGTGTTAGTGAGGAGAGGTGGAGGAGAGGCAGAATGATTCTCTGTTACTCCTGCTGGTTGGTGTGTTAGTGAGGAGAGGTAGAGGAGAGGCAGAATGATTCTCTGTTACTCCTGCTGGTTGGTGTGTTAGTGAGGAGAGGTAGAGGAGAGGCAGAATGATTCTCTGTTACTCCTGCTGGTTGGTGTGTTAGTGAGGAGAGGTAGAGGAGAGGCAGAATGATTCTCTGTTACTCCTGCTGGTTGGTGTGTTAGTGTGGAGAGGTAGAGGAGAGGAGAGGCAGAATGATTCTCTGTTACTCCTGCTGGTTGGTGTGTTAGTGAGGAGAGGTGGAGGAGAGGAGAGGCAGAATGATTCTCTGTTACTCCTGCTGGTTGGTGTGTTAGTGTGGAGAGGTGGAGGAGAGGGGAGGCAGAATGATTCTCTGTTACTCCTGCTGGTTGGTGTGTTAGTGAGGAGAGGTAGAGGAGAGGAGAGGCAGAATGATTCTCTGTTACTCCTGCTGGTTGGTGTGTTAGTGAGGAGAGGTAGAGGAGAGGCAGAATGATTCTCTGTTACTCCTGCTGGTTGGTGTGTTAGTGAGGAGAGGTGGAGGAGAGGCAGAGTGATTCTCTGTTACTCCTGCTGGTTGGTGTGTTAGTGAGGAGAGGTGGAGGAGAGGCAGAATGATTCTCTGTTACTCCTGCTGGTTGGTGTGTTAGTGAGGAGAGGTGGAGGAGAGGAGAGGCAGAATGATTCTCTGTTACTCCTGCTGGTTGGTGTGTTAGTGTGGAGAGGTGGAGGAGAGGGGAGGCAGAATGATTCTCTGTTACTCCTGCTGGTTGGTGTGTTAGTGAGGAGAGGTAGAGGAGAGGCAGAATGATTCTCTGTTACTCCTGCTGGTTGGTGTGTTAGTGTGGAGAGGTAGAGGAGAGGGGAGGCAGAATGATTCTCTGTTACTCCTGCTGGTTGGTGTGTTAGTGAGGAGAGGTAGAGGAGAGGAGAGGCAGAATGATTCTCTGTTACTCCTGCTGGTTGGTGTGTTAGTGAGGAGAGGTGGAGGAGAGGCAGAATGATTCTCTGTTACTCCTGCTGGTTGGTGTGTTAGTGAGGAGAGGTGGAGGAGAGGCAGAATGATTCTCTGTTACTCCTGCTGGTTGGTGTGTTAGTGAGGAGAGGTGGAGGAGAGGCAGAATGATTCTCTGTTACTCCTGCTGGTTGGTGTGTTAGTGAGGAGAGGTAGAGGAGAGGAGAGGCAGAATGATTCTCTGTTACTCCTGCTGGTTGGTGTGTTAGTGAGGAGAGGTAGAGGAGAGGCAGAATGATTCTCTGTTACTCCTGCTGGTTGGTGTGTTAGTGAGGAGAGGTGGAGGAGAGGCAGAGTGATTCTCTGTTACTCCTGCTGGTTGGTGTGTTAGTGAGGAGAGGTGGAGGAGAGGCAGAATGATTCTCTGTTACTCCTGCTGGTTGGTGTGTTAGTGAGGAGAGGTAGAGGAGAGGCAGAATGATTCTCTGTTACTCCTGCTGGTTGGTGTGTTAGTGAGGAGAGGTGGAGGAGAGGCAGAGTGATTCTCTGTTACTCCTGCTGGTTGGTGTGTTAGTGAGGAGAGGTGGAGGAGAGGCAGAATGATTCTCTGTTACTCCTGCTGGTTGGTGTGTTAGTGAGGAGAGGTAGAGGAGAGGCAGAATGATTCTCTGTTACTCCTGCTGGTTGGTGTGTTAGTGAGGAGAGGTGGAGGAGAGGCAGAGTGATTCTCTGTTACTCCTGCTGGTTGGTGTGTTAGTGAGGAGAGGTGGAGGAGAGGCAGAATGATTCTCTGTTACTCCTGCTGGTTGGTGTGTTAGTGAGGAGAGGTGGAGGAGAGGAGAGGCAGAATGATTCTCTGTTACTCCTGCTGGTTGGTGTGTTAGTGAGGAGAGGTGGAGGAGAGGCAGAGTGATTCTCTGTTACTCCTGCTGGTTGGTGTGTTAGTGAGGAGAGGTAGAGGAGAGGCAGAATGATTCTCTGTTACTCCTGCTGGTTGGTGTGTTAGTGAGGAGAGGTGGAGGAGAGGCAGAGTGATTCTCTGTTACTCCTGCTGGTTGGTGTGTTAGTGAGGAGAGGTAGAATGATTCTCTGTTACTCCTGCTGGTTGGTGTGTTAGTGAGGAGAGATGGAGGAGAGGAGAGGCAGAATGATTCTCTGTTACTCCTGCTGGTTGGTGTGTTAGTGAGGAGAGGTGGAGGAGAGGAGAGGCAGAATTATTCTCTGTTACTCCTGCTGGTTGGTGTGTTAGTGTGGAGAGTTGGAGGAGAGGCAGAATGATTCTCTGTTACTCCTGCTTGTTGGTGTGTTAGTGTGGAGAGGTAGAGGAGAGGCAGAATGATTCTCTGTTACTCCTGCTGGTTGGTGTGTTAGTGAGGAGAGGTGGAGGAGAGCGGAGGCAGAGTGATTCTCTGTTACTCCTGCTGGTTGGTGTGTTAGTGAGGAGAGGTGGAGGAGAGGCAGAATGATTCTCTGTTACTCCTGCTGGTTGGTGTGTTAGTGAGGAGAGGTGGAGGAGAGGGGAGGCAGAATGATTCTCTGTTACTCCTGCTGGTTGGTGTGTTAGTGAGGAGAGCTGGAGGAGAGGAGAGGCAGAATGATTCTCTGTTACTCCTGCTGGTTGGTGTGTTAGTGAGGAGAGATGGAGGAGAGGAGAGGCAGAATGATTCTCTGTTACTCCTGCTGGTTGGTGTGTTAGTGAGGAGAGGTGGAGGAGAGGAGAGGCAGAGTGATTCTCTGTTACTCCTGCTGGTTGGTGTGTTAGTGAGGAGAGATGGAGGAGAGGAGAGGCAGAATGATTCTCTGTTACTCCTGCTGGTTGGTGTGTTAGTGAGGAGAGGTAGAGGAGAGGCAGAATGATTCTCTGTTACTCCTGCTGGTTGGTGTGTTAGTGTGGAGAGGTGGAGGAGAGGCAGAATGATTCTCTGTTACTCCTGCTGGTTGGTGTGTTAGTGAGGAGAGGTGGAGGAGAGGCAGAATGATTCTCTGTTACTCCTGCTGGTTGGTGTGTTAGTGAGGAGAGGTGGAGGAGAGGGGAGGCAGAGTGATTCTCTGTTACTCCTGCTGGTTGGTGTGTTAGTGAGGAGAGGTGGAGGAGAGGCAGAATGATTCTCTGTTACTCCTGCTGGTTGGTGTGTTAGTGAGGAGAGGTGGAGGAGAGGCAGAATGATTCTCTGTTACTCCTGCTGGTTGGTGTGTTAGTGAGGAGAGGTGGAGGAGAGGCAGAATGATTCTCTGTTACTCCTGCTGGTTGGTGTGTTAGTGAGGAGAGCTGGAGGAGATGGGAGGCAGAATGATTCTCTGTTACTCCTGCTGGTTGGTGTGTTAGTGAGGAGAGCTGGAGGAGAGGGGAGGCAGAATGATTCTCTGTTACTCCTGCTGGTTGGTGTGTTAGTGAGGAGAGGTGGAGGAGAGGCAGAATGATTCTCTGTTACTCCTGCTGGTTGGTGTGTTAGTGAGGAGAGGTGGAGGAGAGGGGAGGCAGAATGATTCTCTGTTACTCCTGCTGGTTGGTGTGTTAGTGAGGAGAGCTGGAGGAGAGGAGAGGCAGAATGATTCTCTGTTACTCCTGCTGGTTGGTGTGTTAGTGAGGAGAGATGGAGGAGAGGAGAGGCAGAATGATTCTCTGTTACTCCTGCTGGTTGGTGTGTTAGTGAGGAGAGGTGGAGGAGAGGAGAGGCAGAGTGATTCTCTGTTACTCCTGCTGGTTGGTGTGTTAGTGAGGAGAGATGGAGGAGAGGAGAGGCAGAATGATTCTCTGTTACTCCTGCTGGTTGGTGTGTTAGTGAGGAGAGGTAGAGGAGAGGCAGAATGATTCTCTGTTACTCCTGCTGGTTGGTGTGTTAGTGAGGAGAGGTGGAGGAGAGGAGAGGTAGAATGATTCTCTGTTACTCCTGCTGGTTGGTGTGTTAGTGTGGAGAGGTGGAGGAGAGGAGAGGCAGAATGATTCTCTGTTACTCCTGCTGGTTGGTGTGTTAGTGAGGAGAGCTGGAGGAGATGGGAGGCAGAATGATTCTCTGTTACTCCTGCTGGTTGGTGTGTTAGTGAGGAGAGCTGGAGGAGAGGGGAGGCAGAATGATTCTCTGTTACTCCTGCTGGTTGGTGTGTTAGTGAGGAGAGGTGGAGGAGAGGCAGAATGATTCTCTGTTACTCCTGCTGGTTGGTGTGTTAGTGAGGAGAGGTGGAGGAGAGGGGAGGCAGAATGATTCTCTGTTACTCCTGCTGGTTGGTGTGTTAGTGAGGAGAGCTGGAGGAGAGGAGAGGCAGAATGATTCTCTGTTACTCCTGCTGGTTGGTGTGTTAGTGAGGAGAGGTAGAGGAGAGGAGAGGCAGAATGATTCTCTGTTACTCCTGCTGGTTGGTGTGTTAGTGAGGAGAGATGGAGGAGAGGAGAGGCAGAATGATTCTCTGTTACTCCTGCTGGTTGGTGTGTTAGTGAGGAGAGATGGAGGAGAGGAGAGGCAGAATGATTCTCTGTTACTCCTGCTGGTTGGTGTGTTAGTGAGGAGAGGTGGAGGAGAGGAGAGGCAGAGTGATTCTCTGTTACTCCTGCTGGTTGGTGTGTTAGTGAGGAGAGATGGAGGAGAGGAGAGGCAGAATGATTCTCTGTTACTCCTGCTGGTTGGTGTGTTAGTGAGGAGAGGTAGAGGAGAGGCAGAATGATTCTCTGTTACTCCTGCTGGTTGGTGTGTTAGTGAGGAGAGGTGGAGGAGAGGAGAGGTAGAATGATTCTCTGTTACTCCTGCTGGTTGGTGTGTTAGTGTGGAGAGGTGGAGGAGAGGAGAGGCAGAATGATTCTCTGTTATTCCTGCTGGTTGGTGTGTTAGTGAGGAGAGGTAGAGGAGAGGCAGAATGATTCTCTGTTACTCCTGCTGGTTGGTGTGTTAGTGAGGAGAGGTGGAGGAGAGGCAGAATGATTCTCTGTTACTCCTGCTGGTTGGTGTGTTAGTGAGGAGAGGTGGAGGAGAGGCAGAATGATTCTCTGTTACTCCTGCTGGTTGGTGTGTTAGTGTGGAGAGGTGGAGGAGAGGGGAGGCAGAATGATTCTCTGTTACTCCTGCTGGTTGGTGTGTTAGTGAGGAGAGGTGGAGGAGAGGCAGAATGATTCTCTGTTACTCCTGCTGGTTGGTGTGTTAGTGTGGAGAGGTGGAGGAGAGGAGAGGCAGAATGATTCTCTGTTACTCCTGCTGGTTGGTGTGTTAGTGAGGAGAGGTGGAGGAGAGGAGAGGCAGAATGATTCTCTGTTACTCCTGCTGGTTGGTGTGTTAGTGAGGAGAGGTGGAGGAGAGGCAGAATGATTCTCTGTTACTCCTGCTGGTTGGTGTGTTAGTGTGGAGAGGTGGAGGAGAGGCAGAATGATTCTCTGTTACTCCTGCTGGTTGGTGTGTTAGTGAGGAGAGGTGGAGGAGAGGCAGAATGATTCTCTGTTACTCCTGCTGGTTGGTGTGTTAGTGAGGAGAGGTGGAGGAGAGGCAGAATGATTCTCTGTTACTCCTGCTGGTTGGTGTGTTAGTGTGGAGAGGTGGAGGAGAGGCAGAATGATTCTCTGTTACTCCTGCTGGTTGGTGTGTTAGTGAGGAGAGGTGGAGGAGAGGAGAGGCAGAATGATTCTCTGTTACTCCTGCTGGTTGGTGTGTTAGTGAGGAGAGGTGGAGGAGAGGAGAGGCAGAATGATTCTCTGTTACTCCTGCTGGTTGGTGTGTTAGTGTGGAGAGGTGGAGGAGAGGGGAGGCAGAATGATTCTCTGTTACTCCTGCTGGTTGGTGTGTTAGTGAGGAGAGGTGGAGGAGAGGCAGAATGATTCTCTGTTACTCCTGCTGGTTGGTGTGTTAGTGAGGAGAGGTGGAGGAGAGGCAGAATGATTCTCTGTTACTCCTGCTGGTTGGTGTGTTAGTGAGGAGAGGTGGAGGAGAGGCAGAATGATTCTCTGTTACTCCTGCTGGTTGGTGTGTTAGTGAGGAGAGGTAGAGGAGAGGAGAGGCAGAATGATTCTCTGTTACTCCTGCTGGTTGGTGTGTTAGTGAGGAGAGGTGGAGGAGAGGCAGAATGATTCTCTGTTACTCCTGCTGGTTGGTGTGTTAGTGAGGAGAGGTAGAGGAGAGGAGAGGCAGAATGATTCTCTGTTACTCCTGCTGGTTGGTGTGTTAGTGAGGAGAGGTGGAGGAGAGGAGAGGCAGAATGATTCTCTGTTACTCCTGCTGGTTGGTGTGTTAGTGAGGAGAGGTGGAGGAGAGGCAGAATGATTCTCTGTTACTCCTGCTGGTTGGTGTGTTAGTGAGGAGAGGTGGAGGAGAGGCAGAATGATTCTCTGTTACTCCTGCTGGTTGGTGTGTTAGTGAGGAGAGGTAGAGGAGAGGCAGAATGATTCTCTGTTACTCCTGCTGGTTGGTGTGTTAGTGAGGAGAGGTGGAGGAGAGGCAGAGTGATTCTCTGTTACTCCTGCTGGTTGGTGTGTTAGTGAGGAGAGGTGGAGGAGAGGCAGAATGATTCTCTGTTACTCCTGCTGGTTGGTGTGTTAGTGAGGAGAGATGGAGGAGAGGAGAGGCAGAATGATTCTCTGTTACTCCTGCTGGTTGGTGTGTTAGTGAGGAGAGGTGGAGGAGAGGAGAGGCAGAGTGATTCTCTGTTACTCCTGCTGGTTGGTGTGTTAGTGAGGAGAGATGGAGGAGAGGAGAGGCAGAATGATTCTCTGTTACTCCTGCTGGTTGGTGTGTTAGTGAGGAGAGGTAGAGGAGAGGCAGAATGATTCTCTGTTACTCCTGCTGGTTGGTGTGTTAGTGAGGAGAGGTGGAGGAGAGGAGAGGTAGAATGATTCTCTGTTACTCCTGCTGGTTGGTGTGTTAGTGTGGAGAGGTGGAGGAGAGGAGAGGCAGAATGATTCTCTGTTACTCCTGCTGGTTGGTGTGTTAGTGAGGAGAGGTGGAGGAGAGGCAGAATGATTCTCTGTTACTCCTGCTGGTTGGTGTGTTAGTGAGGAGAGGTGGAGGAGAGGCAGAATGATTCTCTGTTACTCCTGCTGGTTGGTGTGTTAGTGAGGAGAGGTGGAGGAGAGGCAGAATGATTCTCTGTTACTCCTGCTGGTTGGTGTGTTAGTGAGGAGAGGTGGAGGAGAGGGGAGGCAGAATGATTCTCTGTTACTCCTGCTGGTTGGTGTGTTAGTGAGGAGAGGTAGAGGAGAGGCAGAATGATTCTCTGTTACTCCTGCTGGTTGGTGTGTTAGTGTGGAGAGGTGGAGGAGAGGCAGAATGATTCTCTGTTACTCCTGCTGGTTGGTGTGTTAGTGAGGAGAGGTGGAGGAGAGGGGAGGCAGAATGATTCTCTGTTACTCCTGCTGGTTGGTGTGTTAGTGTGGAGAGGTGGAGGAGAGGCAGAATGATTCTCTGTTACTCCTGCTGGTTGGTGTGTTAGTGAGGAGAGGTGGAGGAGAGGGGAGGCAGAATGATTCTCTGTTACTCCTGCTGGTTGGTGTGTTAGTGAGGAGAGGTGGAGGAGAGGAGAGGCAGAATGATTCTCTGTTACTCCTGCTGGTTGGTGTGTTAGTGAGGAGAGGTGGAGGAGAGGAGAGGCAGAATGATTCTCTGTTACTCCTGCTGGTTGGTGTGTTAGTGAGGAGAGGTGGAGGAGAGGCAGAATGATTCTCTGTTACTCCTGCTGGTTGGTGTGTTAGTGAGGAGAGGTGGAGGAGAGGCAGAATGATTCTCTGTTACTCCTGCTGGTTGGTGTGTTAGTGAGGAGAGGTGGAGGAGAGGCAGAATGATTCTCTGTTACTCCTGCTGGTTGGTGTGTTAGTGAGGAGAGGTGGAGGAGAGGCAGAATGATTCTCTGTTACTCCTGCTGGTTGGTGTGTTAGTGAGGAGAGGTGGAGGAGAGGCAGAATGATTCTCTGTTACTCCTGCTGGTTGGTGTGTTAGTGAGGAGAGGTAGAGGAGAGGCAGAATGATTCTCTGTTACTCCTGCTGGTTGGTGTGTTAGTGAGGAGAGGTGGAGGAGAGGCAGAGTGATTCTCTGTTACTCCTGCTGGTTGGTGTGTTAGTGAGGAGAGGTGGAGGAGAGGCAGAATGATTCTCTGTTACTCCTGCTGGTTGGTGTGTTAGTGAGGAGAGGTGGAGGAGAGGAGAGGCAGAATGATTCTCTGTTACTCCTGCTGGTTGGTGTGTTAGTGAGGAGAGGTGGAGGAGAGGCAGAGTGATTCTCTGTTACTCCTGCTGGTTGGTGTGTTAGTGAGGAGAGGTAGAGGAGAGGCAGAATGATTCTCTGTTACTCCTGCTGGTTGGTGTGTTAGTGAGGAGAGGTGGAGGAGAGGCAGAGTGATTCTCTGTTACTCCTGCTGGTTGGTGTGTTAGTGTGGAGAGGTGGAGGAGAGGGGAGGCAGAGTGATTATCTGTTACTCCTGCTGGTTGGTGTGTTAGTGAGGAGAGGTGGAGGAGAGGAGAGGCAGAATGATTCTCTGTTACTCCTGCTGGTTGGTGTGTTAGTGAGGAGAGGTGGAGGAGAGGCAGAATGATTCTCTGTTACTCCTGCTGGTTGGTGTGTTAGTGAGGAGAGGTGGAGGAGAGGCAGAATGATTCTCTGTTACTCCTGCTGGTTGGTGTGTTAGTGTGGAGAGGTAGAGGAGAGGCAGAATGATTCTCTGTTACTCCTGCTGGTTGGTGTGTTAGTGAGGAGAGGTGGAGGAGAGGGGAGGCAGAGTGATTCTCTGTTACTCCTGCTGGTTGGTGTGTTAGTGAGGAGAGGTGGAGGAGAGGCAGAATGATTCTCTGTTACTCCTGCTGGTTGGTGTGTTAGTGAGGAGAGCTGGAGGAGATGGGAGGCAGAATGATTCTCTGTTACTCCTGCTGGTTGGTGTGTTAGTGAGGAGAGCTGGAGGAGAGGGGAGGCAGAATGATTCTCTGTTACTCCTGCTGGTTGGTGTGTTAGTGAGGAGAGGTGGAGGAGAGGCAGAATGATTCTCTGTTACTCCTGCTGGTTGGTGTGTTAGTGAGGAGAGGTGGAGGAGAGGGGAGGCAGAATGATTCTCTGTTACTCCTGCTGGTTGGTGTGTTAGTGAGGAGAGCTGGAGGAGAGGAGAGGCAGAATGATTCTCTGTTACTCCTGCTGGTTGGTGTGTTAGTGAGGAGAGATGGAGGAGAGGAGAGGCAGAATGATTCTCTGTTACTCCTGCTGGTTGGTGTGTTAGTGAGGAGAGGTGGAGGAGAGGAGAGGCAGAGTGATTCTCTGTTACTCCTGCTGGTTGGTGTGTTAGTGAGGAGAGGTGGAGGAGAGGAGAGGCAGAGTGATTCTCTGTTACTCCTGCTGGTTGGTGTGTTAGTGAGGAGAGGTGGAGGAGAGGAGAGGCAGAATGATTCTCTGTTACTCCTGCTGGTTGGTGTGTTAGTGAGGAGAGCTGGAGGAGAGGAGAGGCAGAATGATTCTCTGTTACTCCTGCTGGTTGGTGTGTTAGTGAGGAGAGGTGGAGGAGAGGTAGAATGATTCTCTGTTACTCCTGCTGGTTGGTGTGTTAGTGAGGAGAGGTAGAGGAGAGGAGAGGCAGAATGATTCTCTGTTACTCCTGCTGGTTGGTGTGTTAGTGAGGAGAGGTGGAGGAGAGGGGAGGCAGGGTGATTCTCTGTTACTCCTGCTGGTTGGTGTGTTAGTGAGGAGAGGTGGAGGAGAGGAGAAGCAGAATGATTCTCTGTTACTCCTGCTGGTTGGTGTGTTAGTGAGGAGAGGTGGAGGAGAGGAGAGGCAGAATGATTCTCTGTTACTCCTGCTGGTTGGTGTGTTAGTGAGGAGAGGTGGAGGAGAGGGGAGGCAGGGTGATTCTCTGTTACTCCTGCTGGTTGGTGTGTTAGTGAGGAGAGGTGGAGGAGAGGTAGAATGATTCTCTGTTACTCCTGCTGGTTGGTGTGTTAGTGAGGAGAGGTGGAGGAGAGGGGAGGCAGGGTGATTCTCTGTTACTCCTGCTGGTTGGTGTGTTAGTGAGGAGAGGTGGAGGAGAGGGGAGGCAGAATGATTCTCTGTTACTCCTGCTGGTTGGTGTGTTAGTGAGGAGAGGTGGAGGAGAGGGGAGGCAGGGTGATTCTCTGTTACTCCTGCTGGTTGGTGTGTTAGTGAGGAGAGGTGGAGGAGAGGAGAGGCAGAATGATTCTCTGTTACTCCTGCTGGTTGGTGTGTTAGTGAGGAGAGGTGGAGGAGAGGAGAGGCAGAATGATTATCTGTTACTCCTGCTGGTTGGTGTGTTAGTGAGGAGAGGTGGAGGAGAGGGGAGGCAGGGTGATTCTCTGTTACTCCTGCTGGTTGGTGTGTTAGTGAGGAGAGGTGGAGGAGAGGAGAGGCAGAATGATTCTCTGTTACTCCTGCTGGTTGGTGTGTTAGTGAGGAGAGGTGGAGGAGAGGAGAGGCAGAATGATTCTCTGTTACTCCTGCTGGTTGGTGTGTTAGTGAGGAGAGGTAGAGGAGAGGCAGAATGATTCTCTGTTACTCCTGCTGGTTGGTGTGTTAGTGAGGAGAGGTGGAGGAGAGGAGAGGCAGAATGATTCTCTGTTACTCCTGCTGGTTGGTGTGTTAGTGAGGAGAGGTGGAGGAGAGGAGAGGCAGAATGATTCTCTGTTACTCCTGCTGGTTGGTGTGTTAGTGTGGAGAGGTGGAGGAGAGGCAGAATGATTCTCTGTTACTCCTGCTGGTTGGTGTGTTAGTGAGGAGAGGTAGAGGAGAGGCAGAATGATTCTCTGTTACTCCTGCTGGTTGGTGTGTTAGTGAGGAGAGGTGGAGGAGAGGAGAGGCAGAATGATTCTCTGTTACTCCTGCTGGTTGGTGTGTTAGTGTGGAGAGGTGGAGGAGAGGGGAGGCAGAATGATTCTCTGTTACTCCTGCTGGTTGGTGTGTTAGTGAGGAGAGGTGGAGGAGAGGCAGAATGATTCTCTGTTACTCCTGCTGGTTGGTGTGTTAGTGAGGAGAGGTGGAGGAGAGGGGAGGCAGAATGATTCTCTGTTACTCCTGCTGGTTGGTGTGTTAGTGAGGAGAGATGGAGGAGAGGAGAGGCAGAATGATTCTCTGTTACTCCTGCTGGTTGGTGTGTTAGTGAGGAGAGGTAGAGGAGAGGCAGAATGATTCTCTGTTACTCCTGCTGGTTGGTGTGTTAGTGTGGAGAGGTAGAGGAGAGGCAGAATGATTCTCTGTTACTCCTGCTGGTTGGTGTGTTAGTGAGGAGAGGTGGAGGAGAGGCAGAATGATTCTCTGTTACTCCTGCTGGTTGGTGTGTTAGTGAGGAGAGATGGAGGAGAGGAGAGGCAGAATGATTCTCTGTTACTCCTGCTGGTTGGTGTGTTAGTGAGGAGAGGTAGAGGAGAGGCAGAATGATTCTCTGTTACTCCTGCTGGTTGGTGTGTTAGTGAGGAGAGGTGGAGGAGAGGCAGAGTGATTCTCTGTTACTCCTGCTGGTTGGTGTGTTAGTGAGGAGAGATGGAGGAGAGGAGAGGCAGAATGATTCTCTGTTACTCCTGCTGGTTGGTGTGTTAGTGAGGAGAGGTAGAGGAGAGGCAGAATGATTCTCTGTTACTCCTGCTGGTTGGTGTGTTAGTGTGGAGAGGTGGAGGAGAGGAGAGGTAGAATGATTCTCTGTTACTCCTGCTGGTTGGTGTGTTAGTGTGGAGAGGTGGAGGAGAGGAGAGGCAGAATGATTCTCTGTTACTCCTGCTGGTTGGTGTGTTAGTGAGGAGAGGTAGAGGAGAGGCAGAATGATTCTCTGTTACTCCTGCTGGTTGGTGTGTTAGTGTGGAGAGGTGGAGGAGAGGAGAGGCAGAATGATTCTCTGTTACTCCTGCTGGTTGGTGTGTTAGTGAGGAGAGGTAGAGGAGAGGCAGAATGATTCTCTGTTACTCCTGCTGGTTGGTGTGTTAGTGAGGAGAGGTGGAGGAGAGGAGAGGCAGAATGATTCTCTGTTACTCCTGCTGGTTGGTGTGTTAGTGAGGAGAGGTGGAGGAGAGGCAGAATGATTCTCTGTTACTCCTGCTGGTTGGTGTGTTAGTGTGGAGAGGTGGAGGAGAGGCAGAATGATTCTCTGTTACTCCTGCTGGTTGGTGTGTTAGTGTGGAGAGGTGGAGGAGAGGCAGAATGATTCTCTGTTACTCCTGCTGGTTGGTGTGTTAGTGAGGAGAGGTGGAGGAGAGGAGAGGCAGAATGATTCTCTGTTACTCCTGCTGGTTGGTGTGTTAGTGAGGAGAGGTGGAGGAGAGGCAGAATGATTCTCTGTTACTCCTGCTGGTTTGTGTGTTAGTGAGGAGAGGTGGAGGAGAGGAGAGGCAGAATGATTCTCTGTTACTCCTGCTGGTTGGTGTGTTAGTGAGGAGAGGTGGAGGAGAGGCAGAATGATTCTCTGTTACTCCTGCTGGTTGGTGTGTTAGTGAGGAGAGGTAGAATGATTCTCTGTTACTCCTGCTGGTTTGTGTGTTAGTGAGGAGAGGTAGAGGAGAGGCAGAATGATTCTCTGTTACTCCTGCTGGTTGGTGTGTTAGTGAGGAGAGGTGGAGGAGAGGAGAGGCAGAATGATTCTCTGTTACTCCTGCTGGTTGGTGTGTTAGTGTGGAGAGGTGGAGGAGAGGGGAGGCAGAATGATTCTCTGTTACTCCTGCTGGTTGGTGTGTTAGTGTGGAGAGGTGGAGGAGAGGCAGAATGATTCTCTGTTACTCCTGCTGGTTGGTGTGTTAGTGAGGAGAGGTGGAGGAGAGGCAGAATGATTCTCTGTTACTCCTGCTGGTTGGTGTGTTAGTGTGGAGAGGTAGAGGAGAGGCAGAATGATTCTCTGTTACTCCTGCTGGTTGGTGTGTTAGTGAGGAGAGGTGGAGGAGAGGCAGAATGATTCTCTGTTACTCCTGCTGGTTGGTGTGTTAGTGTGGAGAGGTGGAGGAGAGGCAGAATGATTCTCTGTTACTCCTGCTGGTTGGTGTGTTAGTGAGGAGAGGTAGAGGAGAGGCAGAATGATTCTCTGTTACTCCTGCTGGTTGGTGTGTTAGTGTGGAGAGGTGGAGGAGAGGCAGAATGATTCTCTGTTACTCCTGCTGGTTGGTGTGTTAGTGAGGAGAGGTGGAGGAGAGGCAGAATGATTCTCTGTTACTCCTGCTGGTTGGTGTGTTAGTGAGGAGAGGTGGAGGAGAGGCAGAATGATTCTCTGTTACTCCTGCTGGTTGGTGTGTTAGTGAGGAGAGGTGGAGGAGAGGCAGAATGATTCTCTGTTACTCCTGCTGGTTGGTGTGTTAGTGAGGAGAGGTGGAGGAGAGGCAGAATGATTCTCTGTTACTCCTGCTGGTTGGTGTGTTAGTGAGGAGAGGTAGAGGAGAGGCAGAATGATTCTCTGTTACTCCTGCTGGTTGGTGTGTTAGTGAGGAGAGGTGGAGGAGAGGCAGAATGATTCTCTGTTACTCCTGCTGGTTGGTGTGTTAGTGAGGAGAGGTGGAGGAGAGGCAGAATGATTCTCTGTTACTCCTGCTGGTTGGTGTGTTAGTGAGGAGAGGTGGAGGAGAGGCAGAATGATTCTCTGTTACTCCTGCTGGTTGGTGTGTTAGTGAGGAGAGGTGGAGGAGAGGCAGAATGATTCTCTGTTACTCCTGCTGGTTGGTGTGTTAGTGAGGAGAGGTGGAGGAGAGGCAGAATGATTCTCTGTTACTCCTGCTGGTTGGTGTGTTAGTGAGGAGAGGTGGAGGAGAGGAGAGGCAGAATGATTCTCTGTTACTCCTGCTGGTTGGTGTGTTAGTGAGGAGAGGTGGAGGAGAGGAGAGGCAGAATGATTCTCTGTTACTCCTGCTGGTTGGTGTGTTAGTGAGGAGAGGTGGAGGAGAGGCAGAATGATTCTCTGTTACTCCTGCTGGTTGGTGTGTTAGTGAGGAGAGGTGGAGGAGAGGAGAGGCAGAATGATTCTCTGTTACTCCTGCTGGTTGGTGTGTTAGTGAGGAGAGGTGGAGGAGAGGAGAGGCAGAATGATTCTCTGTTACTCCTGCTGGTTGGTGTGTTAGTGAGGAGAGGTGGAGGAGAGGCAGAATGATTCTCTGTTACTCCTGCTGGTTGGTGTGTTAGTGTGGAGAGGTGGAGGAGAGGCAGAATGATTCTCTGTTACTCCTGCTGGTTGGTGTGTTAGTGAGGAGAGGTGGAGGAGAGGCAGAATGATTCTCTGTTACTCCTGCTGGTTGGTGTGTTAGTGAGGAGAGGTGGAGGAGAGGCAGAATGATTCTCTGTTACTCCTGCTGGTTGGTGTGTTAGTGAGGAGAGGTGGAGGAGAGGAGAGGCAGAATGATTCTCTGTTACTCCTGCTGGTTGGTGTGTTAGTGTGGAGAGGTGGAGGAGAGGCAGAATGATTCTCTGTTACTCCTGCTGGTTGGTGTGTTAGTGAGGAGAGGTGGAGGAGAGGCAGAATGATTCTCTGTTACTCCTGCTGGTTGGTGTGTTAGTGAGGAGAGGTGGAGGAGAGGCAGAATGATTCTCTGTTACTCCTGCTGGTTGGTGTGTTAGTGAGGAGAGGTGGAGGAGAGGCAGAATGATTCTCTGTTACTCCTGCTGGTTGGTGTGTTAGTGAGGAGAGGTGGAGGAGAGGCAGAATGATTCTCTGTTACTCCTGCTGGTTGGTGTGTTAGTGAGGAGAGGTGGAGGAGAGGAGAGGCAGAATGATTCTCTGTTACTCCTGCTGGTTGGTGTGTTAGTGAGGAGAGGTAGAGGAGAGGCAGAATGATTCTCTGTTACTCCTGCTGGTTGGTGTGTTAGTGTGGAGAGGTGGAGGAGAGGCAGAATGATTCTCTGTTACTCCTGCTGGTTGGTGTGTTAGTGAGGAGAGGTGGAGGAGAGGCAGAATGATTCTCTGTTACTCCTGCTGGTTGGTGTGTTAGTGAGGAGAGGTGGAGGAGAGGCAGAATGATTCTCTGTTACTCCTGCTGGTTGGTGTGTTAGTGAGGAGAGGTGGAGGAGAGGCAGAATGATTCTCTGTTACTCCTGCTGGTTGGTGTGTTAGTGAGGAGAGGTGGAGGAGAGGGGAGGCAGAATGATTCTCTGTTACTCCTGCTGGTTGGTGTGTTAGTGAGGAGAGGTGGAGGAGAGGCAGAATGATTCTCTGTTACTCCTGCTGGTTGGTGTGTTAGTGAGGAGAGGTGGAGGAGAGGCAGAATGATTCTCTGTTACTCCTGCTGGTTGGTGTGTTAGTGAGGAGAGGTGGAGGAGAGGCAGAATGATTCTCTGTTACTCCTGCTGGTTGGTGTGTTAGTGAGGAGAGGTGGAGGAGAGGAGAGGCAGAATGATTCTCTGTTACTCCTGCTGGTTGGTGTGTTAGTGAGGAGAGGTGGAGGAGAGGCAGAATGATTCTCTGTTACTCCTGCTGGTTGGTGTGTTAGTGTGGAGAGGTGGAGGAGAGGGGAGGCAGAGTGATTATCTGTTACTCCTGCTAGTTGGTGGTCCTGCCCTGACCCACTCCTGTTCCAAGTACTCCTCGGTCTACCCTACTGTATTTATCCTAGAATATGTTATTACTATTGTCTCTGAAGATTTCCCCAAAGTAGTTTTACAACTGCTGATGTAAAAAGGGCCTTATAAAATACATTTGATTTGATAAATACATTTGGTTTTACTCTTGATGGGAAGGACCCTGAATGGCTGCCAAGCTACAGGACATGTGGACTCCCACACCTAATCTAACTTTATTTAAAATGAGAAGTCATTTTCATTTTAACTCCTAAATCTCCTTGATTGAACAGTATTTTCTACTAGCTTTGAATTTCCAGATCGGAGCTGCAGCTTGAGCCCCATAAAGCCATAATCAATCTCTTTCCGGTTCTCTCGCTCTTTCTCCTTATCTCTCTCTGGTTCTCTCTCTTTCTCTCTGGTTCTGTCTCTCTCTCTCTGGTTCTCTCTCCCTCTGGATCTATCTCCCTCTCTCTCCACCACACTGCCAAAGCCCCCTAAGGCAAGAGAGCTTCTATAGAACTCAAACAGCCACCCACCTACTCCAAATCCATACTCTTAAAACACCCTGTCTTCAACTTTGTTGCTTTTACATCTAGCAGCTTCTAGCTTATTCTTATTTATATAGCTGCTGTGCTTCTCTGATATGTACTGAGTGTATTTTTACTATTTTCTACTTTGTAGAATAATAGTGAAGACTTCAAAACTATGAAATAACACATATGTAATCATGTAGTAACCAAAAAAGTGTTAAACAAATTAAAATACATTGTCTCAACCAGCTTCACCTGGAATGCTTTTCCAACAGTCTTGAAGTAGTTCCCACATATGCAGAGCACTTGTTGGCTGCTTTTCCTTCACTCTGCGGTCAAACTCATCCCAAACCATCTCAATTGCGTTGAGGTCAGGTGATTGTGGAGGCCAGGTCATCTGATGCAGCACTCCATCACTCTCCTTCTTGGTCAAATAGCCCTTACACAGCCTAGAGGTGTGTGTGGTCATTGTTCTGTTGAAAAACAAATGATAGTCCCACTAAGCGCAAACCAGATGGGATGGCATATCGCTGCAGAATGCTGTTGTAGCCATGCTGGTTAAGTGTGCCTTGAATTCTAAATAAATCACTAACAGTGTCACCAGCAAAACCCTCCCACACCATCACACCTCCTCCTCCATGCTTCACAGTGGGAACCACACATGCAGAGATCATCCGTTCACCTTTTCTGCGTCTCACAAAGACACAGTGGTTGAACCCCAAAATCTCACATTTGGACTCATCAGATGAAATGACAGATTTCCACCGGTCTAATGTCCATTGCATGTGTTTCTTGGCCCAAGCAAGTATCTTCTTCTTATTGGTGTCCTTTAGTTGTGGTTTCTCTGCAGTTATTTGACCATGAAGGCCTGATTTGAGCAGTCTCTGAACAGTTGATGTGTCTGTTACTTGAACTCTGTGAAGCATTTATTTGAGCTGCAATTTCTAAGGCTGGTAACTAATGAACTTATCCTCTGCAGTAGAGGTATCTCTAGGTCTTCCTTTCCTGTGGTGGTCCTCATGAGAGACAGTTTCATCATAGCACTTGATGGTTTTTGCGACTGCCCTTGAAGAAACTTTCAAAGTTCTTGACATTTTCCGGATTGACTGACCTTCAATAGGGCTATCTTCTGTTTACCCCCCCTACCTTGTCACAACACAACTGATTGGTTCAAATGTATTAAGAAGGAAAGAAATTCTACTTTTTTTTTAACAAGTCACACCTGTTAATTGAAATGCTTCTCATGAAGCTGGTTGAGAGAATACCAAGAGTGTGCCAAGCTGTCATCAAGGCAAAGGGTGGCTACTTTGAAGAATCTCCAATATATTTTGATTTGTTTAAAACTTTTTGGGTTACTACATGATTCCATAGTTTTGATGTCTTAACTATTATTCTACAATGTAGAAAATAATAAAAAAATAAAGAAAATCCTATGAATGAGTAAGTTTGTCCAAACTTTTGACTGATTGTCGCTTTTTAAATCCACTTCAATCAGTGTAGATTAAAGAAGGATTTTTAACTCCCTAAAGGTCGATGTCCGCGCCTGAGGAAATCTAATTAGCATAATAATAAAAAATCCACTTAAAAATCTGTCAGCTACAGAATTTAGTTTTTTTGCATTGGATTCGCATCCGCCTATGTAGCACTTCTGCATCTGCAGTGAAAGGTAACAGAGCAGTGTTGGTTTGTCAGACCATGAGAAATCCAGAGAATCTGTCAATTCAATGCGTTTGTAATGGGCAAATAGCATTAAGGCCCAATTTGTAATATTTTTGGGATTCTTGAAGGGCTCTTATCTCAAAATCAAATAGGAAAATTATCCTTGGTGTGACCTTAAGATTTGAGACATGGATTGTGTATGTGTGCCGTTTAGAGGGTTATTGGGCAAGACAAAATATTTAAGTGCCTTTGAACGGGGTATGGTAGTAGGTGCAAAGCGCACCAGTTTGAGTGTGTCAAGAACTACAACGCTGCTGGGGTTTTTCACGCTCAACAGTTTCCTGTGTGTATCAAGAATGGTCCACCACCCAAAGGACATCCAGCCAACTTGACACAACTGTAGGAAGCATTGGAGTCAACATGGGCCAGCATCCCTGTGGAACGCCTTGTAGAGTCCATGCCCTGACGAATTGAGAAAAAAGTGGGAGGTGCAACTCAATTTTAGGAAGGTGTTCTTAATGTTTGTTTGCTACACTTAGTGTATATATCTCAAACTCAACCGTTAATCTTTAACAGTGATGGAGACATGGATGTCTCATAGTATGTTGTGGGGTATGTATAATGGGTCAACTCTGAGCAGCTTAATCTCCTGAATGTTTTAGAAAACATGTATGGAACGTTTAGTTTAAATCAGTTTAGTTTAAATCAGTTTAGTTTAAATCAGTTTAGTTTAAATCAGTTTAGTTTAAATCAGAACTGTAATTGTGGTCAAAAAAGGATTTGAATTCAGAAATGGAACGACCCAGTACTGTAGCCACAATCACGGTCAGCCACAAACCATACTACCGCTCTACACACCCAAACCACAGGGCAACCTCAACCACATTGTAAATTACCACAACCATTTCCCTCTGGACAGAATGGTTACAGTTATTTAACACACTGGCTGTGTTGCTGTTTCTGCTCACCTGTGTTTAGCAAGACAGACCAGTAGTCTAGTGGTTTTAGTGGTTATGTAATGCTAGTTCTGTGTTTAGCAAGACAGACCAGTAGTCTAGTGGTTTTAGTGGTTACGTAATGCTAGTTCTGTGTTTAGCAAGACAGACCAGTAGTCTAGTGGTTACATAATGCTAGTTCTGTGTTTAGCCAGACAGACCAGTAGTCTAGTGGTTACATAATGCTAGTTCTGTGTTTAGCCAGACAGACCAGTAGTCTAGTGGTTTTAGTGGTTACGTAATGCTAGTTCTGTGTTTAGCAAGACAGACCAGTAGTCTAGTGGTTACATAATGCTAGTTCTGTGTTTAGCCAGACAGACCAGTAGTCTAGTGGTTACATAATGCTAGTTCTGTGTTTAGCCAGACAGACCAGTAGTCTAGTGGTTTTAGTGGTTACGTAATGCTAGTTCTGTGTTTAGCCAGACAGACCAGTAGTCTAGTGGTTTTAGTGGTTACGTAATGCTAGTTCTGTGTTTAGCCAGACAGACCAGTAGTCTAGTGGTTAGTGGTTATAATGCTAGTTCTGTGTTTAGCCAGACAGACCAGTAGTCTAGTGGTTTTAGTGGTTACGTAATGCTAGTTCTGCTGTGTTTAGCCTGATGTATGGTTGGTCACATGATGCTACAGCCCTCACATCTGATTAGACGGGGAGAGAGGAGAGACGGGAGAGAGGAGAGACGGGCGAGAGGAGAGGAGAGAGAGTGCTGCAGGGTCTCCACCTCTGATCTGAAGAGGGATCTGTAAAGGTTAACAAATCAGACAGTGTGATTTATTCTGGGTCGTCCTCTCCAGCAGTACTGAGTACTGATCAGCTGTTTATCAAATACATGAATGAATGAATGAAGAAGAGACACACACAGACCCAAGGTACAGTAACCTCCCCTCTCCTCACTAGGACAGATGGGGACAGGGAGTGCAAACTGGAACACAGGGTCGAGTAATCTCTTGTCCTCTCCTCTGTTCTACTCCTCCTCTCCCCTCCCCTCCGTATATCCTCCCCTTATTACCTCCCTGGGACAGATAGGGACAGGAAGTGCAGACTGGAATGCCTGCCCAATTTCACACTCCAGGGGAAAAGACAACACTGAACTTTTAGAGTGCCGACAACTTCCCCCATCCCTCGACCCTTTTACATCTCACTGAGTCTCAGGGGAACCCTCCCTCCCTATATCTCCCTCCCTCCCTATATCTACCTCCCTCTCCCTCTTGCTCGTCTCTCCCTCCATCCCTCTTGCTCTCCTCGTCTCTCCCTCCCTCCCTCCTGCTCTCCTTGTCTCACCCTCCCTCCCTCCTGCTCTCCTTGTCTCTCCCTCCCTCCCTCCTGCTCCCCTCCCTCCCTCCCTCCCTCCCTCCCTCCCTCCCTCCCTCCCTCCCTCCCTCTTGCTCTCCTCGTCTCTCCCTCTTGCTCTCCTCGTCTCTCCCTCTTGCTCTCCTCGTCTCTCCCTCTTCTTGCTCTCCTCGTCTCTCCCTCTTCTTGCTCTCCTCGTCTCTCCCTCTTCTTGCTCTCCTCGTCTCTCCCTCTTCTTGCTCTCCTCGTCTCTCCCTCTTGCTCTCCTCGTCTCTCCCTCCTGCTCTCCTCGTCTCTCCCTCTTGCTCTCCTCGTCTCTCCCTCCTGCTCTCCTCGTATCTCCCTCCCCCCTCCTTCCCGCTCTCCTCGTATCTCCCGCTCTCCTCGTCTCTCCCCCCTCCCGCTCTCCTCGTCTCTCCCCCCTCGCTCTCCTCGTCTCTCCCTTCCTCCTGCTCTCCTCGTCTCTCCCTCCCTCTCTCCTGCTCTCCTCGTCTCTCCCTCCCTCCCCCCTGCTCTCCTGGTCTCTCCCTCCCTCCCTCCCGCTCTCCTCGTCTCTCACTCCCTCCCTCCCGCTCTCCTCGTCTCTCACTCCCTCCCTCCCGCTCTCCTCGTCTCTCCCTCCCTCCCGCTCTCCTCGTCTCTCCCTCCCTCCCTCCCGCTCTCCTCGTCTCTCCCTCTCTCTCCCTCCCTCCTGCTCTCCTCGTCTCTCCCTTCCTCCTGCTCTCCTCGTCTCCCTCCCTCCTGCTCTCCTCGTCTCTCCCTCTCTCCCTGCTCTCCTCGTCTCTCCCTCTCTCCCTCCCTCCTGCTCTCCTCGTCTCTCCCTTCCTCCTGCTCTCCTCGTCTCCCTCCCTCCTGCTCTCCTCGTCTCTCCCTCTCTCCTCGTCTCTCCTCGTCTCTCCCTCCCTCCTGCTCTCCTCGTCCCTCCCTCCCTCCCTCCCTCCCTCCCTCCCTCCCTCCCTCCCTCCCTCCCTCCTGCTCTCCTCGTCTCTCCCTCCTGCTCTTATATGTTTATCTTTCCACATAATTAGAATTTCACTTTCACAACTCTTGAGTTGACTTTATTTTACACTGTGACTTCAGTTGCTAGTATGGCTGAGTTACTTTACACAGTAAGTGGCTGAGGGATTTACTGTCTGCTCTGCTCTTGTACTGGCTGGCTCTGGCTGCCTGTATATAGTTGGATGGCTGGCTATATCTAGCTGGCTGAGTTCAAAGAGCATAATATTTTCTTCGTCTTCTGATCTTCCTCACACAGAACAGAACTTAGCAGGGTTTTTCAGGGCAGCTGTAGTTGATGTGAGACCAGCATGATCTATCTGAGTTGGGAAGGTAGATTATGCCAGGGATGGAGAGGAGAGGAGAGTGGACTCCTCCCTCATCTCCTATCAAATGTTATTTGTTACATGCTTTGTAAACAAACGGTGTAGACTAAAAGTGAAATGGTTACTGGTCTGGTCTGGTGAGGCTGAGATATCAGACCATGGTTGTCACTCTTTGAAGCTCAGGACATGGCGAGAGGGAGGGAGGGAGAGAGAGAGGGAGATAATCAAATGTTATTGGTCACATACACATGGTTAGTAGATGTTAATGTGAGTGTAGCGAAGTGCTTGTGCTTCTAGTTCTGACCGTGCAGTAATATCTAACAACTCCCCAACAACTACCTAATAAACACAAATCTAAAGGGGTGAATGAGAATATGTACATATAAATATATGGGTGAGCGATGGCCGAGCGGCATAGGCAAGATGCAGTAGATGGTATAAAATACAGTATATACAGTTGAAGTCAGAAGTTTACATACACCTTAGCCAAATACATTTCAACTCAGTTTTTCACAATTCCTGACATTTAATCCAAGTTAAAGTCCCTGTCTTAGGTCAGTTAGGATCACCACTTCATTTTAAGAATGTGAAATGTCAGAATAATAGTAGAGATAATGATTTATTTCAGCTTTTAATTCTTTCATCACATTCCCAGTGGGTCAGAAGTTTACATTCACACAATTAGTATTTGGAAGCATTACCTTTTTAAATTGTTTAACTTGGGTCAAATGTTTCGGGTAGCCTTCCACAAGCTTCCCACAATAAGGTGGGTGAATTTTGGCCCATTCCTCCTGACAGAGCTGGTGTAACTGAGTCAGGTTTGTAGACCTCCTTGCACGCCTACGCTTTTTCAGATCTGCCCACAAATGTTCTATGGGATTGAGGTCAGGGCTTTGTGATGGCCACTCCAATACCTTGACTTTGTTGTCCTTAAGATATATGCCAGAACTGTGGAAGTATGCTTGGGGTCATTGTCCATTTGGAAGACCCATTTGCGACCAAGCTTTAACTTCCTGACTGATGTCTTGAGATGTTGCTTCAATATATCCACATAATTGTCCTTCCTCATGATGCCATCTATTTTGTGAAGTGCACCAGTCCCTCCTGCTGCAAAGCACCCCCACAACATGATGCGGCCACCCCCGTGCTTCACGGTTGGGACGGTGTTCTTCGGTTTGCAAGCATCCCCCTTTCTCCTCCAAACATAACGATGGTCATTATGGCCCAACAGTTCTATTTTTGTTTTACAGACCAGAGGACATTCTCCAAAAAGTATGATCTTTGTCCCCATGTGCAGTTGCAAACCGTAGTCTGGCTTTTTTTTATGGCGGGTTTGGAGCAGTGGCTTCTTCCTGTCTGAGTGGCCTTTCAGGTTATGTCGATATAGGACTCGTTTTACTGTGGATATAGATACTTTTGTACCTGTTTCCTCCAGCATCTTCACAAGGTCCTTTTGCTGTTGTTCTGGGACTAATTTGCACTTTTCGCACCAAAGTACGTTCATCTCTAGGAGACAGAACGCGTCTCCTTCCTGAGCGGTATGACGGCTGCGTGGTCCCATGGTGTTTATACTTGCATACTATTGTTTGTACAGATGAACGTGGTACCTTCAGGCATAAGGAAATTGCTCCCAAGGATGAACCAGACTTGTGGAGGTCTGCAATTTTTTTTATGAGGTCTTGGCTGATTTCTTCAGATTTTCCCATGATGTCAAGCAAAGAGGCACTGAGTTTGAAGGTAGGCCTTGAAATACATCCACAGGTACACCTCCAATTGACTCAAATGATGTCAATTAGCCTATCAGAAGCTTCTAAAGCCATGACATCATTTTCTGAATTTTCCAAGCTGTTTAAAGGCACAGTCAACTTAGTGTATGTAAACTTCTGACCCACTTGAATTGTGATACAGTGAATTATAAGTGAAATAATCTGTCTGTAAACGATTGTTGGAAAAATTACTTGTTTCATGCACAAAGTAGATGTCCTAACCGACTTGCCAAAACTATAGTTTGTTAACAAGACATTTGTGGAGTGTTTGAAAAACGAGTTTCAATGACTCCAACCTAAGTGTACGTAAACTTCCGACTTAGACTGTACATGTGATATGAGTAATGTAAGATATGTAAACATTATTAAAGTTGCATTATTTAAGGTGGTATTGTTTAAAGTGACCAGTGATCCATTTATTAAAGTGGCCAGTGATTGGGTCTCAATGTGGTCAGCAGCCTCTCTGAGTTGGTGATTGCTGTTAAGCAGTCTGATGGCCTTGAGATAGAAGCTGTTTTTCAGTCTCTCGGTCCCTGCTTTGATGCACCTGTACTGACCTCGCCTTCTGGATGGTAGCTGTGTGAACAGGCAGTGGCTCCGGTGGTTGTGGTCCTTGATGATCTTTTTGGCCTTCCTGTGACATCGGGTGGTGTAGGTGTCCTGGAGGGCAGGTAGTTTGCCCCCGGTGATGCGTTGTGCAGACCTCACTACCCTCTGGAGAGCCTTGCGGTTGAGGGCGGTGCAATTCCCGTACCAGGCTGTGATACAGCCCGACAGGATGCTCTCGATTCTGCATCTGTAAAAGTTTGAGGGTTTTAGGTGACAAGCCACATTTCTTCAGCCTCCTGAGGTTGAAGAGGCGCTGTTGTGCCTTCTTCACAACGCTGTCTGTGTGGGTGGACCATTTCAGTTTGTCCGTGATGTGTACACCCAGGAACTTAAAATGTTCCACCTTCTCCAATCCGGTCCCGTCGATGTGGATAGGGGTGTGCTCCCTCTGCTGTTTCCTGAAGTACACAATCATCTCCTTTGTTTTGTTGATGGGATAGGGCAGGAGAGAGAGTAAGGTCTGAGTTATGTGGTTATTGTGACAGAGAGAGGTGTCTGAGTGACGTGGTTATTGTGACAGAGAGAGGTGTCTGAGTGACGTGGTTATTGTGACAGAGAGAGGTGTCTGAGTGACGTGGTTATTGTGACAGGTGTCTGAGTGACGTGGTTATTGTGACAGAGAGAGGTGTCTGAGTGACGTGGTTATTGTGACAGAGAGGTGTCTGAGTGACGTGGTTATTGTGACAGGTGTCTGAGTGACGTGGTTATTGTGACAGGTGTCTGAGTGACGTGGTTATTGTGACAGAGAGGTGTCTGAGTGACGTGGTTATTGTGACAGGTGTCTGAGTGACGTGGTTATTGTGACAGGTGTCTGAGTGACGTGGTTATTGTGACAGAGAGGTGTCTGAGTGACGTGGTTATTGTGACAGGTGTCTGAGTGACGTGGTTATTGTGACAGAGGTGTCTGAGTGACGTGGTTATTGTGACAGGTGTCTGAGTGACGTGGTTATTGTGACAGGTGTCTGAGTGACGTGGTTATTGTGACAGAGGTGTCTGAGTGACGTGGTTATTGTGACAGAGGTGTCTGAGTGACGTGGTTATTGTGACAGAGGTGTCTGAGTGACGTGGTTATTGTGACAGAGGTGTCTGAGTGACGTGGTTATTGTGACAGGTGTCTGAGTGACGTGGTTATTGTGACAGGTGTCTGAGTGACGTGGTTATTGTGACAGAGGTGTCTGAGTGACGTGGTTGTTGTGACAGGTGTCTGAGTGACGTGGTTATTGTGACAGAGGTGTCTGAGTGACGTGGTTGTTGTGACAGGTGTCTGAGTGACGTGGTTGTTGTGACAGGTGTCTGAGTGACGTGGTTATTGTGACAGAGGTGTCTGAGTGACGTGGTTGTTGTGACAGGTGTCTGAGTGACGTGGTTATTGTGACAGAGGTGTCTGAGTGACGTGGTTATTGTGACAGAGGTGTCTGAGTGACGTGGTTGTTGTGACAGGTGTCTGAGTGACGTGGTTATTGTGACAGAGAGAGGTCTCTGAGTGACGTAGGCTGTGTTCTTTCTGATCTTAACATTCTCGTGTCAGGTCTGTCTACTGAAGGAAAGGTTTATGTGAGTCACAGACCGTCTGGATAATCAGACAGGCCTGAGGCCCGTCAAATGTTTGGACACACCTACTCATTCCAGGGTTTTTCATTATTTTTTACTATATTCTACATTGTAGAACACACACACACACACACACACACACACACACACACACACACACACACACACACACACACACACACACACACACACACACACACACACACACACACACACACGGTCATTCTGACTCACACCTTTTCTAGCATCGATTGACAGATTAACACACCTCTGTCATCAGACCTAGCAGGTGTGTGAGACCAGAGACTTACCATGTCACCACAGTCTACATCCAGGTGACTGACGTGTGTGTGTGTGTGTGTGTGTGTGTGTGTGTGTGTGTGTGTGTGTGTGTGTGTGTGTGTGTGTGTGTGTGTTTAATGGACTGCTAGATGAGCCATCACCACATGCTTTAACGACATCTTCACAGGAAAAGAGAACACTGTACACTTCTCTTACTCATATCACAATGTACCGTCATCTAACGTTAAGATCAGTGACATCATGGTGTGTTGTCAGCTCCAGATACTGCTGTAGACTTCCTAGCATTCAGTGATCTCTCTGTCCTGGTGTTATTCTTGTTTTATTGAGGAGTCCTGTATGTTAGATATACCTCTCTGTCCTGGTGTTATTCTTGTTTTACTGAGGAGTCCTGTATGTTAGATATACCTCTCTGTCCTGGTGTTATTCTTGTTTTACTGAGGAGTCCTGTATGATAGATATACCTCTCTGTCCTGGTGTTATTCTTGTTTTACTGAGGAGTCCTGTATGATAGATATACCTCTCTCTCCTGGTGTTATTCTTGTTTTATTGAGGAGTCCTGTATGTTAGATATACCTCTCTCTCCTGGTGTTATTCTTGTTTTACTGAGGAGTCCTGTATGTTAGATATACCTCTCTGTCCTGGTGTTATTCTTGTTTTACTGAGGAGTCCTGTATGTTAGATATACCTCTCTGTCCTGGTGTTATTCTTGTTTTACTGAGGAGTCCTGTATGATAGATATACCTCTCTGTCCTGGTGTTATTCTTGTTTTACTGAGGAGTCCTGTATGATAGATATACCTCTCTCTCCTGGTGTTATTCTTGTTTTATTGAGGAGTCCTGTATGTTAGATATACCTCTCTGTTCTGGTGTTATTCTTGTTTTACTGAGGAGTCCTGTATGTTAGATATACCTCTCTGTCCTGGTGTTATTCTTGTTTTACTGAGGAGTCCTGTATGTTAGATATACCTCTCTGTCCTGGTGTTATTCTTGTTTTACTGAGGAGTCCTGTGTGTTAGATATACCTCTCTGTCCTGGTGTTATTCTTGTTTTACTGAGGAGTCCTGTATGTTAGATATACCTCTCTCTCCTGGTGTTATTCTTGTTTTACTGAGGAGTCCTGTATGTTAGATATACCTCTCTGTCCTGGTGTTATTCTTGTTTTACTGAGGAGTCCTGTATGTTAGATATACCTCTCTGTCCTGGTGTTATTCTTGTTTTACTGAGGAGTCCTGTGTGTTAGATATACCTCTCTGTTCTGGTGTTATTCTTGTTTTACTGAGGAGTCCTGTGTGTTAGATATACCTCTCTCTCCTGGTGTTATTCTTGTTTTACTGAGGAGTCCTGTATGTTAGATATACCTCTCTGTCCTGGTGTTATTCTTGTTTTACTGAGGAGTCCTGTGTGATAGATATACCTCTCTGTCCTGGTGTTATTCTTGTTTTATTGAGGAGTCCTGTATGTTAGATATACCTCTCTGTCCTGGTGTTATTCTTGTTTTATTGAGGAGTCCTGTATGTTAGATATACCTCTCTCTCCTGGTGTTATTCTTGTTTTATTGAGGAGTCCTGTATGTTAGATATACCTCTCTGTCCTGGTGTTATTCTTGTTTTATTGAGGAGTCCTGTATGTTAGATATACCTCTCTGTCCTGGTGTTATTCTTGTTTTATTGAGGAGTCCTGTATGTTAGATATACCTCTCTGTCCTGGTGTTATTCTTGTTTTATTGAGGAGTCCTGTATGTTAGATATACCTCTCTGTTCTGGTGTTATTCTTGTTTTACTGAGGAGTCCTGTATGATAGATATACCTCTCTCTCCTGGTGTTATTCTTGTTTTACTGAGGAGTCCTGTATGTTAGATATACCTCTCTGTTCTGGTGTTATTCTTGTTTTATTGAGGAGTCCTGTATGTTAGATATACCTCTCTGTCCTGGTGTTATTCTTGTTTTATTGAGGAGTCCTGTATGTTAGATATACCTCTCTGTCCTGGTGTTATTCTTGTTTTATTGAGGAGTCCTGTATGTTAGATATACCTCTCTGTTCTGGTGTTATTCTTGTTTTACTGAGGAGTCCTGTATGATAGATATACCTCTCTCTCCTGGTGTTATTCTTGTTTTACTGAGGAGTCCTGTATGTTAGATATACCTCTCTGTTCTGGTGTTATTCTTGTTTTATTGAGGAGTCCTGTATGTTAGATATACCTCTCTGTCCTGGTGTTATTCTTGTTTTACTGAGGAGTCCTGTGTGATAGATATACCTCTCTCTCCTGGTGTTATTCTTGTTTTACTGAGGAGTCCTGTATGTTAGATATACCTCTCTGTTCTGGTGTTATTCTTGTTTTACTGAGGAGTCCTGTATGATAGATATACCTCTCTCTCCTGGTGTTATTCTTGTTTTACTGAGGAGTCCTGTATGTTAGATATACCTCTCTGTTCTGGTGTTATTCTTGTTTTATTGAGGAGTCCTGTATGTTAGATATACCTCTCTCTCCTGGTGTTATTCTTGTTTTACTGAGGAGTCCTGTGTGATAGATATACCTCTCTGTTCTGGTGTTATTCTTGTTTTACTGAGGAGTCCTGTGTGATAGATATACCTCTCTCTCCTGGTGTTATTCTTGTTTTACTGAGGAGTCCTGTGTGATAGATATACCTCTCTGTTCTGGTGTTATTCTTGTTTTACTGAGGAGTCCTGTATGTTAGATATACCTCTCTGTTCTGGTGTTATTCTTGTTTTACTGAGGAGTCCTGTGTGATAGATATGCACTGAGCTTTCTTTTAAGGACAATAGAGGTTGATTAATGTGTTGGAAACCAGTTACCATGCAATTATCCTGGAACGTTATGAGGCCTAGAAACACACACACATACATGCACGCGCACGCACGCGCACGCACGCACACGCACGCACGCACACATGCGCACACACACATGCGCACACACACGCACGCACGCACGCACGCACGCACGCATGCACAAGCACACATATACACGCACACGCACACGCACACGCACACATGCACACACATACATGCGCACACACACCACCTCCACTTATTCAGACAACGGGTACTTGGACTGTACCACAATCTCTGATTGTGGAGGGAGGTTACACTGACACACACACACACACACACACACACACACACACACACACACACACACACACACACACACACACACACACACACACACACACACACACACACACACACACACAGCGTTCAACACCATAGTTCCCTCCAAGCTCTTCATTAAGCTCTGGACATTGGAACACCTCCCTTTGCAAATGGATCCTGGAGTTCCTGACGGGCCCCCCCAGGTGGTGAGCCTCAACACGGGGGCCCCTCAGGGGGCGTGCTTAGTCACTTTCTGTACTCCCTGTTCACCCATGACTGCTTGGCCTCGCGCGACTCCAACACCATCATTAAGTTTGCTGACGACACGACGGTGTTAGGCCTGATCACAGATGACGATAAGGCAGGCTTTATGGAGGTGGTCAGTTACCTGGCAGTGTGGCGCCTGGACAACCACCTCTCCCTCAACGTCACTAAGACAAAGGAGCTGATTGTGGACTACAGGAAACGGAGGGCCGAGCACGTCCCCCAACCACGTCGACGTGGCTGTAGTGGAGCGGGTTGAGAGCTTCCAGTTCCTCAGTGTCCACGTCACTAAGGAATGATCCTGGTCCACACACACCAACACAGTCGTGAAGAGGGCACGACACCGCCTCTTTCCCTCCCTCTCAGGGGGCTTCAGATCCTCTACAGCTGTACCATCGAGAGTCTACGTCATGGACTGTTCTCTCTGCTAGCGCACGGCCAGCGGTACCGACGCACCAAGTCTGGAACCAACCCTGAACGACTTCTACCCCCCAAGCTATAAGACTGCTAAATAGTTCATTAACTAGTTAACCAAATAGCTACCCGGACTATCTGCATTGACCCCTTCTTGCACCAAATCTTTTGACTCATCACGTACGCTGCTGCTACTGTTTATTATCTATCCTGTTGCCTAGTCGCTTTGTCCCTACCTGGATAATCAGACAGGCCTGTGGCCCTTTGTACATACAGTACCAGTCAAATGTTTGGACACACCTACTCAAGTGTTTTTCTTTATTTTTTTACTATTTTCTACATTGTAGAATAATAGTGAAGACATCAAAACTATTAAATAACACACATGGAATCATGTAGTAACCCAAAAAAAAGGGTTAAATATAAAATATTTTTATGTTTGAGATTCTTCAAATAGCCACCCTTTGCCTTGATGACCGCTTTGCACACTGTTGGCATTCTGTCAACCAGCTTTACCTTGAATGCTTTTCCAATAGTCTTGAAGGAGTTCCCACATATGCTGGGCACTTGTTGGCTGCTTTTACTTCGCTTAGTGGTCCAAGAGTCAGGAAGCAAGTTCAGGGAGTGAGTGTTTTAATAAATAAATGAAACATAATACAAAAACAAGGAACAACGCACAAACAGGAAACTGAAACAGAAACAATGATGCCTGGGGAAGGAACCAAAGGGAGTGACATATATAGGGAAGGTAATCAGGGAGGTGATAGAATCCAGGTGAGTCTGATGACGCGCAGGTGCGTGTAACTATGGTGACAGGTGTGCACCAAAACGAGCAGCCTGGTGACCTAGAGGCCGGAGAGGGAGCACACGTTACAGGAGGTGCGTTGGGTCATTGTCCTGTTGAAAAATAAATCACAGTCCCGCTAAGCGCAAAACAGATGGGATGGCGTATTCCTGCAGAATGCTGTGGTAGCCATGCTGGTTAAGTGTGCCTTGAATTCTAAATAAATCACAGACGGTGTCAACAGCAAAGCACCGTCACACCACCTCCTCCATGCTTCACAGTGGGAACCACACATGTGGAGATCATCCGTTCACCTACTCTGCGTCTCACAAAGACACGGCGGTTGGATCCAAAAACCTCAAATTTGGACTCATCAAACCGAAGGACAGATTTCCAGAGGTACCTCTGGGTCTTCCTTTCCTGTGGTGGTCCTCACGAGAGCCAGTTTCATCATAGCACTTGATGGTTTTTGCGACTGCGCTTGAAGAAACTTTCAAAGTTCTTGTAATTGTCCTGATTGACTGACCTTCATGTCTGAAAGTAATGATGGACTGTCGTTTCTCTTTGCTTATTTGAGCTGTTCTTCCCATAATATGGACTTTTTACCAAATATTTACTAAGTATTTTACCAAATAGGATATCTTCTGTATACCATCCCTACCTTGTCATAACACAACTGATTGTCTCAATTACATTAAGAAGGAAAGAAATTCCACAAATTAACTTTTAACAAGTCACACCTGTTAATTGAAATGCATTATCAGGTGTTAACTACATCATGGAGCTGATTGAGAGAATGCCAAGAGTTTGCAAAGCTGTCATCAAGGAAAAGGGTGGCTACTTTGAAGAATCTCAAATATATTTTGATTTGTTTAACACTTTTTTGGTTAATACATGATTCCATACGTGCTTTTTCATAGTTTTGATGTCTTCACTACTATTCTACAATGTAGAAAATAGTGAAAATAAAGAAAAACACTGGAATGAGAAGGTGTGTCCAAACTTTTGACTGGTAATGTATATAGGAGCTACACTACAGTGTTAACCTCCATCACGTCAGTGTCTTTCACCCAGTGTGTTGGTGAAGGTTGCTGCTGGTTCTCTCTCTGGCTAATTAGGGCTAACATGACTGTGGAATGTCACACCAACACACATATACGCCCACACACACACACACACACACACACACACACACACACACACACACACACACACACACACACACACACACACACACACACACACACACACACACACACACATACGCCCACCCACACACACGCACTCATTAGTTAGTACCTCAGCCCAGTGGGGAGAGCGGGACAGACACTTGGCAGGTGGTTGCTGGGATACGGAGAAGAGCGGACCATCATTAGTGTGTGGGGGGGGCAGTCGGCAGCATGCAACATCTGTGTCATCAACATGGATCAGTTGTCTAACTATGCTTATAGCACTGCAGACTGGACGAGTTTGTGCTTTGCTTTGTCAGTTAAAATGGTAGTCCGTCGGTCTGTTCTCTAGCTGCAGGCGGTCGGTCTGTTCTCTAGCTGCAGGCGGTCGGTCTGTTCTCTAGCTGCAGGCGGTCGGTCTGTTCTCTAGCTGCAGGCGGTCGGTCTGTTCTCTAGCTGCAGGCGGTCGGTCTGTTCTCTAGCTGCAGGCGGTCGGTCTGTTCTCCAGCTGCAGGCGGTCAGTCTGTTCTCCAGCTGCAGGCCGTCGGTCTGTTCTCTAGCTGCAGGCGGTCGGTCTGTTCTCTAGCTGCAGGCGGTCGGTCTGTTCTCTAGCTGCAGGCGGTCGGTCTGTTCTCTAGCTGCAGGCGGTCGGTCTGTTCTCTAGCTGCAGGCGGTCGGTCTGTTCTCTAGCTGCAGGCGGTCGGTCTGTTCTCTAGCTGCAGGCGGTCGGTCTGTTCTCTAGCTGCAGGCGGTCGGTCTGTTCTCTAGCTGCAGGCCGTCGGTCTGTTCTCTAGCTGCAGGCCGTCGGTCTGTTCTCTAGCTGCAGGCGGTCGGTCTGTTCTCTAGCTGCAGGCCGTCGGTCTGTTCTCTAGCTGCAGGCGGTCGGTCTGTTCTCTAGCTGCAGGCGGTCGGTCTGTTCTCTAGCTGCAGGCCGTCGGTCTGTTCTCTAGCTGCAGGCGGTCGGTCTGTTCTCTAGCTGCAGGCCGTCGGTCTGTTCTCTAGCTGCAGGCTGTCGGTCTGTTCTCTAGCTGCAGGCGGTCGGTCTGTTCTCCAGCTGCAGGCGGTCGGTCTGTTCTCCAGCTGCAGGCGGTCGGTCTGTTCTCCAGCTGCAGGCCGTCGGTCTGTTCTCTAGCTGCAGGCGGTCGGTCTGTTCTCTAGCTGCAGGCTGTCGGTCTGTTCTCTAGCTGCAGGCCGTCGGTCTGTTCTCTAGCTGCAGGCCGTCGGTCTGTTCTCTAGCTGCAGGCGGTCGGTCTGTTCTCTAGCTGCAGGCGGTCGGTCTGTTCTCTAGCTGCAGGCCGTCGGTCTGTTCTCTAGCTGCAGGCCGTCGGTCTGTTCTCTAGCTGCAGGCGGTCGGTCTGTTCTCTAGCTGCAGGCCGTCGGTCTGTTCTCTAGCTGCAGGCGGTCGGTCTGTTCTCTAGCTGCAGGTCGTCGGTCTGTTCTCTAGCTGCAGGCCGTCGGTCTGTTCTCTAGCTGCAGGCCGTCGGTCTGTTCTCTAGCTGCAGGCCGTCGGTCTGTTCTCTAGCGGCAGGCGGTCGGTCTGTTCTCTAGCTGCAGGCGGTCGGTCTGTTCTCTAGCTGCAGGCCGTCGGTCTGTTCTCTAGCTGCAGGCGGTCGGTCTGTTCTCTAGCTGCAGGCGGTCGGTCTGTTCTCTAGCTGCAGGCGGTCGGTCTGTTCTCTAGCTGCAGGCGGTCGGTCTGTTCTCTAGCTGCAGGCGGTCGGTCTGTTCTCTAGCTGCAGGCGGTCGGTCTGTTCTCTAGCTGCAGGCGGTCGGTCTGTTCTCTAGCTGCAGGCGGTCGGTCTGTTCTCTAGCTGCAGGCGGTCGGTCTGTTCTCCAGCTGCAGGCCGTCGGTCTGTTCTCTAGCTGCAGGCCGTCGGTCTGTTCTCTAGCTGCAGGCCGTCGGTCTGTTCTCTAGCTGCAGGCCGTCGGTCTGTTCTCTAGCTGCAGGCGGTCGGTCTGTTCTCTAGCTGCAGGCCGTCAGTCTGTTCTCTAGCTGCAGGTTGTCGGTCTGTTCTCTAGCTGCATGCGGTCGGTCTGTTCTCCAGCTGCAGGCGGTCAGTCTGTTCTCCAGCTGCAGGCGGTCGGTCTGTTCTCCAGCTGCAGGCCGTCGGTCTGTTCTCTAGCTGCAGGCGGTCGGTCTGTTCTCTAGCTGCAGGCTGTCGGTCTGTTCTCTAGCTGCAGGCCGTCGGTCTGTTCTCTAGCTGCAGGCCGTCGGTCTGTTCTCTAGCTGCAGGCGGTCGGTCTGTTCTCTAGCTGCAGGCGGTCGGTCTGTTCTCTAGCTGCAGGCCGTCGGTCTGTTCTCTAGCTGCAGGCCGTCGGTCTGTTCTCTAGCTGCAGGCGGTCGGTCTGTTCTCTAGCTGCAGGCCGTCGGTCTGTTCTCTAGCTGCAGGCGGTCGGTCTGTTCTCTAGCTGCAGGTCGTCGGTCTGTTCTCTAGCTGCAGGCCGTCGGTCTGTTCTCTAGCTGCAGGCCGTCGGTCTGTTCTCTAGCTGCAGGCCGTCGGTCTGTTCTCTAGCTGCAGGCCGTCGGTCTGTTCTCTAGCGGCAGGCGGTCGGTCTGTTCTCTAGCTGCAGGCGGTCGGTCTGTTCTCTAGCTGCAGGCCGTCGGTCTGTTCTCTAGCTGCAGGCGGTCGGTCTGTTCTCTAGCTGCAGGCGGTCGGTCTGTTCTCTAGCTGCAGGCGGTCGGTCTGTTCTCTAGCTGCAGGCGGTCGGTCTGTTCTCTAGCTGCAGGCGGTCGGTCTGTTCTCTAGCTGCAGGCGGTCGGTCTGTTCTCTAGCGGCAGGCCGTCGGTCTGTTCTCTAGCTGCAGGCCGTCGGTCTGTTCTCTAGCTGCAGGCGGTCGGTCTGTTCTCCAGCTGCAGGCCGTCGGTCTGTTCTCTAGCTGCAGGCCGTCGGTCTGTTCTCTAGCTGCAGGCCGTCGGTCTGTTCTCTAGCTGCAGGCCGTCGGTCTGTTCTCTAGCTGCAGGCCGTCGGTCTGTTCTCTAGCTGCAGGCGGTCGGTCTGTTCTCTAGCTGCAGGCCGTCGGTCTGTTCTCTAGCTGCAGGCCGTCGGTCTGTTCTCTAGCGGCAGGCGGTCGGTCTGTTCTCTAGCTGCAGGCCGTCGGTCTGTTCTCTAGCTGCAGGCCGTCGGTCTGTTCTCTAGCTGCAGGCCGTCGGTCTGTTCTCTAGCTGCAGGCCGTCGGTCTGTTCTCTAGCTGCAGGCCGTCGGTCTGTTCTCTAGCTGCAGGCGGTCGGTCTGTTCTCTAGCTGCAGGCCGTCGGTCTGTTCTCTAGCTGCAGGCGGTCGGTCTGTTCTCTAGCTGCAGGCCGTCGGTCTGTTCTCTAGCTGCAGGCCGTCGGTCTGTTCTCTAGCTGCAGGCCGTCGGTCTGTTCTCTAGCTGCAGGCGGTCGGTCTGTTCTCTAGCTGCAGGCCGTCGGTCTGTTCTCTAGCTGCAGGCCGTCGGTCTGTTCTCTAGCTGCAGGCCGTCGGTCTGTTCTCTAGCTGCAGGCCGTCGGTCTGTTCTCTAGCTGCAGGCCGTCGGTCTGTTCTCTAGCTGCAGGCCGTCGGTCTGTTCTCTAGCTG
>NC_092112.1:12095945-12148762 GCF_045679555.1 Salvelinus alpinus | reverse complement strand
CATAAGACTCCTGAACATCTAATCAAATGGCTACCCAGACTATTTGCACCCCCCCCCCCCCCCCATTTACGCTGCCACTACTCTGTTATTATCTATGCATAATCACTTTAATAACTCGACCTACATGTACATATTACCTCAATTACCTCAACTAACCAGTGCCCCCGCACACTGACTCTCTACCGGTACCCCCTGTATATAGCCCCCACATTGACTCTGTACCGGTACCCCCTGTATATAGCCTCCACATTGACTCTGTACTGGTACCCCCTGTATATAGCCTCCACATTGACTCTGTACTGGTACCCCCTGTATATAGCCTCCACATTGACTCTGTACCGGTACCCCCTGTATATAGCCCCCACATTGACTCTGTACCGGTACCCCCTGTATATAGCCTCCACATTGACTCTGTACCGGTACCCCTTGTATATTGACTCTGTACCGGTACCCCCTGTATATAGCCTCGCTATTGTTATTTTACTGCTGCTGTTTAATTATTTGTTACTTTTATTTCTTTTTTTTTCTTAACTGCATTGTTGGTTAAAGGCTTTTAAGTAAGCATTTCACTGTAAGGTCTACACCTGTTGTATTCGGCATTTCACTGTAAGGTCTACTACACCTGTTGTATTCGGCGCATGTGACTAATAAGGTTTGATTTCTGTAGCTACATTTCTCTGGTACTTTTCTCCAGTACAGTGCGAGATTAAATTCAAGCAAAACATAAGGAAATGTAGCTAACTACCTTCTTTGTATGATGAACATTAGAAATACAGTATGACGGCTATGTATCTTTTTAGCAAAAAATACCTGCTTTTTCATTGTAAGCTCATTTACTTGTATGGCTGCCAGCCAAATAGCGTTGCACTTCTGTTGTCATCTGATGAAAATGAAGTTGTTTCCTGCCAAATGTGTTTACAAATGTATTTTCTGTGAAGGAAAACTGTAGTTGTATGCCCTTGATCACTCTATAAAAGCAACAAAACACTGTTAATGTTCAATATAAAAGGCATTTGAAATGGTTTGAATGCATATATTTTGATGGTGTCTGTGTTTTGAAAAGACAGATTTCTGAATTATAACGTGACCCCTGGTATTAGCTAAAGTCACAGAATGGCACTTGATTCAGACAAACTCATCTACTGCTCTGTTGAATCAGGTCGTCTTTTGAGTTCAACGTCGTTACATTTAAACATTTTGACGTCAATATTTTTTAGAGGTAGCAATGTATGCATTTAGGAATTAATTATACAATCAAATTAGACTTTTTATTTTTTTACCGTTGTAACATAATAGTAATCATTTATTTCAATGGTAAATCTCTATTGATAAACTGGGTAAATTAAGTTGTAGCCTAGGCCTATTCACAATACAGGTGAATCTATATTATTCAATAGGAGTGTGTGCATTGCGTTATTTTGATTTTTGATTTTTTTTTTATTTTATTTTATTACAAATGACAAACAATCCCTTCCATTTAGGGTGTATTTTGTTGCTGCTAGGAGAACATCCAGCGCCTAAAAGTATTCACACCCCTTGACTTTTTCCACATTTCGTTGTGTTACATGCTGACTAGACCGGGCGCTCGTGTGCATGTTGATTTTGTCCACCCACACCAGGACACGACCAGGACACGACCAGGACACGCAGGTTGAAATATCAAAAAGAACTCTGAACCAACTATATTAATTTGGGGACAGGTCGAAAAGCATTAAACATTTATAGCAATTTAGCTAGCTAGTTTGCTGCTGCTAGCTAATTTGTCCTGGGATATAAACATTGGGTTGTTATTTTACCTGAAATGCACAAGGTCCTTTACTCCGACAATTAATTCACAGATAAAAGGGTAAAAGTTAGTTTCTAGTCATCTCACCTTCAGACTTCTTCTTTTTTGGACTTTATATGGCGGTTGGCAACCAACTTTAAAGTGCATTACCACCACCGACTGGAGTGTGGACCTCAGTTCATCTTTTAATCACCCACGTGGGTATATGCTCCTAAAAACCAATGAGGAGATGGGAGAGGTGGGACTTGCAGTGTGTCAAGCGTCACAAATGAAGGCAGTTAAATTCCATGTGACCGTTTAGTCACAGTAATTAGGCTTCTCCAAGCTCTTAGGCTCCTGCTGGTCATTAGTAGCCTACCAAACTTGCTAACTGCCTGGTACTCAACAATGCAATTGTATTCGAAAATCTAATCAAACACTTAATGAGAACCCATGAGCTCATGTTCCACAACATTTCTATAGGCTATGTAATTGCGGGAGAAAACCGAGTGATGGCCTCTAATAAAAAGAGGAGGGTCCCATCAGTTTTCTATAGGCTAGACCAACTATATTTATTTCTCAACTTTCCTAATATTAAGCACATTGCTTATGTGAACCATTTCTGGAAACTAGGTGTATATCACGGGTCACTACTTCACAAGAGACATTTTTAGCTTTAAATGGGGGCAGAAATGCCTTCTCGAACATGTGGACTTTCATGTGCCTTAACAAACTTGTATGCCATCTGTAAATACAATTGTTAAATTACGAGCCTAGTTAGTTGAGCCAAAGAAAAAGTCAGTAACCTTCCCGCTAGCCATGATTGGCTGAGATAGTGAGTGGGCTGGACATGCTGAGAGATGAGTTTGGATTGGTCTGCCATATAGCACGCGTCTGTCTATTTGAGCTGATCGGTATGTCTAGGTAATCCTGTCTAACATGGCTTCTAAAACAACGTTGGAGGCGGCTTAATCAATTATCTGGCAACAGCTCTGGTGGACATTCCTGCAGTCAGGGTACCAATTGCACGCTCCTTCAAAACTTTAGATTTCTGTGGCATAGTGTTGAGTGAAAACTGCACATTTTAGAGAGGCCTTTTGTCCCCAGCACAAGGTGCACCTGTGTAATGATCATGCTGTTTAAATCAGCTTCTTGATATGCCACACCTGTCAGGTTTAATGGATTGTCTTAGCAAATGAGAAATGCTCACTAACAGGGATGTAAACAAATTTGTGAGATATAAGCTTTTTGTGAGTATGGAACATTTCTGGGATCTTTTTTTTTTTAGCTCATGAAACATGGGACCAACACTTTGTGTTGCATTTGTATTTTTGTTCAGTGTACACCAATCCAGATGTGCATATACAATCTAGAGACAATCTAGAGACTTCCCCAGAAAGACTCCCAGCTGTAATCGCTGCCAAAGGTGCTTCTACAAAGTATTGACTCAAGTGTGTATGTAAATTTAAATATTTCTGTATTTATTTTTCAATACATTTGCAACAATTTCTAAAAACATGTTTTCATTTTGTCATTATGGGGTATTGTGTGTAGATGGGTGAGAATTATATATTTTTTTTAATCGATTTTGAATTCAGGCTGTAACACAACACAATATGGAATAAGTCAAGGAGTATGAATACTTTCTGAAGGCACTATTTTTTTTTATTGTACTGATCAATCTCTTCTTTTATATTCTTTAAGAAAGTAATGACTTGTGAGGCAGAACCTGGCTGTGGATTCTGACTGTGGCTGTGGAATCTAGTGGAAACCCAAACGGGAGGCAAGGGAGATGAAGTTAATTTGTTTTTGGTGGCGAGGGAGACTAAGTGAATTAATAACGTTTTTGGTGACAATCAGCTTTGAAATCAGCATATTTGGCAGTTTTGGTTTGCGTAATATCACAAACAAAGTACTAGGGTAGTGAATTGATGTTGCTTCAGCTGTAAGCTAACAAAGAAAGTTAGCCTGCAATTAAAGTTGGAAGCTACCGGTATTGTCTTGCATTGTGTTCTAGCCTGTATGGACATTGTTTGGCGAACAGTAATGAACAGTTTCAACATTTCTACATGCTGTGACGCATTATTCAAGTGTGTTTACTTCTGTGCAGCGTGAGTGGGGAGCTAACAATGCAGCCCAGACAGCTCTAGTAATGAATGAGGAAGTGCAGCAGTCTTTCTGCTCTTTGTGCTATAAAGAGTTGTGCTAATAGACAGACTTGATCCTCTTAATCACGTGAGACACATTTGACAGAAGTACAGAATGTAACAAAAATTCTAGTACAAAATAAAAAGTACCGAAGTTTCGGTATACCGTGCAACACTAGAACAAACTGTTTTTAAATATATAAAAAAAAGAAGCTAATTTATAATTTTTTTAAAATGGAAATATCACATCTACATAAGTATTCAAACCTTTTACTCTGTACTTTTTTGAAACACCTTTAGCAGTGATTACAGCCTCGGAGTGTTCTAGGGTATGACGCTACAAGCTTGGTACACCTGTATTTGGGGAGTTTCTCCCATTCTTCTCTGCAGATCCTCTCAAGCTCTGTCAGGTTGGATGGAGAGCGTCGCTCCACAGCTATTTTCAGGTCTCTCCGGAGATGTTAGATCAAGTTCAAGTCTGGGCCACTCAAGGACGTTCAGAGACTTGTCCCGAAGCCACTCCAGCGTTACTGTGTGCTTGGTCGTTGTCCTGTTGGAAGGTGAACCTTCACCCCAGTCTGAGGTCCTGAGTACTCTGGAGCAGGTTTTCATCAAGGATCTATCTGTACTTTGCTCCGTTCATCTTTCCCTCGATCCTGACTAGGGCTGGGCGATATACTGTATTTTATGACGTACTGGTATTGATGCAGGGACCAGTTTGGGTTTTTACTTTACCTTCTATACCGGTATTTGAATGTTTGGTTTGTTAAATGTGATACGCCATGTGTAATGTCAATTTTTATAGTTTACTTCGCTTCTTGAGTAATGTCTCTCCGCTCTTTCTCTCGGTGCCACTTTCCACACAGGCCTAGCCACGCCCCCTGTCACTCAAGGAGCGCATTTGATGTTCCTCGACCACGAGACACTTGCGTTCAGTCTGCATGGTCAATGCAGCACATACAATGTTGATGACAACAATGTTGTTTTCACTTTGCTTCTTAATATAAATCCACTAACGTTCTATAATGACACTATTAGTTTGTGTTTCTTACATCAGCAAACCGCTAGTTTGTCTTTTCTTAGCAAGTTGCCCTGAATCTTGTGAGACGCTAATTGTTAGCCTCTAGTGCTAATAGCTAGCTAGCTAATAAATGTACTGAGTAAGAGCTAATACAGCCTGATAATACCAGTGATTGTGAAGATCCTAAATCAGTTAAGAGAAAACATGCAATGTAGCCAAAGCGTATAGGATCCCCTAGGAAACACTTATCAACACTTTAGTTCCTACCCTGTCACAATAACTCCTCCCTGGCATTTTAATTAGTTGTCATCTCAAACAACAATTTATTCAAAGTGCTCACTATTATATTCTAACTATATAATTAGAATAGTCATTCTATTTCCATGATTCCAACAGTTTTGCTTTTAATTCGCAAGTCAAATCTTAATTGCAATTTTTGGTTAAAAATAAGTCCTAGATTATTTACCCATATCGTGCAGCCCCACATGACAGTGTGGAAATTATCTCTACTGAGCAGTGGTGTGAAGTACTTAAGTAGTACTTGAAAGTATTTTTTACTTAAGTCATTATTTTTGACTACTTTTACTTTTACTTCACTACATTCCTTAAGAAAATACGGTACTTTTTACTCCATACATTTCCCCTGACACCTAAAAGTTCTTGTTACATTTTGATTGCTTAGCAGGACAGGAACATGGTCCAATTCTCTTCCACTTATCAAGAGAACATCCCCGGTCATCTACTGCCTCTGATCTGGCGGACTCACTAAACACAAATGCTTTGTTTGTGAATGATATCTGAGTGTTGGAGTGTGACCCTGGCTGTCCGTAAATAAAAAAAACATGAAAATGATGTCATCTGGTTTGCTTAATGTAAAGAATTTGAAATTATTTCTACTTTTGATACTTAAGTATATTTAAAACCAAATACTTTTACTCAAGTAGTATTTTACTGGGTATCTTTACTTTTACTCAAGTATGACAATTGGGTACTTTTTCCACCACTGCAATGGAGTGCAGGAAATGCAGAAATTATAAAAGTGCTGAAATTTGTTTTGGTTGAATTGAACAGTATAAAACAATCAGAATGGAGAAAGACCCATTGAAATCACTTAGAATGTGTGTGTTACCACCCCTAGGATCACTCACTACTCATAAAGCATTATGTCCTGTTATATTCCTTTCAGCAGAGAGTCATGTAGTCCTCATTATGTCCTGTTATATTCCTTTCAGCAGAGAGTCATGTAGTCCTCATTATGTCCTGTTATATTCCTATCAGCAGAGAGTCATGTAGTCCTCATTATGTCCTGTTATATTCCTATCAGCAGAGAGTCATGTAGTCCTCATTATGTCCTGTTATATTCCTATCAGCAGAGAGACATGTAGTCCTCATTATGTCCTGTTATATTCCTATCAGCAGAGAGTCATGTAGTCCTCATTATGTCCTGTTATATTCCTATCAGCAGAGAGTCATGTAGTCCTCATTATGTCCTGTTATATTCCTATCAGCAGAGAGACATGTAGTCCTCATTATGTCCTGTTATATTCCTATCAGCAGAGAGTCATGTAGTCCTCATTATGTCCTGTTATATTCCTATCAGCAGAGAGACATGTAGTCCTCATTATGTCCTGTTATATTCCTATCAGCAGAGAGACATGTAGTCCTCATTATGTCATTATGTCCTGCCAGGTAAAAACGAGTCTTAGGCCTCACACTACCCATATAGGGATACATATGTTTAACTTACAATCGACCCCGACACAGCCATGACACGATCACAAAGAAGACATGCAGCACTGACAACCTAGAGCGAGTAAGCCAACCAGCCACTCACACACATTTTGGTTTTCCTTTAGCTCCCTGTCCTGTTGTAGAAAGTTAATCTTAATTTTTGTACTGAGTTAGCCTAGCTACTACTAGCTACCTTCTCTCCCCTCTGCCACTGAAATGGTGAGCTCTTTGAAGATCAATTGTTTCCACCTGTTCGTCCGTCATCTTGAGATTACGTTTCATGAAAACCTTGACTTTTTCCTCCGTTGACTGTTTTCATCCTCCTTTATTCCCATTAAAACAATATTAGTCTTCATACTTCTGCACTTTATATCAAGTAATTCTGCTTTCATTGTTTTATTATCATACCGTAGCATCTCTGTAGTGTCTTTTAGGGAGTCCACGGTACTTTTCAATATCTTATTTTCCGCTCGGATTTCTTCCATTTTGTTACTGTAATCCATTCCTGTTTTTAATGCCTCAACTTCCCCCAGTAGTCCAGGCAATAGATCCAGTTTTTTAAAAACTGTTCTCTGATGCTTTATAGTCTGGAGACGTAGTTCGAAAAATGTCCCGTCCAATTATTACATTTAGAATTTGACGGCAGCTTCCCATCAGTTTCGCTCGAGGAGATGTCCTCTCTTGTTCGCTTCGATTGATCTGATTCTTTTTTCGAGCATATCAAAATGCCGATCAATAAATTATTCAAGGTTCTCTATATTATCCAGAATGTTTTGTTTCGCAGTTATCAGCTAATCCTTCATTTTATGATTGATTAATGGGGAAAGCTGTGCCTACCACGCTGCCAACTGCCGCGTCATCAGCCAGTTTGTGAAGAGTGAGAGTCTGAGCTATGTGTTTCTTCTGCTTGATTAAAAACAGCTTCAGTTGTTATAGCCATGCCAAAGGCCTCTCTGACATGGAGGCCTAACCCAACATCTAACCCTCTTCCTCTCTTTCTTCCTCTTTCTCCTCCTCTTCCTCTCTCCTCTCCTCTTTCTCTCCTCTTCCTCTCTTTTCTTCTCTTCCTCTCTCTCTTCTTCTCTTCTTCCTCTCTCTTTCTCCTCTTTCTCTCTCCTCCTCTTCCTCTCCTCCTCTTCCTCTCTCCTCTTTCTCTCTCCTCTTTCTCTCCTCTTCCTCTCTTTACTTCTCTTCCTCTCTCTCCTCTTCTTCTCTTCTTCCTCTCTCTCTCTCCTCTTCCTCTCTCTCCTGCAGAGTTCACCAGAGACCGAAGCAGCGTACAGACCTGAGGAGGAGCAACACTAGCAACAACCTTCTGTCTGCCCTCCCTTTCTCTCTCCCTCCTCCAGTCCTCCCAGCCACCCATGCTCTGTGAGGCTCTCTATCCTCTCCTCTCCCTGGGCATAATGCTCCATCTCTACTGCTGAGCTCTCCCTTACCCCACCTTACCCCCTAACCTTACCCCACCATGACCAGTCTGAAGCGGTCTCAGACGGAGCGTTCGGTGGGCGGCTCGGTACCTGCCTCTGATGAATTCTACACCCGTCGCCTGCGCCTCCCCAATGGTGGCGCCCCCCCACCTCGCTCCGAGAGCACCCACCTCACCTCCTCTTCCTCATCCGGCTCCTCTTCCTCCTCCACCCCGGGGGTTCCCAAGATGGGGGTCAGGGCCCGCGTGGCGGACTGGCCCCCCAAACGGGATGGAACGGGCGGGGTGTGGCACATCACCGTAGATACGGACTCCCCGAGTTCCACCATGTCATCTTCAGGTGGTGGAGAATGTGGGTCAGGCGGGTCGGCCGGGGAACGCGGGTCGGCCGGGGAACGCGGGTCGGCCGGGGAACGCGGGTCGGCCGGGGAACGCGGGTCGGCCGGGGAACGCGGGTTGGCCGGGAGCGGAGAAAGAGAACGGAGCTCGGGTTCAGGCTCGGCGACCACGGCCCATAGCAGCATGTCAGCTAAACTGGGCCACCTGATCAGCCCTCAGGACTCCTCGATGCTCCGGAACATCCACAACACCCTGAAGAGCAAGATGCACCACAGCAGACATCACAGCAAAGACAACCGCTACCTGTCGCCAGACGGCTACCAGGGCTCGCCGCGTAAAGGCATGAGGCGTATCCGCCAGCGCTCCAACAGTGACATCACTATCTCTGAGTTAGAGGGTGACGGGGGCGAGGGCTGGTCCTTCTCTGGCTGGACGCCCATGCATCGAGAGTACGGCAGCACCTCTTCCATAGATAAACATGCAGGCTCAGGGGAGAGCTTCTTCGATATGCTCAAGGTATTTTATTGATTGATGTAAAACAATTAGTATAGTTAAAAAAGAACACAAAACAATTTACGAAGAATTCCAGAGGATGATGCATAATTGTTGAATACACTTATTGTATGTATTTTAAATGTGTCAAATAAACTTCATTCATTCAAGGGCTATACGTCCCAGGAGGCTCCTGATCAACGCAGCCCGGCGCCGGACAGACTTGGTGAGCTGCTGACGGTGGCCCCGCACAAACAGGCTGCCCTGGATCTACCTGATGGACCCCTGGGTCCTACCAGAGGTAGCCCCGCCAGTCGCCTGAAGGAAAGAGAGAAACACCTGAAGAGGAGGTCCAAGGTAGAGCACATGAACTGCACTTTTTACTACCTCATTAATAATATTAGATTATATTAGATTATTAATGATTTATTAAACTTCTATAGCCCTTTTGATAACAGAAAAAAATCTCAAAGTGCTTCAAAGCAAAAAACAACCAATACATCATCATGAGTAGCCTAGCTATAGCTAGCTAGGTCAACCAATACATCATCATGAGTAGCCTAGCTATAGTTAGCTAGGTCAACCAATACATCATCATGAGTAGCCTAGCTATAGCTAGCTAGGTCAACCAATACATCATCATGAGTAGCCTAGCTATAGCTAGTGAGGTCAACCAATACATCATCATGAGTAGCCTAGCTATAGCTGGCTAGGTCAACCAATACATCATCATGAGTAGTCTAGCTATAGCTAGCTAGGTCAACCAATACATCTTCATGAGTAGCCTAGCTATAGCTAGCTAGGTCACCCAATACATTATCATGAGTAGTCTAGCTATAGCTAGCTAGGTCAACCAATACATCTTCATGAGTAGCCTAGCTATAGCTAGCTAGGTCAACCAATACATTATCATGAGTAGTCTAGCAATAGCTAGCTAGGTCAACCAATACATCATGAGTAGCCTAGCTATAGCTAGCTAGGTCAACAAATACATTATCATGAGTAGCCTAGCTATAGCTAGCTAGGTCAACCAATACATTATCATGAGTAGCCTAGCTATAGCTAGCTAGGTCAACCAATACATTATCATGAGTAGCCTAGCAATAGCTAGCTAGGTCAACCAACACATCATGAGTAGCCTAGCTACAGTTAGCTAGGTCAACCAACACATCATGAGTAGCCTAGCTATAGCTAGCTAGGTCAACCAATACATTATCGTGAGTAGCCTAGCTATAGCTAGCTAGGTCAACCAATAGTGGCCAAGTCTTTGAATGCATGAATCCTTCAAAGATGGAGAGGAACAGCACGTGGCTTGATCTTGGAACCAGCCTGAGTTGCGTAACCACTGGACTTCTGCTTCACAATGTATGGCACCGACTTGTGTGATGCCTCATCAGCTCTGATCGCCAGAAAGCTCACCACTCACAGTTCAGAGTAGTAATCAGTCGTGCACGTTACGAACCCTCTGCCTCCACACTACATTCCTCTACTGCATCTCCCATTCCTCTACTGCATCTCCCATTCCTCTACTGCATCTCCCATTCCTCTACTGCATCTCCCATTCCTCTACTGCATCTCCCATTCCTCTACTGCATCTCCCATTCCTCTACTGCATCTCCCATTCCTCTACTGCATCTCCCATTCCTCTCAAACTTCAGGTGACTCCTCAAACGGTCTTCTCAGAAGATCAGGAACCAGCAACCATATTAAACAAAAAGATAGCTCTGTGTCCAGATGTATCATTTAAACAAAAATATTAGCCAGCTATTGAATGATTTGTATTTATCTTGTCTGTTATTCTGACCCACCACCTCGATTCGGTTCTATGTAGCAACATTTGTAATTGTGTTTTTTAAAAGTAGAGACTCAGAACTAGAAAATTGTATATCATACACTGCAGTTGAGGAACAATGGGAAAGTAATTCAGCTTTGTAAATTGATACATTTGTAATCCCACATTTTAAGAAAATGGCCCTTGAGTTTTTTGGTACACCTACTGGAGAGATATTTTTGTCTACGCCTATTCAACATCATTCACACCATCTTAAGCTTTAGCCCCACCTATCTCTTTAAAGATTCACATGAGGCCATGTGATAAACAGAGTGAGTAAGGTGGTGTAGTAAACAACCAAAGATTAAGACTAAAAGTGGTGAAAGCAGTAGTAAAAATACACTTTCTAGTCCTTGGCCTATATCCTAATCTGACTTTGGTGCGGATCATGTTCTTCACATTACGTAAAACAAAATCAGAGTTTCTATGTCACATACACATGATACAGAAGGTGTAAACGGTACAGTGAAATTGTTACTTGCATAGTGTTTGACGTAGCTAGCTAGCTAAACAAGGAACCATGATCCCAACTCATACTACCATGCACCCTGCATGAATCTGCAGGTAGCTACAGCTAACCAACTAGGTTCAATGTTAGCTAGGTAGCTAACAGTATCCTTAAACTTGAAATGAAAATGACTTTCTGACTAAATTAGAACCGTATAATATCTGAAAATGTAGCTAGACTCTTATCCGTTTACATGGATGAATGCTTTTCCCTCTCGGTCGTGGATGCCATTGGTTGCCCCTAGTTTAAAGATGTAATCCAGAGACAGGTGTTTATAAAACAGCCTTCTGTGTTGTGTTTTTGACTCTCCACATTTGGCAATCATCTCTCTGCTTCCACCAGGTATTCCACTGATGTCAAATCTCGGTCAACTTCTTCTGTGACAACAACACTGTTGATCACATTTCCTCCCCGTCACTGTCATCAGAAGTCTACAATGTCTGGTTCAATGAAAATATTTTTGCCTAAATCAGGAATTTCCTCACTGTCTGATTCCTTTTCATCGTCCTCCAGAAAGTAGTCCATCACAACTTTTTCCCACTGATCTTTGTCTATAGTGCCTGTTAACTTCAGGGCGGCAATGTTGAGAGCAGTAGCAACACTTTTTCACTTCTTCATGATATCTTTCCAAAAAAAGCCGCAGTAGCAAGGATTATCTACACAGACTGAGCAGCTCATGTTATAGACAGAAGCCTGCTACATGGCAGACCAATCAGAACTCATCCCTCGGCATGTCCAGCCCATCCATTATCTTAACCAATCAGCGCTAGCGAGAAAGGTTCCTGTATTTTTCCGTGGCTAAACCAACTAGACTCGTAATTTTTAACAATTTTATTCGTATTTAAAGATGGCATGCACATTTGTTATTGATGCACTTGAAAGTTCCCATTCCAGAAGACATTTCTGACAAAAAAAACAAACACATTTTGATAAAAAGTAAATTAAAATGTTTTAACGCTTCTCCTGCTAGACAGCCTAGCTTCTTGAAATGGGTCACAATTGTCATGTCTATGCTTAATACGTTTTTTAAAATGTATTATGAGTCTACATTACACCAATATTACATTTCATCAATAATAGTTTTTATCCATACATTGTTTAATGTTTTTAATATATGCACAGTGATTTTAAACAACATTTCCCTATGGGGATAATAAAGTCATGATCTTATCTGATTCCAGTCGGAGACTGGAGGGGAGTCCATCTTCAGGAAGCTCCGCAGCGTCAAGGCCGAGGGTGACTCGTCCCGGGCTGGGTCTGACGTGGAGGATGGGGGGCGGGAGGACGTCATCGGACCCCCTCCAAAACCCTGGTCTTGTCAGAAAGGCTTTGCCCACTTTGACGTGCAGAGTATCCTCTTCGACCTCAACGAGGCTATCCAGGGTCGACAGTCCGGCGGGAAACGCAAGAACACCACCACGGGCGCCTCCGCTGCGGCCGCCGCCTCGGCCTCCGCCACTTCCTCGCTCTCGTCTAATCAGAGTGGGGTATGCGGCGGGGGCGGGTCTCCGTGCGGGTCCCAGGAAGAGCTGAGTGGGAAGGAGGGGGGCACGGGACAAGGTGGACAGGGTGGGACTCACACCAGTAACCCTGCCCTAGACCCTGGTGATGAGAAGAGCAACGATCTGGTGCTGAACTGCCCTTGTTTCAGGAATGAACTGGGAGGAGAGGGAGAGAGGAACATTGGCCTCTCTAAACGGGTAGGAGGACACGTTATACACACACACACACACACACACACACTAAACACACACACACACACACACACACACACACACACACACACTACACACACACACACACACACACACACACACACACACACACACACACACACACACACACACACACACACACACACACACACACACACACACACACACACACACACACACACACACACACACACACACACACTAAACACCTAGTGTTGTCATACCACCAGTTTTTCCTTGTCAAAGAAACACACACATAGCCGACTAAACGATATGGTTCTTCAACAAAAAAAACGTACTTTATGTCAAATATGTTGTGCTGTCGCATGCAATATAAACAATTGTGTCTGCGTGGCGACGGGGTGGTGTCTGGGTGGCGACGGGGTGGTGTCTGGGTGGCGACGGGGTGGTGTCTGGGTGGCGACGGGGTGGTGTCTGCGTGGCGACGGGGTGGTGTCTGCGTGGCGACGGGGTGGTGTCTGCGTGGCGACGGGGTGGTGTCTGCGTGGCGACGGGGTGGTGTCTGCGTGGCGACGGGGTGGTGTCTGGGTGGCGACGGGGTGGTGTCTGGGTGGCGACGGGGTGGTGTCTGGGTGGCGACGGGGTGGTGTCTGGGTGGCGACGGGGTGGTGTCTGGGTGGCGACGGGGTGGTGTCTGCGTGGCGACGGGGTGGTGTCTGGGTGGCGACGGGGTGGTGTCTGGGTGGCGACGGGGTGGTGTCTGGGTGGCGACGGGGTGGTGTCTGGGTGGCGACGGGGTGGTGTCTGGGTGGTAACTGGGTGGTGTCTGCGTGGCGACGGGGTGGTGTCTGGGTGGCGACGGGGTGGTGTCTGGGTGGCGACGGGGTGGTGTCTGGGTGGCAACTGGGTGGTGTCTGGGTGGCGACGGGGTGGTGTCTGGGTGGCGACGGGGTGGTGTCTGGGTGGCGACGGGGTGGTGTCTGGGTGGTAACTGGGTGATAACATAAGGTTGATGTGTCCGACATTATGACGGTTTTCCTCAAGACATGAAGGGCCCTTCATATTTTCTTTCCTTTCCTTCCTTACTGCCTAGAGTCGCCATACTAACATCATTACAACCCTACTACACACACATACATGCATAATATATACACTATACACTGTGGCCAGTTTATTAGGTACACCACCCCATTCACAAAAATGGTTCGCTCCTACAGACAGTGAGTCATGTGGCTGTGGCTTGCTATATAAAGCAGGCAGATAGGCATCGAGACATTCAGTTACTGTTCCATTGAGTGTTAGAAAAACGAGTGACCTAAGTGACTTTGAGAATGCTATGATTGTCGGCGGCAGGTATGCCAGTTCCAGTATCTCAGAAACGTCCGGGTCTCCCGGGCTTTTCACGCCCAGCAATGTCTTGGGTTTACAGAGAAATGGTGCAACAAACCAAAAACATCCAGTCAGTGGCAGTCCTGTGGGTGTAAACAGTTTGTTGATGAGAGAGGTCGAAGGAGAATGGCAAGAATCGCGCGAGCTAACAGGTGGGAAACAAGCAGACAAATAACGGCGCAGGACAGCAGTGGTGTGCAGAATGGCAGCTTAGAACGTACACCTCGTCGGTCCTCGTCACAGATGGGCTAATTGCAGCAGACGCCCACACCTGGGTTCCACTCCTATCAGCTAAAAACAAGATGAAGCGGCTCCATTGGGCACGTGATCATCAACACTGGACGATTGAGGACTGGAAAAACATTGCCTTGTCCGACGAATCCCAGTTCCTGTTGCTTCATGCTGATGACAGAGTGAGTCCATGGCCCCATCCTGCCTGGTGTCAACAGTACAGGCTGCTTGCAGCGGTGTAATGGTGTGGGGAATATTTTCCTGGAAAACGTTAGATCCCTTGATACCATTTGAGCAAAGTTTCCATGGCCCAAAGAATTCAGGCTGTTCTGGAGGAAAAAGGGAGGTCCAACCCAGTACTAGATGTGTTTACCTAATAAACTGGCCAATGAATGTATACACTCACTCACATGCAGACTGACTCGCGCTCTCCCCTTACACATTTCCATTACCTATTTTGAATATCAACGATAATTCAAATTTGATATAATGTGAATAATCATCATTGATATTGAACTAAGACACTGTCATAAAAACACACATTTTCCCCCTCAATACCTCCATACTAACGTTACTCCACCCCCCTCAATACCTCCATACTAATGTTACTCCATCCCCCTCAATACCTCCATACTAATGTTACTCCATCCCCCTCAATACCTCCATACTAATGTTACTCCATCCCCCTCAATACCTCCATACTAACGTTACTCCACCCCCCTCAATACCTCCATACTAATGTTACTCCACCCCCCTTAATACCTCCATACTAATGTTACTCCATCCCCCTCAATACCTCCATACTAATGTTACTCCATCCCCCTCAATACCTCCATACTAATGTTACTCCATCCCCCTCAATACCTCCATACTAACGTTACTCCATCCCCCTCAATACCTCCATACTAATGTTACTCCATCCCCCCCAATACCTCCATACTAACGTTACTCCACCCCCCTCAATACCTCCATGCTAACGTTACTCCATCCCCCTCAATACCTCCATACTAACGTTACTCCATCCCCCTCAATACCTCCATACTAACGTTACTCCATCCCCCTCAATACCTCCATACTAATGTTACTCCACCCCCCTCAATACCTCCATACTAATGTTACTCCATCCCCCTCAATACCTCCATACTAACGTTACTCCACCCCCCTCAATACCTCCATACTAATGTTACTCCACCCCCCTCAATACCTCCATACTAATGTTACTCCATCCCCCTCAATACCTCCATACTAACGTTACTCCACCCCCCTCAATACCTCCATACTAATGTTACTCCATCCCCCTCAATACCTCCATACTAACGTTACTCCACCCCCCTCAATACCTCCATACTAATGTTACTCCACCCCCCTCAATACCTCCATACTAATGTTACTCCATCCCCCTCAATACCTCCATACTAATGTTACTCCACCCCCCTCAATACCTCCATACTAACGTTACTCCACCCCCCTCAATACCTCCATACTAATGTTACTCCATCCCCCTCAATACCTCCATACTAATGTTACTCCATCCCCCTCAATACCTCCATACTAATGTTACTCCATCCCCCTCAATACCTCCATACTAACGTTACTCCATCCCCCTCAATACCTCCATACTAATGTTACTCCATCCCCCTCAATACCTCCATACTAATGTTACTCCATCCCCCTCAATACCTCCATACTAATGTTACTCCATCCCCCTCAATACCTCCATACTAACGTTACTCCACCCCCCTCAATACCTCCATACTAATGTTACTCCATCCCCCTCAATACCTCCATACTAATGTTACTCCATCCCCCTCAATACCTCCATACTAACGTTACTCCATCCCCCTCAATACCTCCATACTAATGTTACTCCATCCCCCTCAATACCTCCATACTAACGTTACTCCATCCCCCTCAATACCTCCATACTAATGTTACTCCATCCCCCTCAATACCTCCATACTAATGTTACTCCATCCCCCTCAATACCTCCATACTAATGTTACTCCTTTTCCCCCTTCTCAGCAGGGTAGTATAGGCAGTGGGGGCAGCTCCAGTGGCTCTGTGGGGGGAAGTGGTTCAGAGGAGGGGCCCCTGGAGACCTCTCTCCCCCACTTCACCAACGCCGGGGTGTCCGTGCTGGAGGCCCCTAAAGACGGACAGGGACAGCATGCTGATAGGGCCAAACGATCTGTGGAGCACTGCGACCTGGGGTCTTATTACTACAGGAAATACTTCTATCTGAGAGGTGAGAGGGAGGAAGGGAGAGGTCTGGGGGCCTACTATTATTACTACTACTACCACTACTACTACTACTACCACTACTACTACCACTACTACCACTACTACTACCACTACCACTACTACTACTACCACTACTACTACTACTACTACCACTACTACTACTACTACCACTACTACTACAGGAAATACTTACAGTTTAAGTTGGCAGTTTACATTCACCTTAGCCAAACACATTTAAACTCAGTTTTTCACAATTCCTGACATTTAATCCTAGTAAAAATTCCCTGTTTTAGGTCAGTTAGGATCACCACTTTATTGTAAGAATGTGAAATGTCAGAATAATAGTAGAGAGAATTATTTATTTCAGCTTTTATTTCTTTCATCACATTCCCAGTGGGTCAGAAGTTTACATACACTCAATTAGTATTTGGTAGCCATGCCTTTAAATGGTTTAACTTGGGTCAAACTTTTCGGGTAGCCTTCCACGAGCTTCCCACATAAAGTTGGGTGAATTTTGGCTCATTCCTCCTGCTCGCACACACTTTTTCAGTTCTGCCAACAGATTTTCTATAGGATTGAGGTCAGGGCTTTGTGATGGCCACTCCAATACCTTGACTTTGTTGTCCTTAAACCATTTTGCCACAACTTTGGAAGTATGCTTGGGGTCATTGTCCATTTGGAAGACCCATTTGCGACCAAGCTTTAACTTCCTGACTGATGTCTTGAGATGTTGCTTCAATATATCCACATAGTTTTGTCCCCATGTGCAGTTGCAGACCGTAGTCTGGCTTTTTTATGGCGGTTTTGGAGCAGTGGCTTCTTCCTTGCAGAGTGGCCTTTCAGGTTATGTCGATATAGGACTCGTTTTACTGTGGATATAGATACTTTGTACCTGTTTCCTCCAGCATCTTCACAAGGTCCTTTGCTGTTGTTCTGGGATTGATTTGCACTTTTTGCACCGAAGTACGTTCATCTCTAGGAGACAGAACGCGTCTCCTTCCTGAGCGGTATGACAGCTGCGTGGTCCCATGGTGTTTATACCTGCGTACTATTGTTTATACAGATGAACGTGGTACCTTCAGGCGTTTGGAAATTGCTCCCAAGGATGAATCAGACTTGTGGAGGTCTACAGTTTATTTTCTGAGGTCTTGGCTGATTTCTTTTGATTTTCCCATGATGTCAAGCAAAGAGGCACTGAGTTTGAAGGTAGGCCTTGAAATACATCCATAGGTACACCTCCAATTGACTCAAATGATGTCAATTAGCCTATCAGAAGCTTCTAAAGCCATGACATCATTTTCTGGAATTTTCCAAGCTGTTTAAAGGCACAGTCAACTTAGTGCATGTAAACTTCTGACCCACTGGAATTGTGATACAGTGAATATAAGTGAAATAATCTGTCTGTAAACAATTGTTGGAAAAATTACTTGTGTCATGCACAAAGTAGATGTCCTAACCGACTTGCCAAAACTATAGCTTGTTATTAACAAGAAATGTGTGGAGTGGTTGAAAAACGAGTTTTAATGACTCCACCCGAAGTGTATGTAAACTTCCGACTTCAACTGTATATCTGAGGGAGGGAGGAAGAGGACAGGTCTGGGGGCCTACTGCTACTACAGGAACTACTTCTACCTGAGAAGTGAGATTATAGCGGTCTCTAATTCATGCATTGCTAAGGTAGAGTAGATATGAATGTCTGTATGCCTTGGGGGAAAAAATCTGACTTTCTCTCTTCCCTCTTTCACATTGTCCCCTCCTCTCTCTCGCTCCCTCTCTCATCCAGAGCATTGGAACTACCTGGGTGTGGATGAGACTCTGGGTCCAGTAGCAGTGAGTTTGAGGAGAGAGAAGCTGGAGGAACACAAGGAGCATGGACAGCAGTATAACTACAGAGTCATCTTCAGAACCAGCGAGGTAAATAGATATCTATCAGGGTTGGGGTTCATTTGAGTTGAACTCAGTCAATTCAGGAAGTGATTTGAATTTAAAAATGGAAAAACTTTTCACACAAATAGCTTCCCTTCTCTCTTCTTCCCTTCTCTCCCACTCTTCTAACCCTGATATATATATGGCTCATCTTCCCTTCTCTCCCACTCTTCTAACCCTGATATATATGGCTCATCTTCCCTTCTCTCCCACTCTTCTAACCCTGATATATATGGCTCTTCTTCCCTTTTCTCCCACTCTTCTAACCCTGATCCCCTTCTGCCTTTCCGTCTCCTCCTCTTTATTTCCCACGACCCCCTTCATCCCAGCTTTTCCGTAGGCCGCAGGGCCAGACGGATTACCAGGACATGTACTTGGAGCATGTGGCAAGTGTCTTCACTGACATTTTCAACCTCCCCCTGACCCTGTTTGTAGTACCTACGTGTTTCAAGCAGACCACCATAGTCCCTGTCCCCAAGAACGCCAAGGTAACCTGTCTAAATGACTATCGCCCTGTAGCACTCAAAACTGTAGCACTCAAAACTGTAGCACTCAAAACTGTAGCACTCAAAACTGAAATGGTTTGAAAGGCTGGTAATGGCTCACATCAACATCATCATCCCAGACACCATGGACACAGTCCAATTCACCGCCCCAACAGATCCACACTGCCCTTTCCCACCTGGACAAGAGGACACCTATGTGAGAATGCTATTCATTGACTACCGCTCAGCGTTCAACACCATACCCTCCAAGCTTATCACGACTCCGACACAATGGTGGTAGGCCTGATCACGGACTACAATGAGACAGCCTATAGGGAGGAGGTCAGAGACCTGGCAACAACCTCTCCTTCAACATAAAGACAAAGGAGTTGATCGTGGACTACAGGAAACAGAGGTCGGGCACGCCACCATCCACATTGATGGGGCTGTAGTGGAGCTGGTCGAGAGCTTCAAGTTCCTCGGTGTCCACATCACTAAGGAATTATCTTGGTCCAAACACACCAACACAGTCGTGAGGAAGGCCTCTTATATTTTTATTTCACATTTATGATACAGCCTGGATTCGAACCAGGTACTGCAGTGACGCCTCTTGCACTGAGATGCAGTGTCTTAGACCACTGTGCCACTCGGGAGCCCCTCTTCCCCTTCAGCAGGCTGGAAAGATTTGGCATGGGCCCTTAGATCCTCAAAGTTCAACAGCTGCACCTTTGAGAGCATCTTGACTGGCTGCATCACCGCTTGGTATGCCGACCGCTAGGCGCTGCAGAGGGTAGTGCGTATGGCCCAGTACATCACTGGGGCCAAGCTCCCTGCCAACTTTTTGCATTGACCCACTTTGCACTAACTTTTGACTCATCACATACGCTGCTGCCACTGTTTTATTATCTATCCTGTTGCCTAGTTACTCTACCCCTACCTGTATGTACATAGAGTGCCTTCAGAAAGTATTCATACCCCTTGACTTATTCCACATTTTGTTGTTATAGCATGAATTAAACATTGATTACATTTACATTTTGTGTCACTGGCCTACACACAATTCCCCATAATGTCAAAATGCAATTACACTATTTGGACACCCCTTCAAATAAGTGGATTCTATTTCAGCCACACGTAGCGCAATAACCTCTTCGGGAGCTTCATGAAATGGCCGAGTAGCCTAAGATCACCATGCGGAATGCCAAGCGTCGGCCGGAGTAGGGTTGTTATGGTGACCATATTACCGGTCACGAGTCATGAAGGCAGTCAAGTTCCATGTGACCGTTTAGTCACGGTAATTAGGCTTCTCCAAGCTCTGATGCTGCTGCTGGTCATTAGTAGCCTACCAAACTTGCTAACTGCCTGGTACTCCGCACTCTATTGTCTCTCTAATCACTCTGACATCAATGTAAATGTAATCGAAAATCTAATCAAACACTTCATGAGAGCCCATGAGCTCCTGTTGTGCAACATTTCTATAGGCTTTGCAATTGCGGGAGAAAACAGAGTGATGGCCACTAATAAAAAGAGGAGGATGCCAACCGCTTTCTATAGGCTAGGCCTACTGTATTTATTTCTCAACTTTCCTAATATTAAGCACATTGTTTATATTTATGACGAGTATAGGAGTATAGTCTACCTGGCTGGCATGAAAATGAACCACGGTGAAATCGTCCTCCTTTAGCTATTTTAAAGCACAAATAACATGTATTTTTCCCCCCCTGACCCGGTTTCGATACAGGTGCATGATAATAGTCCATTATAAATCCCCCCAAAAATCACACATACAGTACCAGTCAAAAGTTTGGACACTCATTCAAGGGTTTTTCTTTATTCTACATTGTATTCTACAAATATTCTACAAATAACACAAATGGAATCATGTAGTAATCAAAAAAGTGTTAAACAGATCAAAATATATTTTTGATTCTTCAGAGTAGCCACCCTTTGCCTTGATGACAACTTTTCACACTCTTGGCATTTTCTCAACCAGCTTCATGAGGAATGCCTTTCCAACAGTCTTGAAGGAGTTCCCACATATGCTGAGCACTTGTTGGCTGCTTTTCCTTCACTCTGCAGTCCAACTCATCCCAAATCATCTCAATTGGGTTGAGGTCGGGTTATTGTGGATGCCAGCAAATGAAAAACCACACCATAACACCTCCTCCTCCATGCTTCATGGTGGGAACCACACATGCGGAGATCATCCGTTCACCTACTCTGCGTCTGACAAAGACACGGCGGGTGGAACCAAAAATCTCCCAAAAATCTCATCAGACCAAAGGACAGATTTCCACCAGTCTAATGTCCATTGCTCATGTTTCTTGGCCCAAGCAAGTCTCTTCTTATTATTGGTGTCCTTTAGTAGTGGTTTCTTTGCAGCAATTCATCCATGTAAGCCTGATTCCTGCAGTCTCCTCTGAACAGTTGATGTTGAGATGTCTGTTACTTGAACTCTGTGACGCATTTATTTGGGCTGCAATCTGAGGTGCAGTTAACTCTAATGAACTTATACTCTGCAGCAGAGGTAACTCCTGTGGCGGTCCTCATGAGAGCCAGTTTCATCACAGCGCTTTATGGTTTTTGCGACTGCACTTGAAGAAACTTTAAAAGTTTTTGAAATGTTCCTCCATTGACTGACCTTCATGTCTTCAAGTAATGATGGACTGTCATTTCTCTTTGCTTATTTGAGCTGTTCTTGTCATAATATGGACTTGGTCTTTTACCAAATACGGCTATCTTCTGTATACCACCCCTACCTTGTCACAACACAACTGATGGATTGGCTCAAACACTTTAAGAAGGAATGCAATCCCACAAATGAACTTTTAACAAGGTACACCTGTTAATTGAATTCCATTCCAGGTGACTACCTCATGAAGCTGGTTGAGAGAATGCCAAGAGTGTGCAAAGCTGTCAAGGCAAAGGGTAGCTACTTTGAAGACTCTCAAAATATATTTTGATTTGTTTAACACTTTTTGGGGGTTACTACATGATTCCATATGTGTTATTTCATAGTTTGATGTCTTCACTATTATACTACAATGTAGAAAATAGTCAAAATAAATATAAACCCCTGAATGAATAGGTGTGTCCAAACTTCTGACTGGTACTGTATAATATTTAGTATATGTAAAGACAGGATTAAGTCTGATTGGTGACAATATTAGCCTATCACTTGTGAGTGATGCCCAGTGTAAGAAACAATGCCTTTTTTTTTGCGACTTTATCTAATCATAGTCGCCCACCTCATGTAACCTAGCCCATAGGCATATATGTTTTGATAAGATTAGTATCACAACTAAAGTGGCCAAATAACTTCTTAAAATGAAGCACATTAATCTGCTTTACAAGGGGTGTAGAGCCTAACTGGCATATATAAGCAGTGTGTGAGTTTCAAGTTTGGGGAAGATAATTTTCACCATAAAAATGCACCTTTTTATAATAAAACCATTACGTGCGTAATTGCATTCATTTGTGGTCACTTTTGTTAATGGTGTTTTCCCGCTAATGGAACAGTCGCGTTTATAGCCTACTGCCGTGTGCGCATTGCTGCGCTAATAATGTTAAGAAATAGCCTAATAGTTTACCAACATTTTAAGCTAAATGTTCTAATCTGTTGCGTAAGCCTTATTGCGTAAACACGTTTTTTTGATGCTAGTGGTTGTATAAATCTGTCCCAGACTATGTTTGGAATATTTTATTTCTCACACAGAATAGAATTGGTCAACTTTTGTGCTATGGAGGATAGTAGATTGACATAGGCTAGTGCTTTTGCTGTTCGTAAGGCCTACTCCTCTTGCTGGCCTACGAAAAGTTAATGTGGGACAGTTCATCAATATCCTCAATATATTCACCTCAGAATTGGATAAGGATGCGCGCAGTGACTACCCCGATGTGTCTGTCTTCACTTGTATGCCTGTGAGAAAGACCTGATCACGTGATGGAGAGCCATACGTGTGAGAGGTGCTTCGGAGCACACAGCACTCTGGGAGAATTATTATTATATTTGACAACTCAAGAGTATGTTCTTCAGAAATAGACTACATTTTCTTCATATCATGTTTCTTTAGACCTGCCTAAAATAAATAATGGATTTATTGTGGCGGTCTAGGCTATATTACATGGATTTATTAGACTTTTTAACATGTAGATGTTCCAAAGGTCTGCATCAGTGGAATTCAAGAGATGCTAAATATCTGTATGTTAATTAACGGTCAATTACAGTACCAAGAGACCGGTAGTTATTTGCTTGACAATCACCAGATAACATTTTGTGACTGCCACAGCCCTAGTCCGGAGTGGTGTAAAGCTCACCGCCATTGGACTCTGGAGCAGTGGAAATGCATTCTCTGGAGTGTTGAATCACGCTTCACCATCTTGCAGTCCGACGGACTAATCTGGGTTTGGCAGATGCCAGGACAATGCTACCTGGTGACTACAAAAAGGTTAGAGTTTAATAGCTGTGATAGGAGAAAACTGAGGATGGATCAACAACATTATAATTACTCCACAATACTAACCTAATTTGACAGAGTGAAAAGAAGGAAACTTGTACAGAATAAAAATATTCCAAAACATCTATCCTGTTTGCAATAAGGCACTAAAGTAAAACTGCAAAATAATGTGGCAAAGAAATTAACTTTGTCCTGAATACAAAGCATACCACTCTTCATGTTTTCAAGCATGGTGGTGGCTGCATCATGTTATGGGTATGCTTGTCATCGGCAAGGACTGGGGAGTTTTTTAAATAAAAATAAATGGAATAGAGCTAAGCACAGGCCAAATCCTTGAGGAAATCCATGTTCAGTCTGCCTTCCATCAGACAAATTCACCTTTTCAGCAGGACAATAACCTACAACGAAAGGCCAAATATACACTGGAGACAGTGCATGTTACCAAGAAGACAGTGAATGTTCTTGAGTAGCCTAGGTACAGTTTTGACTTGAATCGGTTTGCAAATTCATGCCAAGACTTCAAAATGGCTGTCTAGCAATGAACAACCACCAACTTGGCAGAGCTTGAAGAATTTTAAGAAGAATAATGTGCAAATATTGTACAATCCAGGTGTGCAAAGCTCTTAGAGCTCCCAGAATGATTTACAGCTGTAATCGATGCCAAAAGGTGATACTAACATGAATTGACTCAGAGGGTTGAGTAATTATGTAAATGAGCTATTTCTGTATTTATTTTTCAATGAATTTTCCAAACATTTCTAAAAACATGTTTTCACTTTGTCATTATGGGTTATTGGGTGTAAATGGGTGAGAAAAATATTTTTAATCCATTTTGAATTCAGGCTGTAACACAACAAAATGTGCAATAAGTCAAGGGGTATGAATACTTCCTGAAGGCACTGGATCTGCCTCAATTACCTCGTATCTCTTTACATCGATGTGGTACGGTTACCCCTTGTAAATAGTAAAGTTAACGTCACTCATTGTGTATTTATTATTCAAGGTTGTTACTTTTTGAAACGAAGCGTTTCAGTCTACACCTGTTGTTTACGAAGCGTAAGCGTTTCAGTCTACACCTGTTGTTTACGAAGCATAAGGTGGTTACAGCTATAGAACCGGTTTACAGTAATAGGTGTTACAGCTATAGAACCGGTTTACAGTAATAGGTGGTTACAGCTATAGAACCTGTTTACAGGAGTAGCTGGTTACAGCTATAGAACCTGTTTACAGGAGTAGGTGGTTACAGCTATAGAACCTGTTTACAGGAGTAGGTGGTTACAGATATAGAACCGGTTTACAGTAATAGGTGGTTACAGCTATAGAACCGGTTTACAGTAATAGGTGGTTACAGCTATAGAACCGGTTTACAGTAATAGGTGGTTACAGTTATAGAACCGGTTTACAGTAATAGGTGTTACAGCTATAGAACCGGTTTACAGTAATAGGTGGTTACAGCTATAGAACCTGTTTACAGGAGTAGGTGGTTACAGCTATAGAACCTGTTTACAGGAGTAGGTGGTTACAGCTATAGAACCTGTTTACAGGAGTAGGTGGTTACAGTTATAGAACCGGTTTACAGGAGTAGGTGGTTACAGCTATAGAACCGGTTTACAGTAATAGGTGGTTACAGCTATAGAACCGGTTTACAGTAATAGGTGGTTACAGCTATAGAACCGGTTTACAGTAATAGGTGGTTACAGTTATAGAACCGGTTTACAGTAATAGGTTATTACAGCTATAGAACCGGTTTACAGTAATAGGTGGTTACAGTTATAGAATCTGTTTACAGTAATAGGTGGTTACAGCTATAGAATCTGTTTACAGTAATAGGTGGTTACAGCTATAGAATCTGTTTACAGTAATAGGTGGTTATAGCTATAGAATCTGTTTACCGTAATAGGTGGTTACAGCTATAGAATCTGTTTACAGTAATAGGTGGTTACAGCTATTGAACCTGTTTACAGTAATAGGTGGTTACAGCTATTGAACCTGTTTACAGTAATAGGTGGTTACAGCTATAGAATCTGTTTACAGTAATAGGTGGTTACAGCTATAGTACCTGTTTACAGTAATAGGTGGTTAGAGCTATTGAACCTGTTTACAGTAATATGTGGTTACAGCTATAGAATCTGTTTACAGTAATAGGTGGTTACAGCTATAGAATCTGTTTACAGTAATGGGTGGTTACAGCTATAGAATCTGTTTACAGTAATAGGTGGTTAGAGCTATTGAACCTGTTTACAGTAATATGTGGTTACAGCTATAGTACCCAGTTAGGTGACAGTCATAGAAACAGACACAGTAATGGTCTAATAGCTGCTCCCTGTATACCGCCTCCTCTTCTCCTTTCCTATTCTCTCCACCCCTCTTCTCTTCTACACTCCGCTCGCTGCTATTGGAAGGTGTGTGTGGGTTGAGACAGCGTCACAGGATAATGGTTAAGTCCAGTGCTGGTGTGGGTTCTCTCAACCAGCTGAAGTTCATCCCTGTTAGTTCATTTAACCCACAGGTCTCAGTCAGAACGTCAGAATAACTACTATAAGCTACAGTACACTACAATACATTTTTATTATACAACATAATATCCTGCAAATGTCACTGCCTTTCAACACCCAATGACACTGTACAGTACCTCCTCAGTGACACACACACACACACAATCACACACAGGGGACTTGACTCTGTGTGTTTACTGTTAAATATAAAGTCGAGGTCTCTGTCATTCTATTATTCATACTGTCCTCCCGCTGAAGTTTTCTTTAGCCTTAGAAGGTGTTCTCCCCTCAGGAAGTACATTTTAGCCCTAAGTGCCTCTACTGTAAGTGAACGAATGAACAGTGAGGAGAAGCCAAGGCCACACACTTTCTCACACGCACACACACACACGCTGGTGTCTCTCTCTCATTCGCTCGTTGTTGTTGACCTCAGATGACCGTGAAGCGTTGAGAGGAAGACATTGGTAGAAAGCGGCACCCTTTTTCCATAAGTAGTGCACTTCAAAGGGAACAGGGAGCGGCACCCTTTTTCCATAAGTAGTGCACTTCAAAGGGAACAGGGAGCGGCACCCTTTTTCCATAAGTAGTGCACTTCAAAGGGAACAGGGAGCGGCACCCTTTTTCCATAAGTAGTGCACTTCAAAGGGAACAGGGAGCGAGATTGGATAGGTATTGGTCTGAACAGTCCTCCATCATCCTCTGGCTGATCTAATAATGAATCTGTCTCTCTTCTCTTTCCTTCTCTGTTCTCTTCTCGCCTCCTCCTCCTCTTTCTATACCCCTTTCCCCCTCTTCCTCCCTCTAGCTCACCACCCTGCGTGGGTCTATCCTGGAGGATGCAGTTCCGTCTACCTCGAAGCACGGCCTGGCGCGGGGTCTACCCCTCAAAGAGGTGCTAGATTACCTGGTTCCAGAGCTGAACGCCCACTGTCTCAGACTGGCTCTCAACACACCTAAAGTCACAGAGCAGCTGATGAAGCTGGACGAACAGGGGGTAAGGACACAGCACTACAGTACACACAGACACCAGGGGGTAAGGACACAACACTACAGTACATAGACACCAGGGTGTAAGGACACATCACTACAGTACATAGACACCAGGGTGTAAGGACACATCACTACAGTACATAGACACCAGGGTGTAAGGACACATCACTACAGTACACACAGACACCAGGGTGTAAGGACACATCACTACAGTACATAGACACCAGGGTGTAAGGACACATCACTACAGTACACACAGACACCAGGGTGTAAGGACACATCACTACAGTACACATAGACACCAGAGTGTAAGGACACATCACTACAGTACACATAGACACCAGAGTGTAAGGACACATCACTACAGTACACACAGACACCAGGGTGTAAGGACACATCACTACAGTACACATAGACACCAGAGTGTAAGGACACATCACTACAGTACACATAGACACCAGAGTGTAAGGACACATCACTACAGTACACACAGACACCAGGGTGTAAGGACACAGCGGTACAGTACACACAGACACCAGGGTGTAAGGACACATCACTACAGTACACATAGACACCAGAGTGTAAGGACACATCACTACAGTACACATAGACACCAGGGTGTAAGGACACATCACTACAGTACACATAGACACCAGAGTGTAAGGACACATCACTACAGTACACATAGACACCAGAGTGTAAGGACACATCACTACAGTACACACAGACACCAGGGTGTAAGGACACATCACTACAGTACACATAGACACCAGAGTGTAAGGACACATCACTACAGTACACATAGACACCAGAGTGTAAGGACACATCACTACAGTACACACAGACACCAGGGTGTAAGGACACAGCGGTACAGTACATAGACACCAGGGGGTAAGGACACATCACTACAGTACACATAGACACCAGAGTGTAAGGACACATCACTACAGTACACACAGACACCAGGGTGTAAGGACACAGCGGTACAGTACACACAGACACCAGGGTGTAAGGACACAGCGGTACAGTACATAGACACCAGAGTGTAAGGACACAGCGGTACAGTACATAGACACCAGGGTGTAAGGACACAGAGCTACAGTACACATAGACACCAGAGTGTAAGGACACAGCGGTACAGTACATAGACACCAGGGGGTAAGGACACATCACTACAGTACACATAGACACCAGGGTGTAAGGACACATCACTACAGTACACATAGACACCAGAGTGTAAGGACACAGCACTATAGTACACACAGACACCCTCCCCACTCTCGGTGTTGATGGGAGAAAGCTTGCTTTTATCTGTCTGGTTGTTGGATCTGTGGTGGCTCCGGGGATGGGGAGGAGAAAAGGAAGCATTTTAACACTTTTCAGACAGAGGGACTGTCATATACTTTGTTCTCTCTCTCCCTGTCTCTCTCTCTATCTGTCTCTGTCTCTCTCTCTCTCTCTCTCTCTCTCTCTCTCTCTGTCTCACTCCCTCTGTCTCTCTCTCTGTGTCTCTCTCTGACTCTCTCTCTGTCTCTCTGTCTCTGTCTCTACCCCTCCTCTCTCTGTCTCTCTCTTTCTCTCTCTCTCTCTCTGTCTCTAGTTGAGTTTCCAGTTGAAGGTGGGGGTGATGTACTGTGCGGCGGGACAGAGCAGTGAAGAGGATATGTATAATAATGATTCAGCGGGTCCTGCTCTGGAGGAGTTCCTACAGCTGCTGGGGGAGAGGGTCCGACTGAAGGGATTTACCAAGTACCGAGCGCAGCTGGACACTAAGAGTACGTTACTACACTGTACAGGCATTCACACGGACTGACTGCTTTCATTCTATATAAAGAGGGGAACATGCTAGAGCTGGGACGATATACCAAAAATGATCCACACCGACCATACTGATCACTTATGGCAGGCATTTTGCTGATATCGTTCATTACGATAGGTAGCCTATTCTAGAGAAATGTCAAGTTAGTTTTTTAAATTTAATTTATTTCACCTTTATTTAACCAGGTAGGCTAGTTGAGAACAAGTTCTCATTTACAACTGCGACCTGACCAAGATAAAGCAAAGCAGTGCGACACAAACAACAACACAGAGTTACACATGGAATAAACAAAACATACAGTCAATAATACAGTAGAAAAAGTCTATACACAGTGAGTGCAAATGAGGTAGGATAAGGGAGGTAAGGCAATAAATAGGCCATGGTGGCAAAGTAATTACAATATAGCAATTAAAGACTGGAATGGAAGATGTGCAGAAGATGAATGTGCAAGTAGAGATACTTTGTAATGAAAGAAGTCTGCTAATATGGGGCAATTGATGGCTACAACCATCGCACTAGTAGTAGTAAGTTAGACTTGGGGGGGTATCCAGACTCATATCTTCATACCGACCTTTTGCCATCCCGGAATATTAGGTAATACCGGCACTGAACACAAGAGGCGCTATTTTCCAACCCCACTGAGCCCTCTAATGCAAAGATTAGCAATGCTAACAACTACATGTAAAATCCTATAGCGAATGCTAGCTAAATGCTAATGGGCATATTGTGAACAATTTATACAGTCTCTGACAAATTATTTTCAGGACAGACATCCCAGCTCATAAAGTAACTCACAATGCTACTCAGTGTGCTGCGAACACAAAACAAATATTAGAGAGCAAGGCTCTTGATCCAGGAGGGGGGTTCTCTGCTGTTACAAAAAAGGGCTTGATTGCAAGAAGCTAACCACTTAGCTAGATAACTAGCTACTAAATTAGCAAACCAAATGGACAACTGCAGAACATTTAGCGTTATTTTACACAGTTAAAATAATAGATATATCGCCTGGCGCGTGCTGCATAACAGTGAGTGACTCACAAGGCTCCGGTCTCTGGTCATTGTGTGCTTGTACTTACCCGTAGATTCATAATTTAAAATAATGTGACCGGTGACCGGAAGATCGTATTGCACATGTTGACTGCAGGTATTTACTTAAAAAGTATCTACAAATATTCAAATGTATTTAAATAACTTTAAAAATTGTTTCAACGATTGTAACGACTCTCGTCGTTAGGTGGAAGAGAGGAGGACCAAAGCGCAGCGTGGTATGTTTCCATATTTATTGGAAACACTTAACAACACAAACAAAACAATAAACAGAAAAGGAAACTAACGACGCTACAGACCTGAACATGTGAACATACAGACAACGAAGAACGCAATGAACAGGAACAATCACCCACAAACAAACAGTGAGAACAGCCTACCTAAATATGGTTCCCAATCAGAGGAAACGTAAAACACCTGCCCCTGATTGAGAACCATATCAGGCTAGTTGACAACCCTAAACCAAACATAGAAACACATAACATAGAATGCCCACCCAGCTCACGTCCTGACCAACTAAACAAGACTGAACAAAGGAAATAAGGTCAGGAACGTGACAACAGTCCTGAACATGTGAACCTATAAAACAAAGAACGCAACGAACAGGAACAATCACCCATAAACAAACAGTGAGAACAGCCTACCTAAATAGGGTTCCCAATCAGAGACAACGTAAAACACCTGCCTCTGATTGAGAACCATATCAGGCCAATCAGACACACCTAAACCAATGAGACACAAAACGTAGAATAAACCCACCCAGCTCACGTCCTGACCAACTAAACAAAGACTAAACAAAGGAAATAAGGTCAGGAACGTGACAACGATATTGACGGTATTGAAAAACCATCCCGTTGCTATTTCCAAATACCTTGGTTTAAGGTAAATATACGATATACTGCCCAAGCCAAGTGGCAGTTTAAACTACACTGCTCAAAAAAATAAAGGGAACACTTAAACAACACAATGTAACTCCAAGTCAATCACACTTCTGTGAAATCAAACTGTCCACTTAGGAAGCAACACTGATTGACAATACATTTCACATGCTGTTGTGCAAATGGAATAGACAAAAGGTGGAAATTATAGGCAATTAGCAAGACACCCCCAAAAAAGGAGTGATTCTGCAGGTGGTGACCACAGACCACTTCTCAGTTCCTATGCTTCCTGGCTGATGTTTTGGTCACTTTTTAATGCTGGCGGTGCTCTCACTCTAGTGGTAGCATGAGACGGAGTCTACAACCCACACAAGTGGCTCAGGTAGTGCAGTTCATCCAGGATGGCACATCAATGCGAGCTGTGGCAAAAAGGTTTGCTGTGTCTGTCAGCGTAGTGTCCAGAGCATGGAGGCGCTACCAGGAGACAGGCCAGTACATCAGGAGACGTGGAGGAGGCCGTAGGAGGGCAACAACCCAGCAGCAGGACCGCTACCTCCGCCTTTGTGCAAGGAGGTGCACTGCCAGAGCCCTGCAAAATGACCTCCAGCAGGCCACAAATGTGCATGTGTCTGCTCAAACGGTCAGAAACAGACTCCATGAGGGTGGTATGAGGGCCCGACGTCCACAGGTGGGGGTTGTGCTTACAGCCCAACACCGTGCAGGACATTTGGCATTTGCCAGAGAACACCAAGATTGGCAAATTCGCCACTGGCGCCCTGTGCTCTTCACAGATGAAAGCAGGTTCACACCTAGCACATGATCACATGTGACAGACGTGACAGAGTCTGGAGACGCCGTGGAGAACGTTCTGCTGCCTGCAACATCCTCCAGCATGACCGGTTTGGCGGTGGGTCAGTCATGGTGTGGGGTGGCATTTCTTTGTGGGGCCGCACAGCCCTCCATGTGCTCGCCAGAGGTAGCCTGACTGCCATTAGGTACCGAGATGAGATCCTCAGACCCATTGTGAGACCATATGCTGACACATGCACATTTGTGGCCTGCTGGAGGTCATTTTGCAGGGCTCTGGCAGTACACCTCCTTGCACAAAGGCGGAGGTAGCGGTCCTGCTGCTGGGTTGTTGCCCTCCTACGGCCTCCTCCACGTCTCCTGATTTACTGGCCTGTCTCCTGGTAGCGCCTCCATGCTCTGGACACTACGCTGACAGACACAGCAAACCTTTTTGCCACAGCTCGCATTGATGTGCCATCCTGGATGAACTGCACTACCTGAGCCACTTGTGTGGGTTGTAGACTCCGTCTCATGCTACCACTAGAGTGAAAGCACCGCCAGCATTCAAAAGTGACCAAAACATCAGCCAGGAAGCATAGGAACTGAGAAGTGGTGTGTGGTCACCACCTGCAGAACCATTCCTTTTTTGGGGGTGTCTTACTAATTGCCTATAATTTCCACCTTTTGTCTATTCCATTTGCACAACAGCATGTGAAATGTATTGTCAATCAGTGTTGCTTCCTAAGTGGACAGTTTGATTTCACAGAAGTGTGATTGACTTGGAGTTACATTGTGTTGTTTAAGTGTTCCCTTTATTTTTTTGAGCAGTGTATATATTTTTTGGGGTGTAATAAACTTATCATTCTATTTATCGATTATCGCATCAATTCAGGCAATTTATCACAATATCGATTTTTTTCCTTCCATATCACCCAGCTCTAGAACATGCTGTGTAAGGGTCTGCATCAGACAGACAATCACAGGCTTTCTCTAGACATGAGGCTGTTATATACAGGCCCGGAGAGATGATGGCAGTTGGAACAATAACACATTTAATCAACGTCTGACTGGGGCCAGACAGAATGAGAGAGGGTATTTTATGGGAAACAAGCGAATGGGAAGAGAGTCAAGGATAGAGGATCCATATCTGGGTGGAAAGGACTCTTACAGAGCCATAGAAATGCTTCTTGTTTGTGTTGTCTAACGTCTTAGTTTTCTCTCTAGCTGACTCCACAGGGACCCACTCGCTGTACACCACCTATAAGGACTATGAGGTGATGTTTCATGTCTCCACCATGCTGCCCTACACACCCAACAACAAACAACAGGTATGGAGAGTTATTATTGACCAACGTTGAGATTTTATACAGGCCAAAGACTATTTTAGAACAAACTAAACAAAATTGTTGATTTAAATTAATTATCTGGAGAGGTAGAAAACTCAATGATCAAGTCCTTTAAAACAATGCTTCTGACTTTTTGATCTTATCATCTTTTAAAATGTCTCAGAAATAAATATAATTACAGAAATACAGCTGGTTTGATTTTGCATCATAGGATGGAAAATGCATCATACCGGCTGTATTTCTGTATTTGGAAATTATATATCTTGTAAACGTGATTGCTGATATGCAAAGCATTCTGGGACTATATCACCAATGGACTAATGAAACAAATACCAAATGATTGTTTTTGGTTGGGATTTTCCTTTTAATGTTAGGGGGAAAAAACGAATTGAAAACCATATTTTTTTCCCCCCCACAAAATTTTAATCACAGTGCAGTTATCACAAAACATATAATTTTCCTAACTAGATGATATGCTATGAAGATCTGGGGAAGGTTGTGTAATTTAAAGGTAGCAGAAAATAAACCGCATAATTGGGTCAATTTCCAAAACAACTGAGGGCTTATTCCCATTGACGAGCATTGAATAAGAGGTATCGGCACAAAATGTATATTTACATAATATGTAAATAAACGTCTCAATTCACATTAGCAACGGGAATGACATTTGGTTTGGGGAATGTTCTTGCGTCGCAGCTCAAAAGTGCCATAAATGTCACTGTAGCAAATTATTAATTTATATGCAAGCAACTCTTCATGTATCTACCATATTACACTCTTAATTAATGCAACAATTCACAAACGTGCAGACGTTTAAATGGTTTATTTTCTCATCCATACACTCATTAATTTAGACAAGACAATAACACAGCCAAGTGGAACAGCTGCCAGCTAACATGCTAACATCAAGCTAACAATGCTTGCTTCATCAAGTAACTTCAGCATAGCGAAAATGAACATTTACCGCTCTCATACGAATACAAAAGTAATATTATCATACAGTGTCAGTCATATTATATAGAGCTAGGTAGCAAGCTAAACAAAATGTCTGCATTCTGCATGCTCACATAGCTAACGTTAGCTAAAGTTGGCAAATTAGTAGGCTAAGTTAACTGGCCAGTTAGCTGAATGCTAACGTCAGCGAACGTTAGCTAAACAATAGCTATAATGCTTTTCGGCCCACCTTAGAACAAACCATGTTTCATTTCAACAATATCATGCAAATCAATACATTAAAAAATATATAATTGTAACTGAAAAATTCCCTGAGCAGTTGAGTTCCTGCTTGCTTTTTGCATTGGAATAAATTAGTGTTCTGAAAATCCCTTAAAGCTACGGCGTCAATTTCAAGAGTACCCGCCTTTTAATGCAATTTCAGATAAAAAACTCAATAGGAAGGATAACTCCTATACATTTCAACTGTTTCAAAAACCATTGCTCTGCTATTACGATTTATACTGTATACTTCACCTCTGTTTTGGTGCCCCAGCCTGTGAACAGCGTGAAGCGAACCCATGGACATGAGCAGATAATGTGTGTGATCGTGTCAGAGCGAAGTGATCTCAATATCATGGCCTATTCATTGATGATAGGTCCTGAATTGTTACTGAAGTTGCGAGACATGACAAGCCATGAAATTTGCTAGATACAGTTGTGCATATGAAAACCATATCTGGCACGCAGATCGGTAGAAATGGTAAGATTAATTGGCATTCCACATAGGAAAGGTTGCTGACTCGTGTAGCCTATTATCGGCACCTTCAGGAGGGTAATGGCAGGATCTGTGACAGCCAGCAGAAGCGGGAGGAGAACGGTTGGGGCTCCGTTTTTCCCCCTGTTTTTCTTCTGCTTATCTAGATCTCTGGCTCCCTCTTGAGTCATTTTGTCTCATTTCATCCAACAGTAAGCTTTTAAGCATCAGACAAGCTCAATGCATTTAGTTGATTTTATTAAAACATATATGGAAAAATACACGTTTAAAAATGTCGGCCAATCAATTGACAGATGATTTTCCGTCGACAAAGATGTTTGATGTTGTTGGGGACAGCCCTACTATACTGTGCCCCTCCCCTCTCTCCATCTACTGCTGTCTCGCTATACAAGTAGCGAGTGTTTGTGTTCTTGTAACTGATCAGTCTCCTCCGTTCCAAAAATACAGACTCTTAGGAGTCGATTCCTAGACAAATTTAATCTTGACACTAAGAAATGGAGGTCGACACCGGAAGTCGACGCGCAAACGTCGTTAACAGATGGAAAATGGCAAGAGACAGCAGCGATGACTTGTATGGCAATACTTTGAGAAGTTAAATGAAAAGGAAATGCAGAAGTGGAATTGAGAATCAGTAATGGTAGTACAGGTACAGTAATGGTAGTACAGTAATGGTTGTACATGTACAGTAATGGTAGTACAGGTACAGTAATGGTTGTACAGGTACAGTAATGGTTGTACAGGTACAGTAATGGTAGTACAGTAATGGTAGTACAGGTACACTAATGGTAGTACAGTAATGGCAGTACAGGTACAGTACTGGTAGTACAGTAATGGTTGTACAGGTACAGTAATGGTAGTACAGGTACAGTAATGGTTGTACAGTAATGGTAGTACAGTAATGGTAGTACAGGTACAGTAATGGTAGTACAGTAATGGTAGTACAGGTACAGTAATGGTTGTACAGTAATGGTAGTACAGTAATGGTAGTACAGGTACAGTAATGGTAGTACAGTAATGGTAGTACAGGTACAGTAATGGTTGTACAGTAATGGTAGTACAGGTACAGTAATGGTAGTACAGGTACAGTAATAGTAGTACAGGAACAGTAATGGTAGTACAGGTACAGTAATGGTAGTACAGGTACAGTAATGGTAGTACAGTAATGGTAGTACAGTAATGGTAGTACAGGTACAGTAATGGTAGTACAGGTACAGTAATGGTTGTACAGTAATGGTAGTACAGGTACAGTAATGGTAGTACAGGTACAGTAATAGTAGTACAGGAACAGTAATGGTAGTACAGGTACAGTAATGGTAGTACAGGTACAGTAATGGTAGTACAGTAATAGTAGTACAGGAACAGTAATGGTAGTACAGGTACAGTAATGGTAGTACAGGTACAGTAATGGTTGTACAGTAATGGTAGTACAGGTACAGTAATGGTAGTACAGGTACAGTAATAGTAGTACAGGAACAGTAATGGTAGTACAGGTACAGTAATGGTAGTACAGGTACAGTAATGGTTGTACAGGTACAGTAATGGTTGTACAGGTACAGTAATGGTAGTACAGTAATGGTAGTACAGGTACACTAATGGTAGTACAGTAATGGCAGTACAGGTACAGTACTGGTAGTACAGTAATGGTTGTACAGGTACAGTAATGGTAGTACAGGTACAGTAATGGTTGTACAGTAATGGTAGTACAGTAATGGTAGTACAGGTACAGTAATGGTAGTACAGTAATGGTAGTACAGGTAGTACAGTAATGGTAGTACAGGTAATGGTAGTACAGTAATGGTAGTACAGGTACAGTAATGGTAGTACAGGTACAGTAATGGTAGTACAGTAATGGTAGTACAGGTACAGTAATGGTTGTACAGTAATGGTAGTACAGGTACAGTAATGGTTGTACAGTAATGGTAGTACAGGTACAGTAATGGTAGTACAGGTACAGTAATAGTAGTACAGGAACAGTAATGGTAGTACAGGTACAGTAATGGTAGTACAGGTACAGTAATGGTAGTACAGTAATGGTAGTACAGTAATGGTAGTACAGGTACAGTAATGGTAGTACAGGTACAGTAATGGTTGTACAGTAATGGTAGTACAGGTACAGTAATGGTAGTACAGGAACAGTAATGGTAGTACAGTAATGGTAGTACAGGTACAGTAATGGTAGTACAGGAACAGTAATGGTAGTACAGGTACAGTAATGGTAGTACAGGTACAGTAATGGTAGTACAGTAATGGTAGTACAGTAATGGTAGTACAGGTACAGTAATGGTAGTACAGGTACAGTAATGGTAGTACAGGTACAGTAATGGTAGTACAGGTACAGTAATAGTAGTACAGGAACAGTAATGGTAGTACAGGTACAGTAATGGTAGTACAGGTACAGTAATGGTAGTACAGTAATAGTAGTACAGGAACAGTAATGGTAGTACAGGTACAGTAATGGTAGTACAGGTACAGTAATGGTTGTACAGTAATGGTAGTACAGGTACAGTAATGGTAGTACAGGTACAGTAATAGTAGTACAGGAACAGTAATGGTAGTACAGGTACAGTAATGGTAGTACAGGTACAGTAATGGTTGTACAGGTACAGTAATGGTTGTACAGGTACAGTAATGGTAGTACAGTAATGGTAGTACAGGTACAGTAATGGTAGTACAGTAATGGTAGTACAGGTACAGTAATGGTAGTACAGTAATGGTTGTACAGGTACAGTAATGGTAGTACAGGTACAGTAATGGTAGTACAGGTAATACAGTAATGGTAGTACAGGTACAGTAATGGTAGTACAGTAATGGTAGTACAGGTACAGTAATGGTAAGTAATGGTAGTACAGTAAGTAATGGTAGTACAGTAATGGTAGTACAGGTACAGTAATGGTAGTACAGTAATGGTAGTACAGGTACAGTAATGGTTGTACAGTAATGGTAGTACAGGTACAGTAATGGTTGTACAGTAATGGTAGTACAGGTACAGTAATGGTAGTACAGGTACAGTAATAGTAGTACAGGAACAGTAATGGTAGTACAGGTACAGTAATGGTAGTACAGGTACAGTAATGGTAGTACAGTAATGGTAGTACAGTAATGGTAGTACAGGTACAGTAATGGTAGTACAGGTACAGTAATGGTTGTACAGTAATGGTAGTACAGGTACAGTAATGGTAGTACAGGTACAGTAATGGTAGTACAGTAATGGTAGTACAGTAATGGTAGTACAGGTACAGTAATGGTAGTACAGGTACAGTAATGGTTGTACAGTAATGGTAGTACAGGTACAGTAATGGTAGTACAGGAACAATGCTTAACCATGTGACAGGGACGCACCGTAAGACCCAAACCGTTGCTGGCAGCAGTGCAGCTACATTGTGAATGACATGAAATTTTATGCATTTTTCTTACCATTTATTTGCAGAATAAAATAAGAAATCAATTGTCACATCCCTAAATATAATATTTTAAAAGTGGCCATCTTGTTGTCCATATGTTTACCTTGAGAGTTTTCCTTTGCTGTTTTCCCTAACCAATTTCTCTACATTTCCCAGCTCCTGAGGAAGCGTCACATAGGGAACGACATAGTGACCATCGTGTTCCAGGAGCCGGGGGCTCAACCCTTCACCCCCAAGAACATACGGTCACACTTTCAACACGTGTTTGTAGTGGTGAGAGCACACCAACCCTGCTCTGACAACACCTCCTATAGGTGAGTGAAACGTCTAATGCACGCACGACACACGCATGACACACGCATGACACACTGAGACGCTGAGCGGAGACACACTGAGACGCTGAGCGGAGACACACGGAGACACACGGAGACACACGGAGACACACGGAGACACTAGCAGAGACACTAGCAGAGACACACGGAGACACACTGAGACGCTAGCAGAGACACACTGAGACACACTGAGACGCTAGCAGAGACACACGGAGACACACGGAGACACTAGCAGAGACACTAGCAGAGACACACTGAGACACTAGCAGAGACACACGGAGACACACTGAGACGCTAGCAGAGACACACGGAGACACACGGAGACGCTAGCAGAGACACACGGAGACACACGGAGACGCTAGCAGAGACACACGGAGACACACGGAGACGCTAGCAGAGACACACGGAGACGCTAGCAGAGACACACGGAGACGCTAGCAGAGACACACGGAGACACACGGAGACGCTAGCAGAGAGACACGGAGACGCTAGCAGAGACACACGGAGACGCTAGCAGAGACACACGGAGACGCTAGCAGAGAGACACAGAGACGCTAGCAGAGAGACACAGAGACACACGGAGACACACGGAGACACGCGGAGACACGCGGAGACACGCGGAGACACACGGAGACGCTAGCAGAGACACACGGAGACACGCTGAGCGGAGACACACGGAGACACACGGAGACACACTGAGACGCTAGCAGAGACACACGGAGACACACGGAGACACACGGAGACACACTGAGACGCTAGCAGAGACACACGGAGACACACTGAGACGCTAGCAGAGACACACGGAGACACACTGAGACGCTAGCAGAGACACACGGAGACGCTAGCAGAGACACACTGAGACGCTAGCAGAGACACACGGAGACACACTGAGACGCTAGCAGAGACACACGGAGACACACTGAGACGCTAGCAGAGACACACGGAGACACACGGAGACGCTAGCAAAGACACACGGAGACACACTGAGACGCTAGCAGAGACACACGGAGACACACTGAGCGGAGACACACTGAGACGCTAGCAGAGACACACGGAGACACACTGAGCGGAGACACACTGAGACGCTAGCAGAGACACACGGAGACACAGAGACGCTAGCAGAGAGACACAGAGACACACGGAGACACACTGAGCGGAGACACACGGAGACACGCTGAGACACACTGAGCGGAGACACAGAGACGCTAGCAGAGAGACACAGAGACACACTGAGCGGAGACACACGGAGACACGCTGAGCGGAGACGCACGGAGACACACGGAGACACACGGAGACACACTTATTTCTGTTTCTGTTCTACCTTCTGTTATTTTTAGTGCTACGTGGATATTGTTTACTGTATTGTTGGGGTTAGAGCTGGCAAGAAAGGCATTTCACTGTACTTGTTGCTCGTGGCATTAAAACATGAATCTGAAACACACACACACACACACACACACACACACACACACACACACACACACACACACACACACACACACACACACACACATGTACACACACACACACACACACACACACACACACACACACACACACACACAACCCGCTGCAGTACAGTGTCGCCCAAGCCGTCAAATTGAAAAATGTGTTGATGTGCCCTCGAGCAAGGCACTTAACCCTAATTAGCTTCAGGGGCGCCTGGAGTTATCATACTACTATGGCTGACCCTGTAAAACAACACATTACACTGCATCTATCCGGTGTATGTGACAATAATGCACATTGCATTATTTATATGTACACAATAGGGTTGGTCGGTTTTCAGATATTCATATCGTCATACTGTCCTTCTCTCATCTCATTTATTGTATTACCGGTTTAGTACACAAGGGGGCGCCCCCATTTAAAAACATTTTTAAAATACCATCGATTACCAGAATGCTAACAAAATTAGCACAAGTAATAACACATTTTCATGGAAGCTGCTAGCTCAATATGATAACGAGCGCAAACGAAAATAAACGAAACGCAAAGACAGGCAATCCAGCTCATAAAGTTATACATATATAGGTAGGAGCTACCGAATGTCCTTTTTGGTGCGTTTGGACATTTACAAGCGAATGTGAATGAGAGACAATGTGCAAATGAACATAGTTTTGACCCATGCTTGTCTGAAGGAAGAACAGTACTGGCTCCGAAGCAGCATGTCTACACGCAGTGTCTATGTGGAGTCTGGAGTTGCTTGGGAAACAGACCTTCCTCCTCTGCTCGGAGAAGATGGGAGGGGGGAGCAGAGGGGCCGAGAACGGAGAGGAGAAAAAAACTTAAGGAAATAAAATGATGGCAGTGGCAGCAGTACAGTTAACCCATCCAAAAAGGGCTTTGACTTCTCAAACACGGCAGAAACACAACACAGGATGATGCCTCGTCACCTTATTAATTCAGTAACTTCGATACCTACCAAGTTAAACTTAGGGGTCGAGTTAACGCAGAATTCTTCATTTTACAGGGGGGAAAAAAGTTAAAACGTTTAAGAAATCTCTTGCTGCGATTTTGTAAACACAGATCTAAAAACGCATCTTTATTGTAACTTCCTGCTCGGCATCAGACACATTTTGTGCTTCAACTGGGATGAGAATCCATGAACGGGCGTTCTATCAGCAGACGGCACTCTGATTGACGCGTAGCTTCTTTTTTCAGCTACTTATCTCGGCGTAGCCAGCCTGCTTATCTCGGCGTAGCCAGCCTGCTTATCTCGGCGTAGCCAGCCTACTTATCTCGGCGTAGCCAGGCTACTTATCTCGGCGTAGCCAGCCTACTTATCTCGGTGTAGCCAGCCTACTTATCTCGGCGTAGCCAGCCTACTTATCTCGGTGTAGCCAGCCTGCTTATCTCGGTGTAGCCAGCCTGCTTATCTCGGCGTAGCCAGGCTACTTATCTCGGCGTAGCCAGCCTGCTTATCTCGGCGTAGCCAGCCTACTTATCTCGGCGTAGCCAGCCTGCTTATCTCGGCGTAGCCAGCCTACTTATCTCGGCGTAGCCAGCCTACTTATCTCGGCGTAGCCAGCCTGCTTATCTCGGCGTAGCCAGGCTACTTATCTCGGCGTAGCCAGCCTGCTTATCTCGGCGTAGCCAGCCTACTTATCTCGGCGTAGCCAGCCTGCTTATCTCGGCGTAGCCAGGCTACTTATCTCGGCGTAGCCAGCCTACTTATCTCGGCGTAGCCAGCCTGCTTATCTCGGCGTAGCCAGCCTGCTTATCTCGGCGTAGCCAGCCTACTTATCTCGGCGTAGCCAGCCTGCTTATCTCGGCGTAGCCAGCCTACTTATCTCGGCGTAGCCAGCCTGCTTATCTCGGCGTAGCCAGCCTGCTTATCTCGGCGTAGCCAGGCTACTTATCTCGGCGTAGCCAGCCTACTTATCTCGGCGTAGCCAGCCTGCTTATCTCGGCGTAGCCAGCCTGCTTATCTCGGCGTAGCCAGCCTGCTTATCTCGGCGTAGCCAGCCTGCTTATCTCGGCGTAGCCAGCCTACTTACAGTGAGGGAAAAAAGTATTTGATCCCCTGCTGATTTTGTACGTTTGCCCACTGACAAAGAAATGATCAGTCTATAATTTTAATGGTAGGTTTATTTGAACAGTGAGAGACAGAATATCAACAAAAAAATCCAGAAAAACGCATGTCAAAAATGTTATGAATTGATTTGCATTTTAATGAGGGAAATAAGTATTTGACCCCTCTGCAAAACATGACTTAGTACTTGGTGGCAAAACCCTTGTTGGCAATCACAGAGGTCAGACGTTTCTTGTAGTTGGCCACCAGGTTTGCACACATCTCAGGAGGGATTTTGTCCCACTCCTCTTTGCAGATCTTCTTCAAGTCATTAAGGTTTCGAGGCTGACGTTTGGCAACTCGAACCTTCAGCTCCCTCCACAGATTTTCTATGGGATTAAGGTCTGGAGACTGGCTAGGCCACTCCAGGACCTTAATGTGCTTCTTCTTGAGCCACTCCTTTGTTGCCTTGGCCGTATGTTTTGGGTCATTGTCATGCTGGAATACCCATCCACGACCCATTTTCAATACCCTGGCTGAGGGAAGGAGGTTTTCACCCAAGATTTGACGGTACATGGCCCCGTCCATCGTCCCTTTGATGCGGTGAAGTTGTCCTGTCCCTTTAGCAGGAAAACACCCCCAAAGCATAATGTTTCCACCTCCATGTTTGACGGTGGGGATGGTTTCTTGGGGTCATAGGCAGCATTCCTCCTCCTCCAAACACGGCAAGTTGGGTTGATGCCAAAGAACTCAATTTTGGTCTCATCTGACCACAACACGTTCACCCAGTTGTCCTCTGAATCATTCAGATGTTCATTGGCAAACTTCAGACGGGCATGTATATGTGCTTTCTTGAGCAGGGGGACCTTGCGGGCGCTGCAGGATTTCAGTCCTTCACGGCATAGTGTGTTACCAATTGTTTTCTTGATGACTATGGTCCCAGCTGCCTTGAGATCATTGACAAGATCCTCCCATGTAGTTCTGGGCTGATTCCTCACCGTTCTCATGATCATTGCAACTCCACGAGGTGAGATCTTGCATGGAGCCCCAGGCTGAGGGAGATTGACAGCTCTTTTGTGTTTCTTCCATTTGCGAATAATCACAGAAACTGTTGTCACCTTCTCAACAAGCTGCTTGGCGATGGTCTTGTAGCCCATTCCAGCCTTGTGTAGGTCTACAATCTTGTCCCTGACATCCTTGGAGAGCTCTTTGGTCTTGGCCATGGTGGAGAGTTTGGAATCTGATTGATTGATTGCTTCTGTGGACAGGTATCTTTTATACAGGTAAGAAACTGAGATTAGGAGCACTCCCTTTAAGAGTGTGCTCCTAATCTCCGTTCCTTACCTGTATGAAAGACACCTGGGAGCCAGAAATCTTTTTGATTGAGAAGGGGTCAAATACTTATTTCCCTCATTAAAATGCAAATCAATTTATAACATTTTTGACATGCATTTTTCTGGATATTTTTGTTGTTATTCTGTCTCTCACTGTTCAAATAAACCTACCATTAAAATTATAGACTGATAATTTCTTTGTCAGTGGGCAAACGTACAAAATCAGCAGGGGATCAAATACTTTTTTCCCTCACTGTATCTCGGCGTAGCCAGGCTACTTATCTCGGCGTAGCCAGCCTACTTATCTCGGCGTAGCCAGCCTGCTTATCTCGGCGTAGCCAGCCTACTTATCTCGGCGTAGCCAGGTTACTTATCTCGGCGTAGCCAGCCTACTTATCTCGGCGTAGCCAGCCTACTTATCTCGGTGTAGCCAGTCTACTTATCTCGGCGTAGCCAGCCTACTTATCTCGGTGTAGCCAGGTTACTTATCTCTGCGTAGCCAGGCTACTTATCTCGGCGTAGCCAGGCTACTTATCTCGGCGTAGCCAGCCTGCTTATCTCGGCGTAGCCAGGCTACTTATCTCTGCGTAGCCAGGCTACTTATCTCTGCGTAGCCAGGCTACTTATCTCTGCGTAGCCAGGCTACTTATCTCGGCGTAGCCAGGCTACTTATCTCGGCGTAGCCAGCCTGCTTATCTCGGCGTAGCCAGCCTGCTTTTCTCCAATAACATATAAGATGAACTTAAATTAAAGCGTTAGGAATTGTAGCTGGCTACATACTTTCCATGATAAACATTATACATTTTATGGCCACGCATCATTTTTGCAAAAATTGTAAGCTCATTTTACTGCCTGCAAGAATGCATTGCACTTCTGTTGTCATCGGATGAAAATGAAGCTGTTTTCTGCCGAATGTGTTGCACTAATGTATATTCTGTGAAGGGAAACTATAGTTGCATATCTCTCATCTCTTTCTATTGAAGCAAAAAACCACTGTTGAATTTCAATATAAAACGTGGCCCTTGTTAATGCTGGACTCACCTGCTACCTCTTTCTCCTGTTGTGCTGTTTACAAACAAACACGTGACTGGCGCAACAGTTCTAGCGAACTGTGGTAAGCTTCATAAAATGTGACCAGTGAAATGAAGAACGCGATCTGCTTTATCTCCTAACGTATTGCAGGTATTTACTTAAAAAGTAGATACCTTCAGTCAGATAGTAAGTTATACCCTGGTATACATTCGAAAGTATTCAGACCCCTTGACTTTTTCCACATTTTGTTACGTCACAGCCTTATTCTAAAATGGATAAAATTATTTTTGTTTGTTCATCAATCTACACACAATACCCCACAATGATAAAAAAAAACAGGTTTTTAGACATTGTTGTTTTTTTTTACAAAGTATTCAGGCCCTTCACTCAGTACTTTGTAGAAGCACCTTTGGCAGCGATTACAGCCTCGTCTTCCTGGGTATGACGCTACAAAACGTGGCACACCTGTATTTGGGGAATTTATCCCATTCTTCTCTGCAGATCCTCTCAAGCTCTGTCAGGTTGGTTGGAGAGCGTCGCTGCACAGCTATGTTCAGGTCTCTCCAGAGATGTTAGACCGGGTTCAAGTCCGAGCTCTGGCTGGGCAACGCAAGGACATTCAGAGACTTGTCTCGGAGCCACTCCTGCATTGTCTTGGTTGTGTGCGTAGATTCGTTGTCCTGTTGGAAGGTGAACCTTCGCCCCAGGCTGAGGTCCTTAGTGCTCTGGAGCAGGTTTTCATCAAGGATCTCTGTGTACTTTGCTCCATTCATCTTTCCCTCGATCCTGACTAGTCTCCCAGTCCCTGCCGCTGAAAAACGTCCCCACAGCATGATGCTGTCACCACCACCATGCTTCACCGTAGTGATGGTGCCAGGTTTCCTCCAGACGTGATGCTTGGCATTCAGAACAAAGAGTTCAATCTTGGTTTCATCAGACCAGAGAATCTTGTTTCTGAGAGTCCTTTAGGTGCCTTTTGGCAAACTTGATGCGGGCTGTCATGTGCATTTTACTGCTGGTACAGGGACAAGGTGGATTCGCAATTCAGTGGCTCAGACACACGACATATGTGGCAGGGTTAACAGAAAATCACGGACTACAAAAAGACAAACAGCCACGTCTCGGACACCAACGTCACGCTTCCAGACAATCTAAACACCTTCTTTGTGCAGACCAGCTGGCTGGTGTGTTTACGGACATATACAATCGCTCCCTATCCCAGTCTGTTGTCCCCATATGCTTCAAGATGGCCACCATTGTTCCTGTTCCCAAGAAAGCAAAGATAACTGAACTAAATGACTATCGCCCCGTAGCACTCACTTCTGTCATCATGAAGTGCTTTGAGAGACTATTCAAGGATCATATCACCTCCACCTTACCTGTCACCCTAGACCCACTTCAATTTGCATACCGCCCCAATAAGTCCACAGACGATGCAGTCGCCATCACACTGCCCTATCCCATTTGGACAAAAGGAATACCTATGTAAGAATGCTGTTTATTGATTACAGCTCAGCATTCAACACCATAGTACCCTCCAAGCTCATCATTAAGCTGGAGGCCCTGGGTCTCAACCCTGCCCTGTGCAATTGGGTCCTGGACTTTCTGACGGGCCGCCCCCCAGGTGGTGAAGGTAGGAAACAACATCTCCACTTCGCTGACCCTCAACATTGGGGCCCCACAAGGGTGCGTGCTCAGCCCCCTCCTGTACTCCCTGTTCACCCACGACTGCGTGGCCATGCATGCCTTCAACTCAATCATCAAGTTTGCAGATGACACAACAGTAGTAGGCCTGATTACCAACAACGATGAGACAGCCTACAGGGAGGAGGTGAGGGCCCTGGTGGAGTGTGGTGCCTGGAAAATAACCTCTCAACGTCAACAAAACAAAGGAGATGATTGTGGACTTCAGGAAACAGCAGAGGGAGCACCCCCCTATCCACATCGACGGGACAGCAGTGAAGAAAATGGAATGTTTTAAGTTTGAAGTGCGTACACAACACAGACTAACTGAAATGGTCCACCCACACAGACAGCGTGGTGAAGGCGGCGCAACAGCGCCACTTCAACCTCAGGAGGCTGAAGACATTTGGCTTGTCACCTTAAACCCTCACAAACTTTTACAGATGCACAATCGAGAGCGTCCTGTCGGGCATATAGTCTGGTACGGCAACTGCACCGCCCTCAACCGCAAGGCTCTCCAGAGGGTGGTGCGGTCTGCACAACGCATCACCGGGGGCGACCTACCTGCCCTCCATGACAACTACAGCACCCGATGTCACAGGAAGGCCAAAAAGATCATCAAGAACAACAACCACCCGAGCCACTGCCTGTTCACCCCGCTATCATCCAGAAGGCGAGGTCAGTACAGGTGCATCAAAGCTGGGACCGAGAGAGTGAAAAACAGCTTCTATCTCAATGCCATCAGACTGCTAAACAGCCATCACTAACTCAGAGAGGCTGCTGCCTACATTGAGACCCAATCACTGGCCACTTTAATAAATGGATCGCTGGTGACTTTAAACAATGCCACCTTAAATAATGTTTACATATCTTACATTACTCATATGTATATACTGTATTTTATACCGTCTATTGCCACTTTCCTGTGCCGCTCGGCCATCTCTCATCCATATATTTATATGTACATATTCTCATTCACCCCTTTAGATTTGTGTGTATTAGGTAGTTGTTGGGGAATTGTTAGATTACATGTTAGATATTACTGCATGGTCGGAACTAGAAGCACAAGAATTTCGCTACACTCGCATTAACATCTGCTAACCATGTGTATGTGACCAATACAATTTGATTTGAGGAGTGGCTTCCGTCTGGCCAGTCTACCATAAAGGCCTGATTGGTGGAGTGCTGCAGAGATGGCTGTCGTTCTGGAAGGTTCTCCCATCTCCACAGAGGAACTCTGGAGCTCTGTCAGAGTGACCATCCGGTTCTTGGTCACCTGACTGTCCAAGGCCCTTCTTCCCCGATTGCTCGGCCAGCTCTAGGAAGACTCTTGGTGGTTCTAAACGTATTCCATTTAAGATTAATAAAGGCCCCTGTGTTCTTGGGGACCTTCAATGCTGCAGAAATATTCTGGTACCCTTCCCCCAGATCTGTGCCTCAACACAATCCTGTTTCGGAGGTCTACGGACAATTCCTTCGACCTCATGGATTGGTTTTTGCTCTGACGTGCGCTGTCAACTGTGAGACCTTATATAGGCCGGTTGAACCTGTATACTGTACAGTGCCTTCGGAAAGTATTCAGACCCCTTGACTTTTTCCACATTTTGTAACAACCTTATTCTAAAATGGATTAAATAAAATCCTCATCAATCTACACACCCACACAGACAGCGTGGTGAAGAAGGCACAACAGTGACAAAACACTATGGGGTATTGCAAATGTATTAAAAATTAAACACTGAAATACCTTATTTACATAAGTATTCAGACTTGAGATGTTTCTACAAATTGATTGGAGTCTACCTGTGGTAAATTCAATTGATTGGACAGGATTTGGAAAGGCACAAACCTGTATAGATACAGTGCATTTGGAAATTATTCAGACGCCTTCACTTTTTCCACCTTTTGTTACGTTACAACCTTATTCTAAAATTGATTCAATTGTATTTTTTTTTTACCCTCCATCTACACTCAATACCCCATTTTTTTTTTAAACGGACATGCACTGTCAACTGTGGGACCTTATATAGACAGGTGTGTGTCTTTCCAAATCATGTCCAAACAATTGAATTTACCACAGGTGGACTCAAGGATGATCAATGGAAATATGGATGCACCTGAGCTCAATTTTGAGTTTCATAGCAAAGGCTCTGAATACTTATGTAAACATGGTATTTCAGTTTTATATATTTAGTACATTTGCTAAAATTTCTAAAAACCTTTTTTCACTTTGTCGTTATGAGCTATTGTGTGTAGATTGAATGATAAAAAATAAATAATAATCAATTTTAGAATAAGGCTGTATCGTAACAAAATGTGGGAAAAGTCAAGAGGTCTTTGAACTTTCCGAATGCCCTGTATACAGATTACCCCCCTAGCCTGGTACACAACACCTGTCTCTGTGATAGATTCCCCCTAGCCTGGTACACACCTGTCTCTGTGATAGATTCCCCCTAGCCTGGTACACAACACCTGTCTCTGTGGTAGATTCCCCCTAGCCTGGTACACAACACCTGTCTCTGTGATAGATTCCCCCTAGCCTGGTACACAACACCTGTCTCTGTGATATATTCCCCCTAGCCTGGTACACAACACCTGTCTCTGTGGTAGATTCCCCCTAGCCTGGTACACAACACCTGTCTCTGTGATAGATTCCCCCTAGCCTGGTACACAACACCTGTCTCTGTGATAGATTCCCCCTAGCCTGGTACACAACACCTGTCTCTGTGATAGATTCCCCCTAGCCTGGTACACACCACCTGTCTCTGTGATAGATTCCCCCTAGCCTGGTACACACCACCTGTCTCTGTGGTAGATTCCCCCCAGTGCAGCTGATGTATCTACACTGCTTAGCGTTGCAGCAGCCAACTCCACTTCCCATTCCAGCACCTAGAACAAATGGCATTCAGGACAATTTAAAATGGGTAAACTGCAGGTTCTTCAGTTTCTGTGAACAAGACACACACACACACACACACACACACACACACACACACACACACACACACACACACACACACACACAGTGCAGTCGGCGAGAGAAGTTAAAGAAAGAACAAATCGATTCTTCTCCTGGAGGGAGACTTGATGAGAATTTTTCACTTTCTCTGTTTTTTTGGTGTTTTTTTTCTCTCTCCCTCTTTTCACCATTTCAATGACTTCATTGGGAAACATGTTAACATTGCCTCAGCTCTCCCTCTTCTCTCTCTCCTTTTCCCTCACTCATCATTCATCTTTCTCTCCCTCTTCTCTCTATCTTGTTATGAGCTGTGTTAATATGATTTATTGTGTGAGTTCCTGGTTCTCTGTGGGGTTTCTTGCCTGCTGTACACAAAGCTGTGGTGTGGCATAGGGAAGATACAATGGCTTAACACACACACACACACACCGCAAGCACACACATAAAAACACACACACACACTGCTCTCCAACCAGGTGTAAGACTGTATCAGCTTGGTCCTTTGTTTGGAGGGGGCCTGGTACAGGCCTACCTCGACCTCCCTCTCTATCCCCTTCTCTACCCCCACCTCCCACCCTACCCCCTCTACCTCCCCCTCTACCCCCCACCTCCCACCCTACCCCCTCTACTTCCCTCTCTACTTCCCCCTCTACTTCCCACCCTACCCCCTCTACTTCCCTCTCTACTTCCCCCTCTACCTCCCACCCTACCTCCCTCTCTACCCCCTCTACCCCCCTCTCTACCTCCCACTCTACCCCCCACTCTACCCCCCACTCTACCCCCTCTACCCCCCACTCTACCTCCCTCTCTACCCCCTCTACTTCCCTCTCTACCCCCTCTACCCCCTCTCTACCTCCCACTCTACCTCCCACTCTACCTCCCACTCTACCCCCTCTCTACCTCCCACTCTACCCCCTCTACCTCCCACTCTACCCCCCATCTCCCACTCTACCCACTCTAACTCCCACTCTACCCCCTCTACCTCCCTCTCTACCCCCTCTACCTCCCTCTCTACCCCCTCTACCCCCCCCTCTACCTCCCACTCTACCCCCTCTACCTCCCTCTCTACCTCCCTCTCTACCTCCCTCTCTACCCCCTCTACCCCCCCTCTACCTCCCTCTCTACCTCCCTCTCTACCCCCTCTACCCCCCCCCCCTCTACCTCCCACTCTAACTCCCTCTACCCCCCCACTCTACCTCCCTCTCTACCTCCCTCTCTACCTCCCTCTCTACCTCCCTCTCTACCTCCCTCTCTACCCCCTCTACCCCCCCACTCTACCTCCCACTCTACCCCCTCTACCTCCCACTCTACCCCCTCTACCTCCCTCTCTACCCCCACTCTACCTCCCTCTCTACCCCCACTCTACCTCCCACTCTACCCCCTCTACCTCCCTCTCTACCCCCTCTACTTCCCTCTCTACCTCCCTCTCTACCCCCTCTACTTCCCTCTCTACCCCCTCTACCCCCTCTACCTTCCTCTCTACCTTTCTACCTCCCTCTCTACCCCCACTCTACCTCCCACTCTACCCCCTCTACCTCCCTCTCTACCCCCTCTACTTCCCTCTCTACCTCCCTCTCTACCCCCTCTACTTCCCTCTCTACCCCCTCTACCCCCCTCTACCTTCCTCTCTACCTTTCTACCTCCCTCTACTTCCCCCTCTACCTTCCTCTCTACCTTTCTACCTCCCTCTCTACCCCCCTCTATCCCCTCACCCCGGCACACAATGGGTACCCCCTGCCCCCCCTCCTCTCTCCCACCAAAACCACTCATGTGACTAAATTCCTACCCCTCCATTTTGTTTTGTTTGTGCTCTGTGCTCTCTCTCTCTGTCTCTTTCTCTCTCTGTGTTGTCCTTTCATCCCTCTTCATTTGCCGGCTGGATCTAACATAGATATTCATACACTTTTGGAGGAAAATAGAGGTTTGATGATCGGCGTTTCTTTATGATTGACAGCTGATCGTGTTTAAATCAAGTATGAAAGTCTCTGTGAGTTGTTTTGAAGCCTGGAACATGGGAGGCCTGAAGCCCTGAACTGCTAGCTCAACAGGTTGAAGTAACAGTACTGTTGGTGAGTGTTGCTGCTTCTGGTTAGGCTGTCTGTCTGTGTGGCTGTCTGTCTGTCTGTGTGGCTGTCTGTCTGTGTGGCTGTCTGTCTGTCTGTGTGGCTGTCTGTGTGGCTGTCTGTCTGTCTGTGGTCCCGTGTGGCTCAGTTGGTAGAGCATGGCGCTTGCAACGCCAGGGTTGTGGGTTCATTCCCCACGGGGGGACCAGGATGAATCTGTATGAACTTTCCAATTTGTAAGTCGCTCTGGATAAGAGCGTCTGCTAAATGACTTAAATGTAAATGACTTAAATGTCTGTGGCTGTCTGTCTGTCTGTGACTGTCTGTCTGTCTGTCTGTCAGTGTGGCTGTATGTCTGTCTGTCAGTGTGGCTGTCTGTCTGTGTGTGGCTGTCTGTCTGTGTGGCTGGCTGTCTGTGTGTGGCTGTGTGGCTGGCTGGCTGTCTGTGTGGCTGGCTGGCTGTCTGTGTGGCTGGCTGTCTGTCTGTGTGTGGCTGTCTGTCTGTGTGTGGCTGGCTGGCTGTGTGTGTGTGTGGCTGGCTGGCTGGCTGTCTGTGTGTGTGTGTGTGGCTGTCTGGCTGGCTGTCTGTGTGTGTGTGTGTGTGTGTGTGTGTGTGTGTGTGGCTGGCTGGCTGGCTGTGTGTGTGTGTGTGTGTGGCTGGCTGGCTGGCTGGCTGTGTGTGGCTGGCTGGCTGTCTGGCTGTCTGTGTGTGTGTGGCTGGCTGGCTGTCTGTGTGTGTGTGTGTGTGTGTGTGGCTGTCTGTCTGTGTGTGTGTGTGTGTGTGTGGCTGTCTGTCTGTGTGTGTGGCTGGCTGTCTGTGTGTGTGTGTGTGTGTGTGTGTGTGTGTGGCTGGCTGGCTGTCTCTGTGTGTGTGTGTGTGGCTGGCTGGCTGTGTCTGTCTGTGTGGTTAGAATGAGCTCTCCTGTTGTTTTTATAGACAGATGGTTGTTAGTTACAGTAGTAACTGTCTATAAGCCCTGTACTGTTTCCCACTCAATTCCCACCCTGGAAAACCTGTTTCATTCATCTCTAACCCAGGGTTCAAACAGACGGTGATACTTAACAGCTCATGGAGGTCTCCACGGTTACGTTGTTATAGCTAAGGGGTGTGTTCTCCTAATCCGTTATGGGAGTGTCCAGCCTCGGCACCGATTGGCTGCTATGTACTATAGTTTAACACTGGTTGGGTGATGTATTACCTACGACTCTCAGGAAGTGTTATGTGGTTCGACTCTGTTTTGATTGGCTTGATGTTTTTAGATATGACATCGGTATCAGAGCTGAACGTTGTTATGCAGGAAAAACGGGTCTATAGACCATGTTCAGATAGATATATGTATCAAACATATGAGACAGAGTATCTGGTTCAGGTTGTGATGATGTGGACTGCTTTCTGGCTCTCCTACTATCTCTCTCACTCACTCTCTCTCTCACACACACATCCTCTCTCTCTCTCTCTCTCTCTCTCTCTCTCTCTCTCTCTCACACATCCTCTCTCTCACACATCCTCTCTCTCTCTCACACATCCTCTCTCAATTCAATTCAATTCAATTCAAGGGGCTTTATTGGCATGGGAAACATGTGTTAACATTGCCAAAGCAAGTGAGGTAGGTAATATACAAAAGTCAAATAAACAATAAAAATGAACAGTAAACATTACACATACAGAAGTTTCAAAACAATAAAGACATTACAAATGTCATATTATATATATGCAGTGTTGTAACAATGTACAAATGGTTAAAGCACACAAGTT
>NC_092112.1:12088445-12090945 GCF_045679555.1 Salvelinus alpinus | reverse complement strand
TAGTCCTGATAACACTACAGCTCTGTCTCTAGTCCTGATAACACTACAGCTCTGCCTCTAGTCCTGATAACACTACAGCTCTGTCTCTCTAGTCCTGATAACACTACAGCTCTGTCTCTCTAGTCCTGATAACACTACAGCTCTGTCTCTCTAGTCCTGATAACACTACAGCTCTGTCTCTCTAGTCCTGATAACACTACAGCTCTGTCTCTAGTCCTGATGACGCTACAGCTCTGTCTCTAGTCCTGATAACACTACAGCTCTGTCTCTCTAGTCCTGATAACTCTACAGCTCTGTCTCTCTAGTCCTGATAACTCTACAGCTCTGTCTCTCTAGTCCTGATAACCCTACAGCTCTGTCTCTCTAGTCCTGATAACGCTACAGCTCTGTCTCTCTAGTCCTGATAACACTACAGCTCTGTCTCTCTAGTCCTGATAACACTACAGCTCTGTCTCTCTAGTCCTGATAACACTACAGCTCTGTCTCTAGTCCTGATAACACTACAGCTCTGTCTCTCTAGTCCTGATAACACTACAGCTCTGTCTCTAGTCCTGATAACACTACAGCTCTGTCTCTAGTCCTGATAACACTACAGCTCTGTCTCTCTAGTCCTGATAACACTACAGCTCTGTCTCTCTAGTCCTGATAACACTACAGCTCTGTCTCTCTAGTCCTGATAACACTACAGCTCTGTCTCTAGTCCTGATAACACTACAGCTCTGTCTCTCTAGTCCTGATAACACTACAGCTCTGTCTCTCTAGTCCTGATAACACTACAGCTCTGTCTCTCTAGTCCTGATAACACTACAGCTCTGTCTCTAGTCCTGATAACACTACAGCTCTGTCTCTAGTCCTGATAACACTACAGCTCTGTCTCTCTAGTCCTGATAACACTACAGCTCTGTCTCTCTAGTCCTGATAACTCTACAGCTCTGTCTCTCTAGTCCTGATAACTCTACAGCTCTGTCTCTCTAGTCCTGATAACTCTACAGCTCTGTCTCTAGTCCTGATAACACTACAGCTGTGTCTCTCTAGTCCTGATAACACTACAGCTCTGTCTCTCTAGTCCTGATAACTCTACAGCTCTGTCTCTCTAGTCCTGATAACTCTACAGCTCTGTCTCTCTAGTCCTGATAACTCTACAGCTCTGTCTCTCTAGTCCTGATAACACTACAGCTGTCTCTAGTCCTGATAACACTACAGCTGTCTCTAGTCCTGATAACACTACAGCTCTGTCTCTCTAGTCCTGATAACACTACAGCTCTGTCTCTCTAGTCCTGATAACACTACAGCTCTGTCTCTCTAGTCCTGATAACACTACAGCTCTGTCTCTAGTCCTGATAACACTACAGCTCTGTCTCTCTAGTCCTGATAACGCTACAGCTCTGTCTCTCTAGTCCTGATAACACTACAGCTCTGTCTCTCTAGTCCTGATAACACTACAGCTCTGTCTCTCTAGTCCTGATAACACTACAGCTCTGTCTCTCTAGTCCTGATAACACTACAGCTCTGTCTCTCTAGTCCTGATAACACTACAGCTCTGTCTCTAGTCCTGATAACACTACAGCTCTGCCTCTAGTCCTGATAACACTACAGCTCTGTCTCTAGTCCTGATAACACTACAGCTCTGTCTCTAGTCCTGATAACACTACAGCTCTGTCTCTCTAGTCCTGATAACACTACAGCTCTGTCTCTAGTCCTGATAACACTACAGCTCTGTCTCTAGTCCTGATAACACTACAGCTCTGCCTCTAGTCCTGATAACACTACAGCTCTGTCTCTAGTCCTGATAACACTACAGCTCTGTCTCTAGTCCTGATAACACTACAGCTCTGTCTCTCTAGTCCTGATAACACTACAGCTCTGTCTCTAGTCCTGATAACACTACAGCTCTGTCTCTAGTCCTGATAACTCTACAGCTCTGTCTCTAGTCCTGATAACACTACCGCTCTGTCTCTAGTCCTGATAACACTACAGCTCTGTCTCTAGTCCTGATAACACTACAGCTCTGTCTCTAGTCCTGATAACACTACAGCTCTGTCTCTAGTCCTGATAACGCTACAGCTCTGTCTCTAGTCCTGATAACACTACCGCTCTGTCTCTCTAGTCCTGATAACACTACAGCTCTGTCTCTAGTCCTGATAACTCTACAGCTGTCTCTAGTCCTGATAACACTACAGCTCTGTCTCTAGTCCTGATAACTCTACAGCTCTGTCTCTAGTCCTGATAACACTACCGCTCTGTCTCTCTAGTCCTGATAACACTACCGCTCTGTCTCTAGTCCTGATAACACTACAGCTGTCTCTAGTCCTGATAACACTACAGCTCTGTCTCTAGTCCTGATAACACTACAGCTGTCTCTAGTCCTGATAACTCTACAGCTCTGTCTCTAGTCCTGATAACACTACAGCTCTGTCTCTAGTCCTGATAACACTACAGCTCTGTCTCTCTAGTCCTGATAACACTACAGCTCTGTCTCTCTAGTCCTGATAACACTACA
>NC_092112.1:12043445-12083445 GCF_045679555.1 Salvelinus alpinus | reverse complement strand
TGGGGTAAGAGTCCAGTGAGTGTGTGGGTAGAGTCCAGTCGGTGTGTGGGGTAAGAGTCCAGTCAGTGTGTGGGTAGAGTCCAGTCAGTGTGTGGGTAGAGTCCAGTCAGTGTGTGGGTAGAGTCCAGTCAGTGTGTGGGTAGAGTCCAGTCAGTGTGTGGGGTAGAGTCCAGTCAGTGTGTGGGGTAGAGTCCAGTCGGTGTGTGGGGTAGAGTCCAGTCAGTGTGTGGGTAGAGTCCAGTCGGTGTGTGGGGTAGAGTCCAGTCGGTGTGTGGGGTAAGAGTCCAGTGAGTGTGTGGGTAGAGTCCAGTCGGTGTGTGGGGTAAGAGTCCAGTCGGTGTGTGGGTAGAGTCCAGTCAGTGTGTGGGTAGAGTCCAGTCAGTGTGTGGGGTAGAGTCCAGTCGGCGTGTGGGGTAAGAGTCCAGTCGGCGTGTGGGGTAAGAGTCCAGTCGGCGTGTGGGGTAGAGTCCAGTCGGTGTGTGGGATAGAGTCCAGTCGGTGTGTGGGATAGAGTCCAGTCGGTGTGTGGGGATAGAGTCCAGTCGGCGTGTGGGGTAGAGTCCAGTCGGCGTGTGGGGTAGAGTCCAGTCGGCGTGTGGGGTAAGAGTCCAGTCGGCGTGCGGGGTAAGAGTCCAGTCAGTAGAGTCCAGTCGGCGTGTGGGGTAAGAGTCCAGTCGGCGTGTGGGGTAGAGTCCAGTCGGCGTGTGGGGTAGAGTCCAGTCGGCGTGTGGGGTAGAGTCCAGTCGGCGTGTGGGATAGAGTCCAGTCGGTGTGTGGGGATAGAGTCCAGTCGGCGTGTGGGGTAGAGTCCAGTCGGCGTGTGGGGATAGAGTCCAGTCGGCGTGTGGGGTAGAGTCCAGTCGGCGTGTGGGGTAAGAGTCCAGTCGGCGTGTGGGGTAGAGTCCAGTCGGCGTGTGGGGTAGAGTCCAGTCGGCGTGTGGGGTAGAGTCCAGTCGGTGTGTGGGGTAGAGTCCAGTCGGCGTGTGGGGTAAGAGTCCAGTCGGCGTGTGGGTAGAGTCCAGTCGGCGTGTGGGTAGAGTCCCGTCGGCGTGTGGGGTAAGAGTCCAGTCAGTGTGCGGGGTAGAGTCCAGTCGGTGTGCGGGGTAGAGTCCAGTCGGCGTGTGGGGTAGAGTCCAGTCGGCGTGTGGGGTAGAGTCCAGTCGGCGTGTGGGTACCCGCTTGCCATGCGGTACCGGAGAACAGTCTATGACTAGGGTGGCTGGACTCTGACAATTATTAGGGCTTTCCTCTGACACCGCCTGGTATAGAGGTCCTGGATGGCAGGGAGCTCGGCCCCAGAGATATACTGGTCCGTACCCACTAACCTCTGTAGCGCCTTGCGGTTGGATGCCAAGCAGTTGCCATACCAAGCGGTGATGCAGCCAGTCAAGATGCTCTCAATGGTGCAGCTGTAGAACTTTTTGAGGATCTGAGGGCCCAGTCAAATCTTTTCATCCTCCTGAGGGAGAAGTGGTGTTGTGTCGTGGCCTCTACGACTGTCTTGGTGTGTGTGGATAGGTCCTTAATTATGTGGACACAGAGGAACTTGAAGCTCTCAACCCGCTCCACTGCAGCCCTGTCGATGTGATTAGGGGCGTGGCCCGGCCTTTCGTTTCCTGTAGTCCACGATCAGCTCCTTTCTCTTACTGGCGTTGAGGGAGAGGTTGTTGTCCTGGCACCACACTGCCAAGTCTCTGACCACCTCCTTGTAGGCTCTCATCATCGTTGGTGATCAGGCCTACCACCGTGTTGGATTCATGCGCGGCCACGCAGTCGTGGATGAACGGGGAGTACAGGAGGGGGCTAAGCACGCACCCCATCAAGCCCAATTGTTCCCGTATTTAACTAAACCTGAAGTAGAGAGTGAAAATAAAAATAAATTGACTCATGCAGTACTGCCTATCAGGTTTAAATAGTTTTATGTTCGTGTTGTGAATGTCGACGTGTTGTGAGTGTCGACGTGTTGTGAGTGGCGACGTGTTGTGAGTGTCGACGTGTTGTGAATGTCGACGTGTTGTGAGTGTCGACGTGTTGTGAGTGTCGACGTGTTGTGAGTGGCGACGTGTTGTGAGTGTCGACGTGTTGTGAATGTCGACGTGTTGTGAGTGTCGACGTGTTGTGAGTGTCGACGTGTTGTGAGTGGCGACGTGTTGTGAGTGTCGACGTGTTGTGAATGTCGACGTGTTGTGAGTGTCGACGTGTTGTGAGTGTCGACGTGTTGTGAGTGGCGACGTGTTGTGAGTGGCGACGTGCGTTGTGAATGTCGACATGTTGTGAGTGTCGACGTGTTGTGAGTGTCGACGTGTTGTGAGTGGCGACGTGTTGTGAGTGGCGACGTGTTGTGAGTGTCGACGTGTTGTGAGTGGCGACGTGTTGTGAGTGTCGACGTGTTGTGAGTGGCGACGTGTTGTGAGTGGCGACGTGTTGTGAGTGGCGACGTGTTGTGAGTGTCGACGTGTTGTGAGTGGCGACGTGTTGTGAGTGGCGACGTGTTGTGAGTGTCGACGTGTTGTGAGTGTCGACGTGTTGTGAGTGTCGACGTGTTGTGAGTGGCGACGTGTTGTGAGTGTCGACGTGTTGTGAATGTCGACGTGTTGTGAGTGTCGACGTGTTGTGAGTGTCGACGTGTTGTGAGTGGCGACGTGTTGTGAGTATCGACGTGCGTTGTGAATGTCGACGTGTTGTGAGTGGCGACGTGTTGTGAGTGTCGACGTGTTGTGAGTGGCGACGTGTTGTGAGTGGCGACGTGTTGTGAATGTCGACGTGTTGTGAGTGTCGACGTGTTGTGAGTGGCGACGTGTTGTGAGTGGCGACGTGTTGTGAGTGGCGACGTGTTGTGAGTGGCGACGTGTTGTGAGTGTCGACGTGTTGTGAGTGTCGACGTGTTGTGAGTGTCGACGTGTTGTGAGTGTCGACGTGTTGTGAGTGTCGACGTGTTGTGAGTGGCGACGTGTTGTGAGTGTCGACGTGTTGTAAATGGCGACGTGTTGTGAGTGTCGACGTGTTGTGAGTGTCGACGTGTTGTGAGTGTCGACGTGTTGTGAGTGTCGACGTGTTGTGAGTGTCGACGTGTTGTGAGTGTCGACGTGCGTTGTGAGTGTCGACGTGTTGTGAATGTCGACGTGCGTTGTGAGTGTCGACGTGTTGTGAATGTCGACGTGCGTTGTGAGTGTCGACGTGTTGTGAATGTCGACGTGCGTTGTGAGTGTCGACGTGTTGTGAGTGTCGACGTGTTGTGAGTGTCGACGTGTTGTGAGTGTCGACGTGTTGTGAATGTCGACGTGTTGTGAGTGGCGACGTGTTGTGAGTGTCGACGTGTTGTAAATGGCGTTGTGTTGTGAGTGTCGACGTGTTGTGAGTGTCGACGTGTTGTGAGTGTCGACGTGTTGTGAGTGTCGACGTGTTGTGAGTGTCGACGGGTTTTGAGTGTCGACGTGTTGTGAGTGTCGACGTGTTGTGAGTGTCGACGTGCGTTGTGAGTGTCGACGTGTTGTGAATGTCGACGTGCGTTGTGAGTGTCGACGTGTTGTGAATGTCGACGTGCGTTGTGAGTGTCGACGTGTTGTGAGTGGCGACGTGTTGTGAGTGTCGACGTGTTGTAAATGGCGACGTGTTGTGAGTGTCGACGTGTTGTGAGTGTCGACGTGTTGTGAGTGTCGACGTGTTGTGAGTGTCGACGTGTTGTGAGTGTCGACGTGTTGTGAGTGTCGACGTGTTGTGAGTGTCGACGTGTTGTGAGTGTCGACGTGCGTTGTGAGTGTCGACGTGCGTTGTGAGTGTCGACGTGTTGTGAGTGTCGACGTGTTGTGAGTGTCGACGTGTTGTGAGTGTCGACGTGTTGTGAGTGTCGACGTGCGTTGTGAGTGTCGACGTGTTGTGAGTGTCGACGTGTTGTGAGTGTCGACGTGTTGTGAATGTCGACGGGCGTTGTGAATGTCGACGTGTGGTGAATGTCGACGTGTGTTGTGAGTGTCGACGGGCGTTGTGAATGTCGACGTGTGCAGTGCTCAGCTGTAGGCCACGGATGTATGCTGTGCTGAGCAGACCATCCTGCTGAGGTCTCTGTCCTCATCCTCCAGCCTTAATTCCCTCTTCATTTAGAGTACGCTCTCATCCAGAGAGATTTAGGCCTACACTCAAGAGCATTTAACTCAAATAGCTAAGATAACCACATATCACAGTCACATTTTGCAGTACTGAAATGATTTTTAATACTTCCTAAACAAACACTACAGCATACATATTTCTGTGAGCAAAGAATGAGCCGGGGATGGGAAGGGAGTGATTTTTCAGGAAGGGACAGGAAAGTTTGGGGTTGTAGAATTTTTGCGGGTTCAGGACAGTACAGGAAAGAAATGGACAGGACGGGAGAGGAATGAATTTTCACTCCTGTGTCAACCTCTAATGGAAAAAGAGGAAATTTGTAATGTTTTGTATATGCTGTGTACATCGTTCTACAATTTTTTTACTTGCAGGTTCCTTCTCGACAATGCAACAACAATAACAACAACTAATCACTCTCCCTCCCCCTCCCCCTCCTCTCCCTCTTCCTCCTCTCCCTCCTCCCCCTCCTCTCCCTCCCCTCCCTCCTCCCACTCTCCCTCCCCTCCCTCCTCTTCCTCTCCTCCCTCCCCTCCCTCCTCTTCCTCTCCTCCCTCCTCCCCCTCCTCTCCCTCTCCTCCCCCTCCTCTCCCTCTCCTCCCCCTCCTCTCCCTCTCCCTCCTCTCCCACTCTCCCCTCCTCCCCATCCTCTCCCTCTCCTTGCCCCTCCTCCCCCTCTTCTCCCTCCCCCCTCTCCCTCTCATCCCTCTTCCCCCTCTCCCTCTCCTCCCACTCTCCCTCCTCTCTCCCCCTCCTCTCCCTCCTCCCCTCCTCTCCATCCTCCTCCCCTCCCTCCTCCCCCTATTCTCACTCCCCCTCCTCTCCCTCGTCCTCCCCCTCCTCTCCCTCTCCTCCCTCCTCTCCCTCTCCTCCCTCCTCCCCCTCCTCTCCCTCTCCTCCCCTCCCCTCCCTCCTCCCCCTCCCTCCCCTCCCTCATCCCCCTCCTCCCCCTCCTCTCCCTCTCCTCCCACTCTCTCCCTCCCTTGATTCAATCTGGCCTCCCTCCTCCCTCTCCTCCTCTCCCTCTCCCTCCCCTCCCTCCTCTCCCTCCTCCCCCTCCTCCCTTCTCCTCTCCCTCACCTTCCACTCTCTCCCTCCCTTGATTCAACCTCCCCCTCCTCCTCCCTCCCCACCAGTACCTGACTAAGGGTTGTGAGACATCTGAGATGACGCTACGTCGTAACGGGCTGGGCCAGCTGGGTTTCCATGTCAACTACGAGGGCATCGTGGCAGAGGTGGAGTCGTACGGGTACGCCTGGCAGGCGGGGCTGAGGCAGGGCAGCCGATTGGTCGAAATCTGCAAGGTACGTCATTTCATTCAAACTTGTAGATTTCATTGTGTGGATCATTCTTGTGTTTATTTTAATTACTCTGAAATTGTATCAAATTATTTGCTGCTATTGATACCAAACAGTATCAATGTCACCTTACAAAATAAACTATTCTGTCAAGGTTGCCGTGGCGACACTGACCCACGAACAGATGATTGACCTGCTGAGGACGTCGGTCACCGTCAGGGTAGTCATCATCCCGCCGCACGAAGACGCCACCCCACGCAGGTGTGTGTGTGTGTTTGTCTAAGGGGTTGGTGTGTGTGATGTCAGTCACGGTCAGGCTGGTGATTATGAGGTCATCATCATGTCAGCCGTGTGTGTGTGTGGAGACTTACCTGTGCTTCTAACCCCCTCTCGTCCTCCCTCCTCTCGTCCTCTGCCCCTCTCTCTCCCTCTCCCCCTCTCTCTCCCTCTCCCCCTCTCTCTTCCTCTTAATTTCCCTCTCTCTTCCTCTTAATTTCCCTCGCTCTTCCTCTTAATTTCCCTCTCTCTCTTCCTCTCCATCCCTCTCGTCCTCTCCATCCCTCTCGTCCTCTCCATCCCTCTCTTCCTCTCCATCCCTTTCGTCCTCTCCATCCCTCTCGTCCTCTCCATCCCTCTCTTCCTCTCCATCCCTCTCGTCCTCTCCATCCCTCTCGTCCTCTCCATCCCTCTCGTCCTCTCCATCCCTCTCTTCCTCTCCATCTCTCCCTCTCTCGTCCTCTCCCTCTCTCGTCCTCTCCCTCTCTCTTCCTCTCGTCCTCTCCCTCTCCCTTACTCACTCTACAGAGGTTGCTCTGAGCTCTACCGTATGCCGGTGGTTGAGTATAAGGGGAGTGGTGAGAGTGGTTCGTTTGACTACAAGTTCCCGTTCCGCAGCAAAGACAACAAGTGGCAGAGAACCTCCAGTAGCCCCCAGCAGTCCCTGACGGCCTCCCCCCAGCCGCACACCCCCAACCGGGCCGTCAGCCTGGGGAGCTCTGGGGGGAAGACCCTGTCTGCTGAACGCCCAGAGAGAAACGCAGCTATACCACGCAGTGTTAGTAGTGATGGACGGCCGCTGGATACCAAGAGGTAGGGGGGAGGGAGGGAGGGGAGGAGAGAAACGATGCTATACCACGCAGTGTTAGTAGTGATGGACGGCCGCTTGATACCAAGAGGTAGGGGAGAGGAGAAGGGGAGGGAGGGAGGGAGGGAGGGAGGGAGGAGAGAAACGATGCTATACCACGCAGTGTTAGTAGTGATGGACGGCCGCTTGATACCAAGAGGTAGGGGAGAGGAGGAGGGAGGGAGGGAGGGAGGAGAGAAACGATGCTATACCACGCAGTGTTAGTAGTGATGGACGGCCGCTTGATACCAAGAGGTAGGGGAGAGGAGAAGGAGGGAGGGAGGGAGGGAGGGGAGAAACGATGCTATACCACTGGATACCAAGAGGTAGGGGGGAGGGAGGGAGGGAGGGAGGGGAGAAACGATGCTATACCACTGGATACCAAGAGGGAGGGAGGGAGGGAGGAGAGAAACGATGCTATACCACTGGATACCAAGAGGGAGGGAGGGAGGGAGGGAGGAGAGAAACGATGCTATACCACTGGATACCAAGAGGGAGGGAGGGAGGGAGGGAGGAGAGAAACGATGCTATACCACTGGATACCAAGAGGGAGGGAGGGAGGGAGGGAGGAGAGAAACGATGCTATACCACTGGATACCAAGAGGTAGGGGTGGGAGGATGAGTGTGTGGACTTGTGATTTCCGTCAAATAAAATATTGCTGCTTTGACAACATTAGATTGCTCCCTTGATGTCAATAAAGTTAGTTTGAATTTGGGAGGAGGGGCAAGGTTGAGAGGGTGAATGTCTTCTCTCTGTATCTCCTAATTGATTCATGTAATGTTTCTTCTTCTCTGGTAACCCCCTTTCCAGAATGTCCCCGGGCAGTGAGAACTATGCGGTAACCTCCTCTCTGGCTCTGGGTCGTCCTCCTCACAACCGCTCTTCCCCCTCCAACCTCTCCTGCTCCACTGACACCTCGCAGCACTGGAGGACTCAAAAGTCTATGCCTGAGGGGTAAGAGACGGAGAGAGTGTTGGTCACCTGAACCGTATTGAATATAACCCTTTATGTAAGTGTTAAGGAAGTGGTTGAAAGGTGTTCAGGAAGTGGTTGAAAGGTGTTCAGGAAGTGGTTGAAAGGTGTTAAGGAAGTGGTTGAAAGGTGTTAAGGAAGTAAGTGGTTGAATGGTGTTCAGAAAGTGGTTAAATTCTTGGAAATGAAGGAAGCACTATATCCAATAAGAACTCATTTTAGTTTTTCCATGTGAAAACTGTCTTCCAGCTTGTGTCCATTACATTGAGGATGACCTTGAAGTCACTCATGTCTCTGCCCATGGATTGTATGCAAATGGCAGCCTATTCCCTCCGTTCCCCACAGGGCGCCCTCTGTTCCCTACGGAGCGCCCTCCGTTCCCCACGGGGCGCCCTCCGTTCCCCACAGGGCGCCCTCCGTTCCCCACAGGGCGCCCTTATTTTTATTTAACTAGACAAGTCAGTTAAGAACAAATTCTTATTTACAATGACGGCCTACCAAAAGGCAAAAGGCCTCCTCCGGGGACGGGGCTTGGATTAAAAATGTCAAAATAAATAAAGGACAAAACACACATCACGACAAGAGACAACACAACACTACATAAAGAGAGACTTAAGACAATAACATAGCAAGGCAGCAACACATGATAACACAGCATGGTAGCAACACAACATGGTATAAACATTATTGGGCACAGACAACAGCACAAAGGGCAAGATGGTAGAGACAACAATAAATCACGCAAAGCAGCCACAACTGTCAGTAAGAGTGTCCATGATTGAGTTTTTGAATGAAGAGATTGAGATAAAACTGTCCAGTTTGAGTGTTTGTTGCAGCTCGTTCCAGTCGCTAGCTGCAGTGAACTGAGAAGACGAGCGACCCAGGGATGTGTGTGCTTTGGGGACATTTAACAGAATGTGACTGGCAGAACGGGTGTTGTATGTGGAGGATGAGGGCTGCAGTAGATATCTCAGATAGGGGGGAGTGAGGCCTAAGAGGGTTTTATAAATAAGCATCAACCAGTGGGTCTTGCGACGGGTATACAGAGATGACCAGTTTACAGAGGAGTATAGAGTGCAGTGATGTGTCCTATAAGGAGCATTGGTGGCAAATTTGACGGCCGAATGGTAAAGAACATCTAGCCACTCGAGCACCCTTACCTGTTGATCTATAAATGATGTCTCCATACTCTAGCATGGGTAGGATAGTCATCTGAATCTGGCAGCTGGGGTGAAAGAGGAGTGATTACGATAGAGGAAACCAAGTCTAGATTTAAAATTAGCCTGCTGCTTTGATATGTGCTGAGAGAAGGACAGTGTACCGTCTAGCCATACTCCCAAGTACTTGTAGGAGGTGACTACCTCAAGCTCTAAACCCTCAGAGGTAGTTATCACACCTGTGGGGAGAGGGGCATTCTTCTGACCAAACCACATGACTTTTGTTTTGGAGGTGTTCAGAACAAGGTTAAGGGTAGAGAAAGCTTGATGGACACTTAGAAAGCTTTGTTATAGAGCATTTAACACAACATTTAGGGAGGGGCCAGCTGAGTATAAGACTGTATCATCTGCATATAAATTGATTAGAGAGCTTCCTACTGCCTGAGCTATGTTGTTGAGGTAAATTGAGAAGAGTGTGGAGCCTAGGATTGAGCCTTGAGGTACTCCCTTGGTGACAGGCAGTGGCTGAGACAGCAGATTTTCTGACTTTATACACTGCACTGTTTGAGAGAGGTAGTTAGCAATCCAGGCCAAAGCCCCCCTTCAGAGACACCAATACTCCTTAGCCGGCCCACGAGATTGGAATGGTCTACCGTATCAAAAGCTTTGGCCAAGTCAATAAAAATAGTAGCACAACATTGCTTAGAATCAAGGGCAAAGGTGACATCATTGAGGACCTTTAAGGTTGCAGTGACACATCCATAACCTGAGCGGAAGCCAGACTGCATACCAGAGAGAATACTATAGACATCAAGAAAGTCAGTAAGTTGATTATTGACAAGTTTTTCCAACACTTTTGATAAACAGGACAAAATAGAAATAGGCCTTTAACAGTTAGGATCAGCTTGATATCCCCCTTTAAATACAGGACACACACACACACACACACACACACACCCACACACACACACACACACGCACTATATAGTGTCCTCCATTCCCTATATAGTGCCCTACACCATTAGTGCACTATATAGTGAATAGTGTGCCATTTGATACATATCCCATGACTCAGTCCGTGCAAAGGAAGCAGCTTCCGCCCACAACCCTGCTTTTCAATTTACTTTCTATTTATTTCCTTCCTTATTTTTCTTTCTAATCATACATCTATGGCTAACACATGTTGTAGTTGATGGGAAACAGCATGTCTGCTCTTCTGTGGGTGACTTGATGTCTGAAAATGAAATGGACTTTCAATGCACTTGACCACAACTTGCTGTGTTTATGTGTGGCTGTTTTTCCTTCTCTCGTGTGTGTGTGTGTGTGTGTGTGTGTTCGTTCTAGGTTCGGAGAACGCAGACAACACTCTCCTTTATCTACGGAGCGACAGGTGGTGGGAGAAGGCGGGGCTAGCGGCAAATCCACACCTAATTGGCCGAGAGTAGAGGAAGGGGGTGGGTCCGACAGAGGTTCTACAGGTGAGATTGACCAATGGGAGAGAGGGATTTGATAATAAAGGAAGAAAAGACAGGCTGCGGTAGTTTCCATACTGTCATACATACTGAGTTCTACATGCTGATGTGGATATTGGAGCTCCCAATACCAATTGGTCCTCCAGCTCCCCCTAACAGCTCCCCCCCTAACAGCTCCCCCCCTAACAGCCCCCCCCTAACAGCTCCCCCCCCTAACAGCTCCCCCCTAACAGCTCCCCCCCTAACAGCCCCCCCCTAACAGCTCCCCCCCTAACAGCTCCCCCCCTAACAGCCCCCCCTAACAGCCCCCCCCTAACAGCCCCACCCCCCCCTAACAGCCCCACCCCCCCCTAACAGCTCCCCCCTAACAGCTCCCCCCTAACAGCTCCCCCCTAACAGCTCCCCCCTAACAGCCTCCCCTAACAGCCTCCCCTAACAGCCCCCCCTAACAGCCCCCCCTAACAGCTCCCCCCTAACAGCTCCCCCTAACAGCCCCCCCTAACAGCTCCCCCCTAACAGCCCCCCCTAACAGCTCCCCCCTAACAGCTCCCCCTAACAGCCCCCCCTAACAGCTCCCCCCTAACAGCTCCCCCCTAACAGCTCCCCCCTAACAGCTCCCCCCTAACAGCTCCCCCCTAACAGCTCCCCCCTAACAGCTCCCCCCTAACAGCTCCCCCCCTAACAGTTCCCCCCTAACAGCTCCCCCCTAACAGCCCCCCCCTAACAGCCCCCCCCTAACAGCTCCTCCCCTAACAGCCCCCCCCTAACAGCCCCCCCCCCTAACAGCCCCCCCCTAACAGCTCCTCCCCTAACAGCCCCCCCCCTAACAGCTCCCCCCTAACAGCTCCTCCCCTAACAGCCCCCCCTAACAGCCCCCCCCTAACAGCTCCTCCCCTAACAGCCCCCCCTAACAGCCCCCCCCCCTAACAGCCCCCCCCTAACAGCTCCTCCCCTAACAGCCCCCCCCTAACAGCCCCCCCCCCTAACAGCCCCCCCCTAACAGCTCCTCCCCTAACAGCTCCCCCCTAACAGCTCCTCCCCTAACAGCCCCCCCCCTAACAGCCCCCCCCTAACAGCTCCTCCCCTAACAGCCCCCCCCCTAACAGCTCCCCCCTAACAGCTTCTGTTTAAACATACACCTACTCCTGTATGAACATAGACCTATCTAGATACACCTACTCCTGTATGAACATAGACCTATCTAGATACACCTACTCCTGTATGAACATAGACCTATCTAGATACACCTACTCCTATATGAACATAGACCTATCTAGATACACCTACTCCTGTATGAACATAGACCTATCTAGATACACCTACTCCTGTATGAACATAGACCTATCTAGATACACCTACTCCTGTATGAACATAGACCTATCTAGATACACCTACTCCTGTATGAACATAGATCTATCTAGATACACCTACTCCTGTATGAACATAGACCTATCTAGATACACCTACTCCTGTATGAACATAGACCTATCTAGATACACCTACTCCTGTATGAACATAGACCTATCTAGATACACCTACTCCTGTATGAACATAGACCTATCTAGATACACCTACTCCTGTATGAACATAGACCTATCTAGATACACCTACTCCTATATGAACATAGACCTATCTAGATACACCTACTCCTATATGAACATAGACCTATCTAGATACACCTACTCCTATATGAACATAGACCTATCTAGATACACCTACTCCTATATGAACATAGACCTATCTAGATACACCTACGGTCTGCATCCATTTATATATTAGTGTGGTTTCCTATCAGTGATCTCAGAGAAAATACCTTTTAAGATTAAATATGTCCGATACCTTAAATACATACATACGTTTTACTACTGCTAACTGCTGTATAAATGTCAACTGAATGTGTTAATCTCTGACTGCAGTGTGATCATCCATCCATCAGTTTGGTAGTTTGCCTTGTCGTGTTAAAACAGTGTGTGGGAAGAACACGGATGTTAAATTGCCTCTGTCGCATTTAGCGTGTAGCTGCTGGTACATTACATTTGAAGTGAAGCTTCAGCCCAGAACTGAATAACACAGAGAGGCAAGTAAACCTCCCACTCATCTCAGAGAGAGAGAGAATCCCCTGCTCTCTACCACATATTATAGAAAGAGAGTGTGTGTGCCAGTAGTACTCTCCCATGGCTCTTTCTGTATGAAACAGCTGTTGGCTTTGATGGCACTGACAGCCCTACTCTCCCCCCCCCCCCCAACATACACCCCAACACACATAATGGCCTGGTACTCAGGGCACTATTGTCCCTCCATCAGGTCCTAATGACCTGGTACTCAGGGCTCTATTGTCCCTCCATCAGGTCCTAATGGCCTGGTACTCAGGCCTCTCTTGTCCCTCCATCAGGTCCTAATGGCCTGGTACTCAGGGCTCTATTGTCCCTCCATCAGTTCCTAATGACCTGGTACTCGGGGCTCTATTTTCCCTCCATCAGGTCCTAATGGCCTGGTACTCAGGGCTCTATTGTCCCTCCATCAGTTCCTAATGACCTGGTACTCGGGGCTCTATTTTCCCTCCATCAGGTCCTAATGGCCTGGTACTCAGGGCTCTATTGTCCCTCCATCAGGTCCTCATGGCCTGGTACTCGGCTCATTTGTCCCTCCATCAGGTCCTCATGACCTGGTACTCAGGGCTCTATTGCACCTCCATCAGATCCTAATGGCCTGTTACTCAGGGCTCTATTGTCCCTCCATCAGGTCCTCATGGCCTGGTACTCAGGGCTCTATTGTCCCTCTAACCACACTGACATCAATGCAAATGCAATGGAAAATCACATCAAACACTTATCATTAAAACAGTATGGTGCTTTTAAAACTCACCTCACTGTGATGATCAAATTGAAGACAGAAGTTCAACAACAGGTTGAAACTGGGTAGAACCAACACTTTCTAAAGTGATGATTAATTTAAACATCCATATATATGAACCCAAGCCCCCCCCCCCCCCCCCAAGAAAAACATGAATTAAAATAAGTATTGTGCCGTTATACATTACATAGCCTACCACATATCACGCATGGCAGAAAAACACAAAACAAAACGTATTTAAGATGTCTTTGGTACATAATTTGTCCAGTCTATACTATAAATTAGAGTAATCGCCTTTCTGTGTGGACTGTATTATCATTCATATTGGATGGACTGGTTACCTAATGCTACTCTCCAAACCTTCTATCCATGAGTCTGGGTGAGAATCTATAGCCCTGGGCGATGCAGCTGGTTCATTGACTGTGCAGAAGGCGGCTTACAGTTAGCCTACAGTTATAGTGAATTTGATTTTTTTAATAACCTAGTAATAGGGCATTGTTTATATTTTCAGCATTAGTAGTCTGGAAAATTACCTACAGAATATCTCACCACTATGCGTTTCCATGTCCTCCTCTCTCTCCTTTCATTCCTTTCTCGAGCGTGCAGAGGGGCTGTCAACAGTTTAATGAAATATGTGGTGTTGTTGTTGGGAAAAAACATTGTTACTATCGATGTTCCCTAAACAGATTTCACTTGGTTTCCTAAATGAAGCACTGGGTAGCTACAGGAAGAGAGTTGGAGAGCCCATGACGTACAGAGTCTGGGGGGGGGGATATCACCTGTCGCGCAGAGAGACCATGACGTACAGAGTCTGGGGGGGGGGGTGGTGTGTGTGTATCACCTGTCGCGCAGAGAGACCATGACGTACAGAGTCTGGGGTGGGGGGGGGGATATCACCTGTCGCGCAGAGAGACCATGCTCCTCAAATAGTGGTTGATGTGTGATGTGAAATAAGTGTTATATTAATTTCTCAGCTGCTCATATTAAGCACGTCTCCGCTATAAAACCACAGTAGCTTACCCAGCATCATTTGAAAATCGGCGTGAAAGCGGCCTCCATTCGCTATTCGGGTGCAAATGAAGGACATGTCTCTCCTCCCCCCCCCCCCCTTCCATGCCCATTTGATAATGGGCCATTCCAAATGTTACATATTAGTAAAGACAAGATTAAATGAAGAATCGTTTGATGGGTGAAAATATGATCTACATGATGAGAGAACAGCGTGTGCAGCCTGAGAACAAGAAACGGAGTGCACCTTCTTTTATTTTGCTACTTTCTCTAATCATCCATGTTCTTTTGTCTCATCATGCAGACCATATATGTTTTGATTTCTAAGACATTCTAAGGGTTGTATCATTCACAACTAAAGTTGTCAAATAACTCTAAAATCTAGCGTATAGGACCTGTTTCAAATGATCACTTTTTACACTCAACATAGTCACTTCATAAGCACACTCGCTCTCGAATGGGGAAAAATATCCTTACTATTTTATTCAGCTAAAGTTATATTATTTATAATATAAAATAATGGCAGGAGACTTTATAAGCATGTCATGTCTGCTAAATTAACTAAACCTACAGGCTATGGTGTGGTGCATTGACACGGCCGTTACAAGAAGAGGACCAAGGTGCAGCGTAGTCAGCGTACATTTTCCTTTATTTAATAAAAATGACGCCGAACAAACACTACAAAACAAACCGTGAAGCTAAAGGCTATGTGCCCTGAACAAAAGTCAACTTCCCACAAAGACAGATGGGAAAAAGGGCTACCTAAGTATGGTTCTCAATCAGAGACAACGATAGACAGCTGCCTCTGATTGAGAACCACACCCGGCCAAACACATAGAAATAGAAAACATAGAAATAAAGAAACTAGAATGCCCACCCTAGTCACACCCTGGCCTAACCAAAAATAGAGAATAAAAGCCTCTCTATGGCCAAGGCGTGACATGCATAGCCAGATAATACGCTAACTCATATTCTGTTCTGCTGAAATACGTTTTCTTCATATCGTAATGTTTCTTTACACCTGCTTAAAATAAATACTGCATATATTGTGGTTTGTGTATTATTACATTGATTTATTATACTTTAAAAAATATATATATATGTTCCAAAGGCGTGTATCAGTGATTTGTTTGCAGCTTGTTTGAGTGGAAGCCTGGATGTGCTAAACGTGTTTGTTTATTAACGGTCAATTACCGTGAGACCAGCAGCTTTTTGCATGATAATCACCGGCTGACAAAATGTCATGACAACCACAGCCCTATAATCCACCTTCCTTTCTCCTCTCTTTCCTCTCTCTGTTCAAGGCTCTCTCTGTAGGAAAATTAAAAACATCAATTCCTCTCTTTCCTGTCGGTACAGTTGTGTAACCAACTCTGTGTGCCTTTCTCTTCTCTCTCCCTCCAGCCCTTTTCAAGGAAATCTACCATGACTCACGGCCCCCTCCTGTTTGTTTCTCTTTTTCCTTCACTTCATTCCTCTGCTTTTCCTCCTCCCATCCTCTCCTCCTTTCAACTCTGTGCTGGTTGAATCGACCCTGTTCACTCTCACACTCTAAACTAGAGAAAGTACATGCAACCCTAAACCCAGTCCGGTATAACCCAGTCCAGTAAAGCCCAGTCCGTAAAGCCCAGTCCGGTATAACCCAGTCCAGTAAAGCCCAGTCCGGTATAACCCAGTCCAGTAAAGCCCAGTCCGGTAAAGCCCAGTCCGGTAAAGCCCAGTCCAGTAAAGCCCAGTCCAGCAAAGCCCAGTCCAGTAAAGCCCAGTCCGGTATAACTCAGTCCGGTAAGCCCAGTCCGGTATAACTCAGTCCGGTAAAGCCCAGTCCGGTATAACTCAGTCCGGTAAAGCCCAGTCCGGTATAACTCAGTCCGGTAAAGCCCAGTCCGGTATAACTCAGTCCGGTATAACTCAGTCCGGTATAACTCAGTCCGGTATAACCCAGTCCGGTATAACTCAGTCCGGTATAACCCAGTCCAGTATAACCCAACCCTAAACCCAGTCCGGTATAACCCAGTCCAGTATAACCCAGTCCAGTATAACCCAGTCCAGTAGAAGCCAGTCCAGTATAACCCAACCCTAAACCCAGTCCGGTATAACCCAGTCCAGTATAACCCAACCTTAAACCCAGTCCGGTATAACCCAACCCTAAACCCAGTCCAGTATAACCCAGTCCAGTAGAAGCCAGTCCAGTATAACCCAACCCTAAACCCAGTCCGGTATAACCCAGTCCAGTATAACCCAACCTTAAACCCAGTCCGGTATAACCCAGTCCGGTATAACTCAGTCCGGTATAACCCAGTCCAGTAGAAGCCAGTCCAGTATAACCCAACCCTAAACCCAGTCCAGTATAAGCCACAGGGATCCTGTAAATCAGTTCTATATGTAATTCTATGAGCCCACAATCATCCTCCTTCTCTCACCTCTTGACCCCTCAGTCAAACCCAACCTAGTCCAGGTAAGTTCAGCCCAGTCCAGCTAAACCTAGTTCAGTTCTTCTGTAGTTTTGAATCTCTTATCCTCCCTTCTCTGACCTCTTGACCCCTCAGTCACTCTCATCCTCCCTTCTCTGACCTCTTGACCCCCTCAGTCACTCTCATCCTCCCTTCTCTGACCTCTTGACCCCCTCAGTCACTCTCATCCTCCCTTCTCTGACCTCTTGACCCCCTCAGTCACTCTCATCCTCCCTTCTCTGACCTCTTGACCCCCTCAGTCACTCTCACCCTCCCTTCTCTGACCTCTTGACCCCCTCAGTCACTCTCATCCTCCCTTCTCTGACCTCTTGACCCCCTCAGTCACTCTCATCCTCCCTTCTCTGACCTCTTGACCCCTCAGTCACTCTCACCCTCCCTTCTCTGACCTCTTGACCCCTCAGTCACTCTCATCCTCCCTTCTCTGACCTCTTGACCCCTCAGTCACTCTCATCCTCCCTTCTCTGACCTCTTGACCCCTCAGTCACTCTCATCCTCCCTTCTCTGACCTCTTGACCCCTCAGTCACTCTCATCCTCCCTTCTCTGACCTCTTGACCCCTCAGTCACTCTCATCCTCCATTCTCTAACCTCTTGACCCCCTCAGTCACTCTCACCCTCCCTTCTCTGACCTCTTGACCCCCTCAGTCACTCTCACCCTCCCTTCTCTGACCTCTTGACCCCCTCAGTCACTCTCACCCTCCCTTCTCTGACCTCTTGACCCCCTCAGTCACTCTCACCCTCCCTTCTCTGACCTCTTGACCCCCTCAGTCACTCTCATCCTCCCTTCTCTAACCTCTTGACCCCCTCAGTCACTCTCATCCTCCCTTCTCTGACCTCTTGACCCCCTCAGTCACTCTCATCCTCCCTTCTCTGACCTCTTGACCCCTCAATCGCTCTCGGTGATTTGGCCTCCTCCATCAGTCGCATAGTGTTCAGCTCATATTACTGAACAGCAGACGTTGTTCAGGGTTTAACTGGTCTTTCTTCAAATGTAATTGAATGGGTATATCCTGAATAGGTACCGTATGGGTGCATGGAGACAGGCAGACGCTAGTGAAGGTGGTTAGGGGTCGGCAGAATAAGGGTCTGGGGCGAATGTCTGTAGACTAGAGACAAGGCCGGAAGTTAATAGGATGGGGTGAGCTCAACTCTGTCCAATAACAACTTGTTCTTACTGACTTGCCTGAATAAATAAAAGGTTAAATACAAATTGAAATCTGTCAGGGTATGGTTGGAATAGTTCAGCATGGTCAGAATCTAACCCCATATTTGTGACCCATTTCAGGAAGCTAGGCGTATGTTGCACGTCACTACTTCACAGAAGACGCATTTGAACATATATTTAAAAAAATTATCTACGACATCGGTGGTCACGAGTCATGAAGGCACATGACCGTTTAACTAATATCCACTCTACTGTCCCTCTAATCATTCTGACATCAATGCAAATGTAATCGAAAATCTAATCAAACACTTCATGAGAGCCCATGAGCTCATGTTGTGCAACATTTCTATAGGCTTTGCAATTGCGTGAGAAAACAGAGTGATGGCCACTAATAAAAAGAGGAGGATGCCAACAGCTTTCTATAGACTAGGCCCCTATATTTATTTCTCAACTTTACTAATATTAAGCACATTGCTTATATTTACAACAGGAGTATAGTCTCCCAGGCTGGTATGAAAATGAACCACGGTGAAAGCGTCCTCCATTCGCTATTTAAGTGCACAGATAATATTATTTTTTTTCCTCTGCCCCTGTTCCAGACAGGTGCGTGATAATAGTCCATTCTAAATCCAAACTAATTTCACCCATAAACTCAGCAAAAAAAGAAACGTCCCTTTTTCAGGACCCTGTCTTTCAAAGATAATTAGTAAAAATCCAAATAATTTCACACAGATCTTCATTGTAAAGGGTTTAAACACTGTTTCCCATGCTTGTTCAATGAACCATAAACAATTAATGAACATGCACCTGTGGAACGGTCGTTAAGACACTAACAACTTACAGACGGTAGGCAATTAAGGTCACAGTTATGAAAACTTAGGACACTAAAGAGGCCTTTCTTCTGACTCTGAAAAACACCAAAAGAAAGATGCCCAGGGTCCCTGCTCATCTGTGTGGACGTGCCTTAGGCATGCTGCAAGGAGGCATGAGGACTGCAGTTGTGGCCAGGGCAATAAATTGCAATGTCCGCACTGTGAGACGCCTAAGACAACGCTACAGGGAGACAGGATGGACAACTGATCGTCCTCACAGTAGCAGACCACGTGTAACAACACCTGCACAGGATCGGTACATCCGAACATCACACCTGCAGGACAGGTACAGGATGGCAACAACAACTGCCCGAGTTACAACAGGAACGTGCAATCCCTCCATCAGTGCTCAGACCTTCCGCAATAGGCTGAGAGAGGCTGGACTGAGGGCCTTGTAGGCCTGTTGTAAGGCAGGTCCTCACCAGACATCACCGGCAACAACGTCGCCTATGGGCACAAACCCACCGTCGCTGGACCAGACAGGACTGGCAAAAAGTGCTCTTCACTGACGAGTCGCGGTTTTGTCTCACCAGGGGTGATGGTCGGATTCGCGTTTATCGTCGAAGGAATGAGCGTTACACCGAGGCCTGTTCACCAGTTTCCCCGTTTTTGTTCAGGGACACATTATTCAATTTCTCTTAGTCACATGTCTGTGGAACTTGTTCAGTTTATGTCTTAGTTGTTGAATCTTGTTATGTTCATACAACTATTTACACATGTTAAATTTGCTGAAAATAAACGCAGTTGACAATGAGAGGACGTTTCTTTTTTTTTGCTGAGTTTATATTATTTAGTATATGTAAAGACGAGATTAAATCGAGAATAGTCTGATGGGTGACAATATTAGACTATCACTTGTGAATTATATATTATCACTTGTGAATGATGCCCAGTGTAAGAAACAATGCCTTTTTTTTTTCTCGACTTTTTCAAATTGTAGTTGCACACCTCATGTAGCCTAGCCCATAGGCCTATATGTTTTAATAAGGTGAAGTGGCCACTAAAATGAAGCACATTAATTCCCTTTACAAGGGGTGTAGAGCCTAACTGGCATACTTAAGCAGCGCGTGAGTTTCAAGTTTGGGGAAGAAAATGTTCACCATTAAAAATGCACCTTTTTATAATAAAAGCATTACATGCATAATTGTATTTGCGGTCACTTTGATAATGGTGTTTTTCGCTAATGGAACATTCGCGCTTATAACCTCCTGCCGTGTGCGCAGTGCTGCGCTAATAATGTGAAGAAATAGCCTAAGCTAAAAGTTATAATCTGTTGCAACATTGCATCAAAAAGTTTTTTTGATGCTAGTGGTTGTATTAATTTGGGATCTATCGCATCCAACAACTGTCCCAGACTATGTTTGGAATATTTATTTCTCCCACAGAATAGAATAGGTCGACTTTTGTACCATGGGAGATAGTAGATTGACATAGGCTAGTGCTTTTGAGGTTCGTTTGGCCTATTCATCTTGTTTGCTGAAAATGTGGACGGCCCTTCCAATATCTTCAATATGCACCTCGGAATTGTATAAGGACGCGTGCAGTTGCTTCACCAATCTGTCTTCACTTGTAGCCTGTGAGAAAGACCCAATCACGTGATGGAGCGTGCAGCACTCAGGGAGAAGGGCACAACGGTCACTGGCCGCAAAAGGCATGGATTTTTTTTAGGGTGCATTACGGCCACTCAAAGGGGATGCCACCGTAAAATTCTAGGCATTATCAAGTGCTTGTCAAATTGTGAATGAGAGACTGATGAAGTGTGTACAGCCTGCACAAAAAAAAAACTAAGCAGAGCTCCTGCCTTTCAAGCAACTGTTTTCAAATCATCATTAGTTGCATCATACAGCCTTACAAATCTAAACATATAGCCCAGCGTTTGTAGAACAACTAAAGTTAAATTAATAACTCTAAATGAAGCATATAGGAGTACCTATTTATTTGTTAACCGCTCAACACAGAATAGCTGCATGTGTTCACTCCCTCAAATCATTTGGAGAAAATATCCTTTCTATTTTATTCAGCTTTGTTCAATTGTATTCTCTATACTATAAAATAATGCCACGGAATTCTAAGCAAATCTTGTCTGCTAAATGAACTAGTGTAGCCCGCAGCGATTTGACATAGCCAGAACAGGATCTAGCAGGAAGAGCATCTCAGTATGCTATTCTGTTGTTCTGAAATAGACTAAATTTTCTTCATATCATGTTTCTTTAGATCTGTCTCAAATAAATAATGGATTTATTGTGGCGGTCTAGACTATATTACATGGATTTATTAGACTTTTTAACATGTACAGTGGGGAGAACAAGTATTTGATACACTGCCGATTTTGCAGGTTTTCCTACTTACAAAGCATGTAGAGGTCTGTCATTTTTATCATAGGTACACTTCAACTGTGAGAGACGGAATCTAAAACAAAAATCCAGAAAATCACATTGTATGATTTTTAAGTAATTCATTTGCATTTTATTGCATGACATAAGTATTTGATCACCTACCAACCAGTAAGAATTCCGGCTCTCACAGACCTGTTAGTTTTTCTTTAAGAAGCCCTCCTGTTCTCCACTCATTACCTGTATTAACTGCACCTGTTTGAACTCGTTACCTGTATAAAAGACACCTGTCCACACACTCAATCAAACAGACTCCAACCTCTCCACAATGGCCAAGACCAGAGAGCTGTGTAAGGACATCAGGGATAAATTGTAGACCTGTACAAGGCTGGGATGGGCTACAGGACAATAGCCAAGCAGCTTGGTGAGAAGGCAACAACTGTTGGCACAATTATTAGAAAATGGAAGAAGTTCAAGATGACGGTCAATCACCCTCGGTCTGGGGCTCCATGCAAGATCTCACCTCGTGGGGCATCAATGATCATGAGGAATGTGAGGGATCAGCCCAGAACTACACGGCAGGACCTGGTCAATGACCTGAAGAGAGCTGGGACCACAGTCTCAAAGAAAACCATTAGTAACACACTACGCCGTCATGGATTAAAATCCTGCAGCGCACGCAAGGTCCCCCTGCTCAAGCCAGCGCATGTCCAGGCCCGTCTGAAGTTTGCCAATGACCATCTGGATGATCCAGAGGAGGAATGGGAGAAGGTCATGTGGTCTGAGGAGACAAAAATAGAGCTTTTTGGTCTAAACTCCACTCGCCGTGTTTGGAGGAATAGAAGGATGAGTACAACCCCAAGAACACCATCCCAACCGTGAAGCATGGAGGTGGAAACATCATTCTTTGGGGATGCTTTTCTGCAAAGGGGACAGGACGACTGCACCGTATTGAAGGGAGGATGGATGGGGCCATGTATCGCGAGATCTTGACCAACAACCTCCTTCCCTCAGTAAGAGCATTGAAGATGGGTCGTGGCTGGGTCTTCCAGCATGACAACGACCCGAAACACACAGCCAGGGCAACTAAGGAGTGGCTCCGTAAGAAGCATCTCAAGGTCCTGGAGTGGCCTAGCCAGTCTCCAGACCTGAACCCAATAGAAAATCTTTGGAGGGAGCCGAAAGTCCGTATTGCCCAGCGACAGCCCCGAAACCTGAAGGATCTGGAGAAGGTCTGTATGGAGGAGTGGGCCAAAATCCCTGCTGCAGTGTGTGCAAACCTGGTCAAGAACTACAGGAAACGTATGATCTCTGTAATTGCAAACTAAGGTTTCTGTACCAAATATTCAGTTCTGCTTTTCTGATGTATCAAATACTTATGTCATGCAATAAAATGCAAATTAATTACTTAAAAATCATACAATGTGATTTTCTGGATTTTTGTTTTAGATTCCGTCTCTCACAGTTGAAGTGTACCTATGATAAAAATTACAGACCTCTACATGCTTTGTAAGTAGGAAAACCTGCAAAATTGTCAGTGTATCAAATACTTGTTCTCCCCACTGTAGATGTTCCAAAGGTCTGCATCAGTGGCTTGTAGGCAATGTGTGTGTGTGTAAGCCAGAAGCTACTAAATGTGTTTATCTTAATTAACGGTCTCTTCATCTCACTGACGCTCTCTTCATCTCTACAGTCCCTCTGTTTTCTACTGCTCTCTACAGTCCCTCTATCTGTTTTCTACTGCTCTCTACAGTCCCTCTCTCTTCATCTCTACAGTCCCTCTGTTTTCTACTGCTCTCTACAGTCCCTCTGTTTTCTACTGCTCTCTACAGTCCCTCTATCTGTTTTCTACTGCTCTCTATAGTCCCTCTCCCTGTTTTCTACTCTCTCCACAGTCCCTCTCTCTCTGTTTTATACTGCTCTCTACAGTCCCTCTCTCTGTTTTCTACTGCTCTCTACAGTCCCTCTATCTGTTTTCTACTGCTCTCTATAGTCCCTCTCCCTGTTTTCTACTCTCTCTACAGTCCCTCTCTCTGTTTTCTACTGCTCTCTACAGTCCCTCTCTCTGTTTTCTACTGCTCTCTACAGTCCCTCTCTCTGTTTTCTACTGCTCTCTACAGTCCCTCTCTCTCTGTTTTCTACTGCTCTCTACAGTCCCTCTCTCTGTTTTCTACTGCTCTCTACAGTCCCTCTCTCTCTGTTTTCTACTGCTCTCTACAGTCCCTCTCTCTCTGTTTTCTACTGCTCTCTACAGTCCCTCTCTCTGTTTTCTACTGCTCTCTACAGTCCCTCTCTCTCTGTTTTCTACTGCTCTCTACAGTCCCTCTCTCTCTGTTTTCTACTGCTCTCTACAGTCCCTCTCTCTCTGTTTTCTACTGCTCTCTACAGTCCCTCTCTCTCTGTTCTCTACTCTCTCTCTCTCTCTCTCTCTCTCTCTCTCTCTCACGTACAGCCATGTTTCCCCCTGGGTGCAGTGCTCACTAATGGCCTGTCTATTTCTGTGTGGTTGTTGTTGCGTAACACCTGGCCAATTACTCTATAGCCTAAATTATTTACACACACTAAGACATATAGATACATATAGACATATAGATATAGATATACATATAGATACATATAGATACATATAGATACATATAGATACATATAGACATATAGATATAGATATACAGTGGGGAGAACAAGTATTTGATACACTGCCGATTTTGCAGGTTTTCCTACTTACAAAGCATGTAGAGGTCTGTAATTTTTATCATAGGTACACTTAAACTGTGAGAGACGGAATCTAAAACAAAAATCCAGAAAATCACATTGTATGATTTTTAAATAATTAATTTGCATTTTATTGCATGACATAAGTATTTGATCACCTACCAACCAGTAAGAATTCCGGCTCTCACAGACCTGTTAGTTTTTCTTTAAGAAGCCCTCCTGTTCTCCACTCATTACCTGTATTAACTGCACCTGTTTGAACTCGTTACCTGTATAAAAGACACCTGTCCACACACTCAATCAAACAGATTCCAACCTCTCCACAATGGCCAAGACCAGAGAGCTGTGTAAGGACATCAGGGATAAAAGTGTAGACCTGCACAAGGCTGGGATGGGCTACAGGACAATAGGCAAGCAGCTTGGTGAGAAGGCAACAACTGTTGGCGCAATTATTAGAAAATGGAAGAAGTTCAAGATGACGGTCAATCACCCTCGGTCTGGGGCTCCATGCAAGATTTCACCTCGTGGGGCATCAATGATCATGAGGAAGGTGAGGGATCAGCCCAGAACTACACGGCAGGACCTGGTCAATGACCTGAAGAGAGCTGGGACCACAGTCTCAAAGAAAACCATTAGTAACACACTACGCCGTCATGGATTAAAATCCTGCAGCGCACGCAAGGTCCCCCTGCTTAAGCCAGTGCATGTCCAGGCCTGTCTGAAGTTTGCCAATGACCATCTGGATGATCCAGAGGAGGAATGGGAGAAGGTCATGTGGTCTGATGAGACAAAAATAGAGCTTTTTGGTCTAACTCCACTCACCGTGTTTGGAGGAAGAAGAAGTATGAGTACAACCCCAAGAATACCATCCCAACCGTGAAGCATGAAGGTGGAAAGATCATTCTTTGGGGATGCTTTTCTGCAAAGGGGACAGGACGACTGCACCGTATTGAGGGGAGGATGGATGGGGCCATGTATCGCGAGATCTTGGCCAACAACCTCCTTCCCTCAGTAAGAGCATTGAAGATGGGTCGTGGCTGGGTCTTCCAGCATGACAACGACACGAAGCACACAGCCATGGCAACTAAGGAGTGGCTCCGTAAGAAGCATCTCAAGGTCCTGGAGTGGCCTAGCCAGTCTCCAGACCTGAACCCAATAGAAAATCTTTGGAGGGAGCTGAACGTCCGTATTGCCCAGCGACAGCCCCGAAACCTGAAGGATCTGGAGAAGATCTGTAGGGAGGAGTGGGCCAAAATCCCTGCTGCAGTGTGTGCAAACCTAGTCAAGAACTACAGGAAACGTATGATCTCTGTAATTGCAAACAAAGGTTTCTGTACCAAATATTAAGTTCTGCTTTTTTGATGTATCAAATACTTATGTCATGCAATAAAATGCAAATTAATTACTTAAAAATCATACAATGTGATTTTCTGGATTTTTGTTTTAGATTCCGTCTCTCACAGTTGAAGTGTACCTATGATAAAAATTACAGACCTCTACATGCTTTGTAAGTAGGAAAACCTGCAAAATTGTCAGTGTATCAAATACTTGTTCTCCCCACTGTACATATAGATACATATAGATACATATAGATACATATAGACATATAGATATATAGATACATATAGACATATAGATATAGATATACATATAGATACATATAGATATATAGATACATATAGACATATAGATATAGATATACATATAGATACATATAGACATATAGATATATAGACATATAGATATAGATATACATATAGATACATATAGATATATAGACATATAGATATAGATATACATATAGATACATATAGATACATATAGATACATATAGACATATAGATATATAGATACATATAGACATATAGATATACATATAGAGACATATAGACATATAGATATATAGATACATATAGACATATAGATATAGATATACATATAGATACATATAGACATATAGATATATAGATACATATAGACATATAGATATAGATATACATATAGATACATATAGACATATAGATATAGATATACATATAGATACATATAGACATATAGATATAGATATACATATAGATACATATAGACATATAGATATATAGATATATAGATACATATAGACATATAGATATAGATATACATATAGATACATATAGACATATAGATATACATATAGATACATATACACATATAGATATAGATATACATATAGATACATATAGACATATAGATATATAGATACATATAGACATATAGATATAGATATACATATAGATACATATAGACATATAGATATATATAGACATATAGACATATAGATATAGATATACATATAGATACATATAGACATATAGATATAGATATACATATAGATACATATAGACATAGATATACATATAGATATAGATATATATATAGATACATATAGACATATAGATATAGATATACATATAGATACATATAGACATATAGATATAGATATACATATAGATACATATAGACATATAGATATAGATATACATATAGATACATATAGACATATAGATATATAGATACATATAGACATATAGATATAGATATATATACATATAGATACATATAGACATATAGATATAGACATACATATAGATACATATAGACATATAGATATAGATATACATATAGATACATATAGACATATAGATATATATATACATATAGACATATAGATATAGATATACATATAGATACATATAGACATATAGATATATAGATACATATAGACATATAGATATATAGATACATATAGACATATAGATATAGATATACATATAGATACATATAGACATATAGATACATATAGATATATAGAGACATATAGACATATAGATATAGATATACATATAGATACATATAGACATATAGATATACATATAGATACATATAGACATATAGATATAGATATACATATAGATACATATAGACATATAGATATATATAGACATATAGACATATAGATATAGATATACATATAGATACATATAGACATATAGATATAGATATACATATAGATACATATAGACATATAGATATACATATAGATATAGATATATATATAGATACATATAGACATATAGATATAGATATACATATAGATACATATAGACATATAGATACATATAGATATATAGAGACATATAGACATATAGATATAGATATACATATAGATACATATAGACATATAGATATACATATAGATACATATAGACATATAGATATAGATATACATATAGATACATATAGACATATAGATATATATAGACATATAGACATATAGATATAGATATACATATAGATACATATAGACATATAGATATAGATATACATATAGATACATATAGACATATAGATATACATATAGATATAGATATATATATAGATACATATAGACATATAGATATAGATATACATATAGATACATATAGACATATAGATATAGATATACATATAGATACATATAGACATATAGATATAGATATACATATAGATACATATAGACATATAGATATATAGATACATATAGACATATAGATATAGATATACATATAGATACATATAGACATATAGATATAGATATACATATAGATACATATAGACATATAGATATAGAGATATAGATATACATATAGATACATATAGACATATAGATATATATATACATATAGACATATAGATATAGATATACATATAGATACATATAGACATATAGATATATAGATACATATAGACATATAGATATATAGATACATATAGACATATAGATATAGATATACATATAGATACATATAGACATATAGATACATATAGATATATAGAGACATATAGACATATAGATATAGATATACATATAGATACATATAGACATATAGATATACATATAGATACATATAGACATATAGATATAGATATACATATAGATACATATAGACATATAGATATATAGATACATATAGACATATAGATATAGATATACATATAGATACATATAGACATATAGATACATATAGACATATAGATATAGATATACATATAGATACATATAGACATATAGATATATAGATACATATAGACATATAGATATAGATATAGATACATATAGACATATAGATATACATATAGATACATATAGACATATAGATACATATAGACATATAGATATATAGACATATAGATATATAGACATATAGACATATAGATATATAGACATATAGACATATAGATATATAGACATATAGATATATAGACATATAGATATAGATATAGATACATATAGACATATAGACATATAGATATATAGACATATAGACATATAGATATATAGACATATAGATATATAGACATATAGACATATAGACATATAGACATATAGATATATAGACATATAGATATATAGACATATAGACATATAGATATATAGATATATAGACATATAGACATATAGATATATAGACATATACACATATAGATATAGATATATAGACATATAGATATATAGATACATATAGATATAGACATATAGATATAGATATACATATAGACATATAGATACATATAGACATATAGATATATATATATAGACATATAGATATAGATATATAGACATATATATATATATAGACATATAGATACATATAGACATATAGATATATAGACATATAGATATAGACATATAGACATATAGACATATAGATATATAGACATATAGACATATAGATATATAGACATATAGATACAGTGGGGAGAACAAGTATTTGATACACTGCCGATTTTGCAGGTTTTCCTACTTACAAAGCATGTAGAGGTCTGTAATTTTTATCATAGGTACACTTCAACTGTGAGAGACGGAATCTAAAACAAAAATCCAGAAAATCACACTGTATGATTTTTAAATAATTAATTTGCATTTTATTGCATGACATAAGTATTTGATCACCTACCAACCAGTAAGAATTCCGGCTCTCACAGACCTGTTAGTTTTTCTTTAAGAAGCCCTCCTGTTCTCCACTCATTACCTGTATTAACTGCACCTGTTTGAACTCGTTACCTGTATAAAAGACACCTGTCCACACACTCAATCAAACAGATTCCAACCTCTCCACAATGGCCAAGACCAGAGAGCTGTGTAAGGACATCAGGGATAAAATTGTAGACCTGCACAAGGCTGGGATGGGCTGCAGGACAATAGGCAAGCAGCTTGGTGAGAAGGAAACAACTGTTGGCGCAATTATTAGAAAATGGAAGAAGTTCAAGATGACGGTCAATCACCCTCGGTCTGGGGCTCCATGCAAGATTTCACCTCGTGGGGCATCAATGATCATGAGGAAGGTGAGGGATCAGCCCAGAACTACACGGCAGGACCTGGTCAATGACCTGAAGAGAGCTGGGACCACAGTCTCAAAGAAAACCATTAGTAACACACTACGCCGTCATGGATTAAAATCCTGCAGCGCACGCAAGGTCCCCCTGCTTAAGCCAGTGCATGTCCAGGCCTGTCTGAAGTTTGCCAATGACCATCTGGATGATCCAGAGGAGGAATGGGAGAAGGTCATGTGGTCTGATGAGACAAAAATAGAGCTTTTTGGTCTAACTCCACTCGCCGTGTTTGGAGGAAGAAGAAGTATGAGTACAACCCCAAGAACACCATCCCAACCGTGAAGCATGGAGGTGGAAACATCATTCTTTGGGGATGCTTTTCTGCAAAGGGGACAGGACGACTGCACCGTATTGAGGGGAGGATGGATGGGGCCATGTATCGCGAGATCTTGGCCAACAACCTCCTTCCCTCAGTAAGAGCATTGAAGATGGGTCGTGGCTGGGTCTTCCAGCATGACAACGACACGAAGCACACAGCCATGGCAACTAAGGAGTGGCTCCGTAAGAAGCATCTCAAGGTCCTGGAGTGGCCTAGCCAGTCTCCAGACCTGAACCCAATAGAAAATCTTTGGAGGGAGCTGAAACTCCGTATTGCCCAGCGACAGCCCCGAAACCTGAAGGATCTGGAGAAGATCTGTAGGGAGGAGTGGGCCAAAATCCCTGCTGCAGTGTGTGCAAACCTAGTCAAGAACTACAGGAAACGTATGATCTCTGTAATTGCAAACAAAGGTTTCTGTACCAAATATTAAGTTCTGCTTTTCTGATGTATCAAATACTTATGTCATGCAATAAAATGCAGATTAATTACTTAAAAATCATACAATGTGATTTTCTGGATTTTTGTTTTAGATTCCGTCTCTCATAGTTGAAGTGTACCTATGATAAAAATTACAGACCTCTACATGCTTTGTAAGTAGGAAAACCTGCAAAATCGGCAGTGTATCAAATACTTGTTCTCCCCACTGTATATAGACATATAGATATATAGACATATAATATAGATATAGATATAGATATATAGACATATAGATATATAGATACATATAGACATATAGATATAGACATATAGATATAGATATACATATAGACATATAGATACATATAGACATATAGATATATATATATAGACATATAGATATATAGACATATACACATATAGATATAGATATATAGACATATAGATATAGACATATAGATATATAGACATATAGATATAGACATATAGATATATATAGACATATAGATATAGATATATAGATATAGATATATAGACATATATATAGACATATAGATATATAGACATATAGATATAGATATATAGACATATAGATATATATATAGACATATAGATATATAGACATATAGATATAGATATATAGACATATAGACATATAGATACATATAGACATATAGATACATATAGACATATAGATATATAGACATATATATAGACATATAGATATATAGACATATAGATATAGATATAGATATATAGACATATAGATACATATATAGACATATAGATATAGATATATAGACATATATATAGACATATAGACATATAGATAGATATATAGACATATAGACATATAGATATACATATAGACATATAGATATAGATATACATATAGACATATAGATACATATAGACATATAGATATAGATATATAGACATATATATAGACATATAGATACATATAGACATATAGATATAGATATATAGACATATATATAGACATATAGATATATAGACATATAGATATAGATATATAGACATATAGATACATATAGACATATAGATATACATATAGACATATAGATATAGATATACATATAGACATATAGATACATATAGACATATAGATATAGACATATATATAGACATATAGATACATATAGACATATAGATATAGATATATAGACATATATATAGACATATAGATATATAGACATATAGATATATAGACATGTAGATATAGATATATAGACATATAGATACATATAGACATATAGATATACATATAGACATATAGATATAGATATACATATAGACATATAGATACATATAGACATATAGATATAGACATATATATAGACATATAGATACATATAGATATATAGACATAGATATAGACATATAGATATATAGACATATAGATATAGATATATAGACATATAGATACATATATAGACATATAGATATAGATATATAGACATATATATAGACATATAGATATATAGACATATAGATATAGATATATAGACATATAGATATATAGACATATAGATACATATATAGACATATAGATATAGATATATAGACATATATATAGACATATAGATATATAGACATATAGATATAGATATATAGACATATAGATATATAGACATATAGATACATATATAGACATATAGATATAGATATATAGACATATATATAGATATATAGACATATAGATATAGATATATAGACATATATAGACATATATATACATATAGACATATAGATATAGATATATATACATATATAGACATATATATACATATAGACATATAGATATAGATATATAGACATATATAGACATATATATACATATAGACATATAGATATAGATATATAGACATATATAGACATATATATACATATAGATATAGATATATAGACATATAGATACATATAGACATATAGATATAGATATATAGACATATATATATATATATAGACATATAGATATATAGACATATATATACATATAGACATATAGATATAGATATATAGACATATATATAGACATATAGATATAGATATATAGACATATATATATATATATAGACATATAGATATATAGACATATAGATACATATATAGATATAGATATATAGATATATATATAGACATATAGATATATAGACATATAGATACATATAGACATATAGATATATATATATAGACATATAGATATATAGACATATAGATATAGATATAGATATATAGACATATAGATATATAGACATATAGATATATATATATAGATATATATATATAGACATATAGATACATATAGACATATAGATATAGATATAGATATAGACATATAGATATATAGACATATAGATACATATAGACATATAGATACATATAGACATATAGATATAGATATATAGATATATATATAGACATATAGATATATAGACATATAGATACATATAGACATATAGATATATATATAGACATACATATAGATATATAGACATATAGATACATATAGACATATAGATATAGATATATAGATATATATATAGACATATAGATATATAGACATATAGACATATAGATATATATATAGATATATAGACATATAGATATATATATAGACATATAGATATATATATATAGACATATAGACGCATACATATATATAGTTGTAGTCAGAAGTTTACATACACCTTAGCCAAATACATTTAAACTCAGTTTTTCACAATTCCTGACATTTAATCCTAGTAAAAAATTCCCTGTGTTAGGTCAGTTAGGATCACCACTTTATTTGAAGAATGTGAAATGTCAGAATAATAGTAGAGAGAATAATTTACTTCAGCTTTCATTTCTTTCATCACATTCCCAGTGGGTCAGAAGTTTTACATACACTCAATTAGTAGTTGGTAGCATTGCCTTTAAATTGTTTAACTTGGGTCAAATATTTTGGGTAGCCTTCCACAAACTTCCCACATTAAGTTGGGTGAATTTTGGCCCATTCCTCCTGACAGAGCTGGTGTAACTGAGTCAGGTTTGTAGGCCTCCTTGCTCGCACACACTTTTTTAGTTCTGCCCACAAATGTTCTATGGGATTGAGGTCAGGGTTTTGTGATGGCCACTCCAATACCTTGACTTTGTTGTCCTTAAGCCATTTTGCCACAACTTTGGAAGTATGCTTGAGGTCATTGTCCATTTGGAAGACCCATTTGCAACCAAGCTTTAACTTCCTGACAAATGTCTTGAGATATTGCTTCAATATATCCACATAATTTTCCTGCCTCATGATGCCATCTATTTTGTGAAGTGCACCAGTCCCTCCTGCAGCAAAGCACCCCCACAACATGTTGCTGCCACCCCCTTGCTTCACGGTTGGGATGGTGTTCTTCGGCTTGCAAGCATCCCCCTTTTTCCTCCAAACATAACAATGGTCATTATGGCCAAACAGTTCTATTTGTGTTTCATCAGACCGGGGGACATTTCTCCAAAAATCTTTGTCCCCATGCGCAGTTGCAAACCGTAGTCTATCTTTTTTATGGCGGTTTTGGAGCAGTGGCTTCTTCCTTGCTGAGCGACCTTTCAGGTTATGTCGATATAGGATTCGTTTTACTGTGGATATAGATACTTTTGTATCTGTTTCCTCCAGCATCTTCACAAGGTCCTTTGCTTTTGTTCTGGGATTGATTTGCACTTTTTGCACCAAAGTACGTTCATCTCTAGGAGACAGAACGCGTCTCCTTCCTGAGCGGTATGACGGCTGCGTGGTCCCATGGTGTTTATACTTGCGGACTATTGTTTGTACAGATGAACGTGGTACCTTCAGGCGTTTGGAAATTGCTCCCAAGGATGAACCAGACTTGTGGAGGTCTACAAAAACAAAATCGTAGGTTTTGGCTGATTTCTTTTGATTTTCCCATGATGTCAAGCAAAGAGGCACTGCGTTTGAAGGTAGGCCTTGAAATACATCCACAGGTACACAATTGACTTAAATGATGTCAATTAGCCTATCAGAAGCTTCTAAAGCCATGACATCATTTTCTGGAATTTTCCAAGCTGTTTAAAGGCACAGTCAACTTAGTGCATGTAAACATCTGACCCACTGGAATTGTGATACAGTGAATATCAGTGAAATAATCTGTCTTTAAACAATTGTTGGAAAAATTACTTGTGTCATGCACAAAGTAGATGTCCTAACTGACTTTCCAGTACTATAGTTTCTTAACAAGACATTTGTGGAATGGTTGAAAAACAAGTTTTAATGACTCCAACCTAAGTGTATGTAAACTTCTGACAGGCATGTCTCTAGATTATGTGATGAGATCATAGGACGATCGTCACACACACTGTACGTACGGCTGTGGAATAATGTAAACTAGATTATCAGTATATCTGGATCTAAGGACCGTGTGTAGTGTGAACGTGTGTGTGTTTCCTTATACTGTTGCTAACCTCAAACTCTTATGTGTGTTTTTTATTTAGATTCTCCTGTGTCTAAGTCTGGTCCTGGGTACTCCGGAGCTCCACGCATTCAGAGGCAGGAGCAGGTCATCCACCACTCCCCCAAGAAGAGCTCCCAGGTCAGGCTTCACTCTGCGCCACACTCCCCTGTCCGCACCTCGACCAGGGTGGAGGATCAGACGTACTTCTTAAGTCACCTGATGGACCATTTGGGTTGCATGTCAATAGTTGAAAGTGACTTTCTCTCCTCATCTCATCTCCTCTACTTCACCTCCTCTCCTCTCCTCCTCTCCTCTACTTCATCTCCTCTCCTTCATCTGCTCTAAAGCACCTGAAGACATGTTCTCTTGTCCAGGTCTTTGAGATCACTGCAGATGAAGGATGTCACTGATCTGAAGAGATTTTCTCTTGTCCAGACTCCTGTCTAACCCATCTCTCTCTCTCTCCCTCCCTCTCTCTCCCCCTCTCTCTCTCCCTCCCTCTCTCTCCCCCTCTCTCTCTCTCTCTCTCCCTCCCTCTCCCTCCCTCTCTCTCCCCTCCCTCTCCCCTCTCTCTCCCCCCAGCAGCCTGAGGGTCCCTACTCCAGCAGTAACACCCTCTCCAGCACGGCCTCCAGCGGGGGCCACAGCGACACCGACAAGTGGTCCGACCCGGGGGCCCCCGGAGCACCAGGGGAGGCCACTGAGTCTGAACCCAACGGCCTGGGAGGGGGGTACCTCCAGGGGGCCTCGGCCGACAGTGGGATAGACACCTCGTCTTACGGAGGGGGAGGGGGCCACTCACACCCCCACCACGGGAGTTCTAGTTGCCTCTTGGCTCCTGGGGGTAGAGAGGGGAGGGATAGAGCTCCATCCCCCAGGCATAGCCCCACTGAGGGGGACAGGAGGGTGCTAGAGAGGTCCACGCCAGCCGCGGAGTCCCCACAACCCCCAGTGGAGAGGGGGGAGAGAGGAGAGGGGACGGCCAGGACTCCTCCTACACACCTATTGGTTAGAGATTGCAGCTTGTACAGTCTGAGTGATGCTGGGTCACACTCCAGGTATGTAGTGGTTAAGACTTGAAGACACACATGCATACAGCAGACACACTCACCCTCAAACACATAACCTTTTTCAAAAACTATTTTAACCATGATATTTGCTAGGCCGCTCCCACTCTCTCTGTCTAGCTAAACTGATTGCTAATCTTTCAAGCAGCGGAGGTGACATAGAATATATCTTCAGTCACAAAAGGAAAACAGTATCTTCCCAGAAGCAAAATATAATGGCTTTGATACTCTTAACAGAACTCACACAGTTAACAAAACCCACAGAGATACACGTTGATTTAAGCCTAGCTAGCTGATAGCACGATACCTGTGTACAGTGACGTTAGGGCTGGGAGGAGGATATGTAGCGCACTGTATCTCTACATGTCCGCTGCGTAATCTGCAGATTTCAACCCCTGCAAAAATGTGTGTTTATCTCCATAGTTATTAGCTCAAAGTCTAGATTATTTCATTGGCATGTTACGTTATTTTGGCCCCAGCTAGTTGAATCCATACTCTCTCTCTCCCCCCACCCCCAGCTCCAGAGGCCATTCTGGCCACAGTTCCCCCCGTGAAGAGTCCTCTTCCTCTGCCACCTCCCCCTGCTCCCAGACGTCGGCCTCCCCCGGCCCCAAGACCTTCTACCCCCGCCAGGGAGCCACCTCCAAGTACCTCATCGGCTGGAGAAAGCCAGGTTCCACCATCAACTCTGTTGACTTCGGAGACAACCGCAGGTAAGACCCAGAGGGACAGTTGTTCTATTGAATGTGTGACACCATAACCTTGTATGAGCTCTCTGAATACTTGATCCACACCTTGTGGCCACATGGGGATATTACAATGCTATTAACATCAAGTTGAGTTGAAATGTGATGAGGAACTTTGCTCCAGATGAAATTATATTAGATTTATTTGAAGGCTCACTGCCTGGTTTACTGCCTGGTTTACTGCCTGGTTTACTGCCTGGTTTACTGCCTGGTGTACTGCCTGGTTTACTGCCTGGTTTACTGCCTGGTTTACTGCCTGGTTTACTGCCTGGTTTACTGCCTGGTTCACTGCCTGGTTTACTGCCTGGTTTACTGCCTGGTTTACTGCCTGGTTTACTGCCTGGTTTACTGCCTGGTTCACTGCCTGGTTTACTGCCTGGTTTACTGCCTGGTTTACTGCCTGGTTCACTGCCTGGTTTACTGCCTGGTTTACTGCCTGGTTTACTGCCTGGTTCACTGCCTGGTTCACTGCCTGGTTTACCGCCTGGTTTACCGCCTGGTTTACCGCCTGGTTCACCGCCTGGTTTACCGCCTGGTTTACTGCCTGGTTCACTGCCTGGTTTACTGCCTGGTTCACTGCCTGGTTCACTGCCTGGTTTACTGCCTGGTTCACTGCCTGGTTCACTGCCTGGTTCACTGCCTGGTTTACTGCCTGGTGTACTGCCTGGTGTACTGCCTGGTGTACTGCCTGGTTCACTGCCTGGTTCACTGCCTGGTTTACCGCCTGGTTCACTGCCTGGTTTACTGCCTGGTTTACCGCCTGGTTTACCGCCTGGTTTGCTGCCTGGTTTACTGTCTGGTGTGTGTTCCCAGGACAGTATTGAAGCAGCAGCATGTATTTAAATTTTTAACACGTTCTATGTCATCTGACCTCTAACCTCTCCTTGTTGATGTATTACCAGGAAGTCCCCAGGGGAAGGAGGAGGAGGAAGTGGAGGAGAGGGGGGTGGAGGAGGGGGTCAGGGTGGGGTCGGTGTTCAGAGCAGACCCCATCACTCCCCCCAGCCACACCTCACCCACGCTAAGACCACTGCAGAGGATGATATGAAGAGACTGAGTCCAGACAGCCCCCTGAAACACAGACGGCACAAGGTTAAGGACAAGGTACCTGCAGGGTGGGTGGGTGGGTGGGAAAGATATGAAGAGACCAGACGCCCCCCCCCCCCCCCCCCGCTCCCTTCCCCCTCCCTCCCAAGGACAAGGTACCTACAGGGTGGGTGGGTGGGTGGGAAAGATATGAAGAGACTGAGTTCAGACGCCCCCCCCCCCCCCCCCGCTCCCTCCCAAGGACAAGGTACCTACAGGGTGGGTGGGTGGGTGGGAAAGATATGAAGAGACTGAGTTCAGACGCCCCCCCCCGCTCCCTCCCAAGGACAAGGTACCTGCTGGGTGTGTGGGTGGGAAAGATATGAAGAGACCAGATGCCCCTCCCCCCTCCCTCCCAAGGACAAGGTACAGGAAACATTAGCATATTGGCCTAACAGACCGGTATGATGTTATGTGGGTGACCTTTGCTCCTGTGATCTATACGTTTCCCTGCCCCAGGTGCTACAATACAAACACACTTTATTATCATGAATGACAAGGCCACTGTTGCTAAAGTGGAGTGAGATAATAACAATAAACAGTAAACAGTATCATTAACATGATAGTAGTAGTGGTTAGAGAAAAGGGACTGTGTGTGTGTGTGTGTGTGTGTGTGTGTGTGTGTGTGTGTGTGTGTGTGTGTGTGTGTGTGTGTGTGTGTGTGTGTGTGTATATTTTTTAGTGTGTGTATATATGTATATAGTGTGGTGTATATATGTATATAGTGTGTGTGTGTATATTTTTTAGTGTATGTATATAGTGTGTGTGTGTGTATATACTATTACAAGACATTTTATATGTGGGTACAATGAGATCATGCAGTGTACAGACATCAGACCAGGGACTTCTGTAATGTTAGAATTTAAATCCTACTGCTAGTGTTTTTTTAATTAAATTGACTTGTAATAGCAGGACTTATCAGTCTGGCTCTCTTCGCCCCCTCCAGTCGTCCTCAGGCCAGCCCCCTACCCGTCGATCACTCCACCGCACCCTGTCTGATGAGAGTATCTACCGGGGCCAGCGTGTCCCCTCTCTGAGGCTGGGGGACCTAGAACCAGACCCCAGCCTGGCTAGTGACGTGTTGTTCAGCTGCTCCACGTTGCCACGCTCTCCCACCACCCGCGGGGTGCCTCTCAGACGACCCTCGTACAAACTGGGGATCAAACTCCACGGTGAGACTGTTCGGGTTAACTTGAACCCTGCTCACAAACCCTTTTGTTTACTGACTACAGAGTAACACACCTGTTCTTGGCTCTATGACCTACAGTTGAAGTCGGAGGTTTACGTACACTTAGGTTGGAGTCATTAAAACTCGTTTTTCAACCACTCCACAAATGTCTTGTTAACAAACTATAGTTTTGGCAAGTTTTGTGCATGACACAAGTAATTTTTCCAACAATTGTTTACAGACAGATTATTTCACTTATAATTCACTGTATCACAATTCCAGTGGGTCAGAAGTTTACATACACTAAGTTGACTGTGCCTTTAAACAGCTCGGAACATTCCAGAAAATGATGTCATGGCTTTAGAAGCTTCTGATAGACTAATTGCCATCATTTGAGTCATTTGGAGGTGTAACTGTGGATGTATTTCAAGGCCTACCTTCAAACTCGGTTCCTCTTTGCTTGACATCATGGGAAAATCAAAAGAAATCAGCCAAGACCTCAGAAAATAAACTGTAGACGTCCACAAGTCTGGTTCATCCTTGGGAGCAATTTCCAAACGCCTGAAGGTACCACGTTCATCTGTATAAACAATAGTAACACACAATAGTACGCAAGTATAAACACCATGGGACCACGCAGCCGTCGTACCGCTCAGGAAAGAGACGCCTTCTGTCTCCCAGAGATTAACTTACTTTGGTGCGAAAAGTGCAAATCAATCCCAGAACAACAGCAAAGGACCTTGTGAAGATGCTGGAGGAAACAGGTACAAAATGATCTATATCCACAGTAAAATGAGTCCTATATCGACATAACCTGAAAGGCCACTCTGCAAGGAAGAAGCCACTGCTCCAAAACCGCCATAAAATAGCCAGACTACGGTTTGCAACTGCACATGGGGACAAAGATTGTACTTTTTGGAGAAATGTCCTTTGGTCTGATGAAACAAACATAGAACTGTTTAGCCGTAATAATGTTTGGAGGAAAAAGGGGGAGGTTTGCAAGCCGACGAACACCATCCCAACCGTGAAGCACGGGGGTGGCAGCATCATGTTGTGGGGGTGCTTTGCTGCAGGAGGGACTGGTGCACTTCACAAAATAGATGGCATCACGAGGCAGGACAATTATGAGGATATATTGAAGCAACATCTGAAGACATCAGTCGGGAAGTTAAAGCTTGGTTGCAAATGGGTCTTCCAAATGGACAATGACCCCAAGCAAACTTCCAAAGTTGTGGCAAAATGGCTTAAGGAACACAAAGTCAAGGTATTGGAGTGGCCATCACAAAGCCCTTACTTCCTATATAAACTTTGTGGGCAGAACTGAAAAAGCGTATGCGAGCAAGGAGGCCTACAAACCCGACTCAGTTACACCAGCTCTGTCAGGAGGAATGGGCCAAAATTCACCCAACTTATTGTGGGAAGCTTGTGGAAGGCTACCCAAAACGTTTGACCCAAGTTAAACAATTAAAAGGCAATGCTACCAAATACTAATTGAGTGTATGTAAACTTCTGACCCACTGGGAATGTGATGAAAGAAATAAAAGCTGAAATAAATCATTCTCTCTACTATTATTCTGACATTTCACATTCTTACCATCAAGTGGTGATCCCAACTGACCTAAGACAGGGAATTTTTACTAGGATTAAATATCAGGAATCGTGAAAAACTGAGTTGAAATGTATTTGGCTAAGGTATATGTAAACTTCCGATTTCAACTGCAGGATATATTAACATGGTCATTGGTTCCTACTTGGAATGACATGTGAAGCTTCGATGGAGTGCTTTGTGAAC
>NC_092112.1:11998445-12040945 GCF_045679555.1 Salvelinus alpinus | reverse complement strand
ACACCAGATACAGCCTGGCCCTCTATCCAGGTAACCCACACCAGATACAGTCTGGCCCTCTATCCAGGTAACCCACACCAGATACAGCCTGGCCCTCACCCAGGTAACCCACACCAGATACAGCCTGGCCCTCACCCAGGTAACCCACACCAGATACAGCCTGGCCCTCACCCAGGTAACCCACACCAGATACAGTCTGGCCCTCTATCCAGGTAACCCACACCAGATACAGCCTGGCCCTCACCCAGGTAACCCACACCAGATACAGCCTGGCCCTCACCCAGGTAACCCACACCAGATACAGCCTGGCCCTCACCCAGGTAACCCACACCAGATACATCCTGGCCCTCACCCAGGTAACCCACACCAGATACAGCCTGGCCCTCATCCAGGTAACCCACACCAGATACATCCTGGCCCTCACCCAGGTAACCCACACCAGATACAGCCTGGCCCTCACCCAGGTAACCCACACCAGATACAGCCTGGCCCTCTATCCAGGTAACCCACACCAGATACAGCCTGGCCCTCTATCCAGGTAACCCACACCAGATACAGCCTGGCCCTCACCCAGGTAACCCACACCAGATACAGCCTGGCCCTCTATCCAGGTAACCCACACCAGATACAGCCTGGCCCTCACCCAGGTAACCCACACCAGATACAGCCTGGCCCTCTATCCAGGTAACCCACACCAGATACAGCCTGGCCCTCACCCAGGTAACCCACACCAGATACAGCCTGGCCCTCACCCAGGTAACCCACACCAGATACAGCCTGGCCCTCTATCCAGGTAACCCACACCAGATACAGCCTGGCCCTCTATCCAGGTAACCCACACCAGATACAGCCTGGCCCTCACCCAGGTAACCCACACCAGATACAGTCTGGCCCTCACCCAGGTAACCCACACCAGATACAGTCTGGCCCTCACCCAGGTAACCCACACCAGATACAGCCTGGCCCTCACCCAGGTAACCCACACCAGATACAGCCTGGCCCTCTATCCAGGTAACCCACACCAGATACAGCCTGGCCCTCACCCAGGTAACCCACACCAGATACAGCCTGGCCCTCTATCCAGGTAACCCACACCAGATACACCCTGGCCCTCACCCAGGTAACCCACACCAGATACAGCCTGGCCCTCACCCAGGTAACCCACACCATATACAGCCTGGCCCTCACCCAGGTAACCCACACCAGATACACCCTGGCCCTCACCCAGGTAACCCACACCAGATACAGCCTGGCCCTCACCCAGATAACCCACACCAGATACAGTCTGGCCCTCACCCAGGTAACCCACACCAGATACAGTCTGGCCCTCACCCAGGTAACCCACACCAGATACAGCCTGGCCCTCACCCAGGTAACCCACACCAGATACAGCCTGGCCCTCACCCAGGTGACCCACACCAGATACATCCTGGCCCTCACCCAGGTAACCCACACCATATACAGCCTGGCCCTCACCCAGGTAACCCACACCAGATACACCCTGGCCCTCACCCAGGTAACCCACACCAGATACAGCCTGGCCCTCACCCAGATAACCCACACCAGATACAGTCTGGCCCTCACCCAGGTAACCCACACCAGATACAGTCTGGCCCTCATCCAGGTAACCCACACCAGATACATCCTGGCCCTCACCCAGGTAACCCACACCAGATACAGCCTGGCCCTCACCCAGGTAACCCACACCAGATACAGCCTGGCCCTCTATCCAGATAACCCACACCAGATACAGCCTGGCCCTCTATCCAGGTAACCCACACCAGATACAGCCTGGCCCTCACCCAGGTAACCCACACCAGATACAGCCTGGCCCTCTATCCAGGTAACCCACACCAGATACAGCCTGGCCCTCTATCCAGGTAACCCTCACCAGATACATCCTGGCCCTCACCCAGGTAACCCACACCAGATACAGCCTGGCCCTCACCCAGGTAACCCACACCAGATACAGCCTGGCCCTCACCCAGGTAACCCACACCAGATACATCCTGGCCCTCACCCAGGTAACCCACACCAGATACAGTCTGGCCCTCACCCAGGTAACCCACACCAGATACACCCTGGCCCTCTATCCAGGTAACCCACACCAGATACAGTCTGGCCCTCACCCAGGTAACCCACACCAGATACAGCCTGGCCCTCTATCCAGGTAACCCACACCAGATACAGTCTGGCCCTCACACAGGTAACCCACACCAGATACAGCCTGGCCCTCACCCAGGTAACCCACACCAGATACAGTCTGGCCCTCTATCCAGGTAACCCACACCAGATACAGCCTGGCCCTCACCCAGGTAACCCACACCAGATACAGCCTGGCCCTCTATCCAGGTAACCCACACCAGATACAGCCTGGCCCTCACCCAGGTAACCCACACCAGATACAGCCTGGCCCTCACCCAGGTAACCCACACCAGATACAGCCTGGCCCTCACCCAGGTAACCCACACCAGATACAGCCTGGCCCTCACCCAGGTAACCCACACCAGATACAGCCTGGCCCTCACCCAGGTAACCCACACCAGATACATCCTGGCCCTCACCCAGGTAACCCACACCAGATACAGCCTGGCCCTCATCCAGGTAACCCACACCATATACATCCTGGCCCTCACCCAGGTAACCCACACCAGATACAGCCTGGCCCTCACCCAGGTAACCCACACCAGATACAGCCTGGCCCTCTATCCAGGTAACCCACACCAGATACAGCCTGGCCCTCTATCCAGACCCTCACCCAGGTAACCCACACCAGATACATCCAGACCCTCACCCAGGTAACCCACACCAGATACAGCCTGGCCCTCTATCCAGGTAACCCACACCAGATACAGCCTGGCCCTCACCCAGGTAACCCACACCAGATACAGCCTGGCCCTCTATCCAGGTAACCCACACCAGATACAGCCTGGCCCTCACCCAGGTAACCCACACCAGATACAGCCTGGCCCTCACCCAGGTAACCCACACCAGATACAGCCTGGCCCTCTATCCAGGTAACCCACACCAGATACAGCCTGGCCCTCTATCCAGGTAACCCACACCAGATACAGCCTGGCCCTCACCCAGGTAACCCACACCAGATACAGTCTGGCCCTCACCCAGGTAACCCACACCAGATACAGTCTGGCCCTCACCCAGGTAACCCACACCAGATACAGCCTGGCCCTCTATCCAGGTAACCCACACCAGATACAGCCTGGCCCTCACCCAGGTAACCCACACCAGATACAGCCTGGCCCTCTATCCAGGTAACCCACACCAGATACAGTCTGGCCCTCTATCCAGGTAACCCACACCAGATACAGCCTGGCCCTCACCCAGGTAACCCACACCAGATACAGCCTGGCCCTCACCCAGGTAACCCACACCAGATACAGCCTGGCCCTCACCCAGGTAACCCACACCAGATACATCCTGGCCCTCACCCAGGTAACCCACACCAGATACAGCCTGGCCCTCATCCAGGTAACCCACACCAGATACATCCTGGCCCTCACCCAGGTAACCCACACCAGATACAGCCTGGCCCTCACCCAGGTAACCCACACCAGATACAGCCTGGCCCTCTATCCAGGTAACCCACACCAGATACAGCCTGGCCCTCTATCCAGGTAACCCACACCAGATACAGCCTGGCCCTCACCCAGGTAACCCACACCAGATACAGCCTGGCCCTCTATCCAGGTAACCCACACCAGATACAGCCTGGCCCTCACCCAGGTAACCCACACCAGATACAGCCTGGCCCTCTATCCAGGTAACCCACACCAGATACAGCCTGGCCCTCACCCAGGTAACCCACACCAGATACAGCCTGGCCCTCACCCAGGTAACCCACACCAGATACAGCCTGGCCCTCACCCAGGTAACCCACACCAGATACATCCTGGCCCTCACCCAGGTAACCCACACCAGATACAGTCTGGCCCTCACCCAGGTAACCCACACCAGATACACCCTGGCCCTCTATCCAGGTAACCCACACCAGATACAGTCTGGCCCTCACCCAGGTAACCCACACCAGATACAGCCTGGCCCTCTATCCAGGTAACCCACACCAGATACAGTCTGGCCCTCACCCAGGTAACCCACACCAGATACAGCCTGGCCCTCACCCAGGTAACCCACACCAGATACAGTCTGGCCCTCTATCCAGGTAACCCACACCAGATACAGCCTGGCCCTCACCCAGGTAACCCACACCAGATACAGCCTGGCCCTCTATCCAGGTAACCCACACCAGATACAGCCTGGCCCTCACCCAGGTAACCCACACCAGATACAGCCTGGCCCTCACCCAGGTAACCCACACCAGATACAGCCTGGCCCTCACCCAGGTAACCCACACCAGATACAGCCTGGCCCTCACCCAGGTAACCCACACCAGATACAGCCTGGCCCTCACCCAGGTAACCCACACCAGATACATCCTGGCCCTCACCCAGGTAACCCACACCAGATACAGCCTGGCCCTCATCCAGGTAACCCACACCATATACATCCTGGCCCTCACCCAGGTAACCCACACCAGATACAGCCTGGCCCTCACCCAGGTAACCCACACCAGATACAGCCTGGCCCTCTATCCAGGTAACCCACGCCAGATACAGCCTGGCCCTCTATCCAGGTAACCCACACCAGATACAGCCTGGCCCTCACCCAGGTAACCCACACCAGATACAGCCTGGCCCTCTATCCAGGTAACCCACACCAGATACAGCCTGGCCCTCACCCAGGTAACCCACACCAGATACAGCCTGGCCCTCACCCAGGTAACCCACACCAGATACAGCCTGGCCCTCTTTCCAGGTAACCCACACCAGATACAGCCTGGCCCTCTATCCAGGTAACCCACACCAGATACAGCCTGGCCCTCACCCAGGTAACCCACACCAGATACAGTCTGGCCCTCACCCAGGTAACCCACACCAGATACAGTCTGGCCCTCACCCAGGTAACCCACACCAGATACAGCCTGGCCCTCTATCCAGGTAACCCACACCAGATACAGCCTGGCCCTCACCCAGGTAACCCACACCAGATACAGCCTGGCCCTCTATCCAGGTAACCCACACCAGATACAGTCTGGCCCTCTATCCAGGTAACCCACACCAGATACAGCCTGGCCCTCACCCAGGTAACCCACACCAGATACAGCCTGGCCCTCACCCAGGTAACCCACACCAGATACAGCCTGGCCCTCACCCAGGTAACCCACACCAGATACAGTCTGGCCCTCTATCCAGGTAACCCACACCAGATACAGCCTGGCCCTCACCCAGGTAACCCACACCAGATACAGCCTGGCCCTCACCCAGGTAACCCACACCAGATACAGCCTGGCCCTCACCCAGGTAACCCACACCAGATACATCCTGGCCCTCACCCAGGTAACCCACACCAGATACAGCCTGGCCCTCATCCAGGTAACCCACACCAGATACATCCTGGCCCTCACCCAGGTAACCCACACCAGATACAGCCTGGCCCTCACCCAGGTAACCCACACCAGATACAGCCTGGCCCTCTATCCAGGTAACCCACACCAGATACAGCCTGGCCCTCTATCCAGGTAACCCACACCAGATACAGCCTGGCCCTCACCCAGGTAACCCACACCAGATACAGCCTGGCCCTCTATCCAGGTAACCCACACCAGATACAGCCTGGCCCTCACCCAGGTAACCCACACCAGATACAGCCTGGCCCTCACCCAGGTAACCCACACCAGATACAGCCTGGCCCTCTATCCAGGTAACCCACACCAGATACAGCCTGGCCCTCTATCCAGGTAACCCACACCAGATACAGCCTGGCCCTCACCCAGGTAACCCACACCAGATACAGTCTGGCCCTCACCCAGGTAACCCACACCAGATACAGTCTGGCCCTCACCCAGGTAACCCACACCAGATACAGCCTGGCCCTCACCCAGGTAACCCACACCAGATACAGCCTGGCCCTCTATCCAGGTAACCCACACCAGATACAGCCTGGCCCTCACCCAGGTAACCCACACCAGATACAGCCTGGCCCTCTATCCAGGTAACCCACACCAGATACACCCTGGCCCTCACCCAGGTAACCCATACCAGATACAGCCTGGCCCTCACCCAGGTAACCCACACCATATACAGCCTGGCCCTCACCCAGGTAACCCACACCAGATACACCCTGGCCCTCACCCAGGTAACCCACACCAGATACAGTCTGGCCCTCACCCAGGTAACCCACACCAGATACAGCCTGGCCCTCACCCAGGTAACCCACACCAGATACAGCCTGGCCCTCTATCCAGGTAACCCACACCAGATACAGCCTGGCCCTCACCCAGGTAACCCACACCAGATACAGCCTGGCCCTCTATCCAGGTAACCCACACCAGATACACCCTGGCCCTCACCCAGGTAACCCATACCAGATACAGCCTGGCCCTCACCCAGGTAACCCACACCATATACAGCCTGGCCCTCACCCAGGTAACCCACACCAGATACACCCTGGCCCTCACCCAGGTAACCCACACCAGATACAGCCTGGCCCTCACCCAGATAACCCACACCAGATACAGTCTGGCCCTCACCCAGGTAACCCACACCAGATACAGTCTGGCCCTCACCCAGGTAACCCACACCAGATACAGCCTGGCCCTCACCCAGGTAACCCACACCAGATACAGCCTGGCCCTCACCCAGGTGACCCACACCAGATACATCCTGGCCCTCACCCAGGTAACCCACACCATATACAGCCTGGCCCTCACCCAGGTAACCCACACCAGATACACCCTGGCCCTCACCCAGGTAACCCACACCAGATACAGCCTGGCCCTCACCCAGATAACCCACACCAGATACAGTCTGGCCCTCACCCAGGTAACCCACACCAGATACAGTCTGGCCCTCATCCAGGTAACCCACACCAGATACATCCTGGCCCTCACCCAGGTAACCCACACCAGATACAGCCTGGCCCTCACCCAGGTAACCCACACCAGATACAGCCTGGCCCTCTATCCAGGTAACCCACACCAGATACAGCCTGGCCCTCTATCCAGGTAACCCACACCAGATACAGCCTGGCCCTCACCCAGGTAACCCACACCAGATACAGCCTGGCCCTCTATCCAGGTAACCCACACCAGATACAGCCTGGCCCTCTATCCAGGTAACCCACACCAGATACAGCCTGGCCCTCACCCAGGTAACCCACACCAGATACAGCCTGGCCCTCTATCCAGGTAACCCACACCAGATACAGCCTGGCCCTCACCCAGGTAACCCACACCAGATACAGTCTGGCCCTCACCCAGGTAACCCACACCAGATACAGCCTGGCCCTCACCCAGGTAACCCACACCAGATACAGCCTGGCCCTCACCCAGGTGACCCACACCAGATACATCCTGGCCCTCACCCAGGTAACCCACACCATATACAGCCTGGCCCTCACCCAGGTAACCCACACCAGATACACCCTGGCCCTCACCCAGGTAACCCACACCAGATACAGCCTGGCCCTCACCCAGGTAACCCACACCAGATACAGCCTGGCCCTCTATCCAGGTAACCCACACCAGATACAGCCTGGCCCTCTATCCAGGTAACCCACACCAGATACAGCCTGGCCCTCACCCAGGTAACCCACACCAGATACAGTCTGGCCCTCACCCAGGTAACCCACACCAGATACAGTCTGGCCCTCACCCAGGTAACCCACACCAGATACAGCCTGGCCCTCACCCAGGTAACCCACACCAGATACAGCCTGGCCCTCTATCCAGGTAACCCACACCAGATACAGCCTGGCCCTCACCCAGGTAACCCACACCAGATACAGCCTGGCCCTCTATCCAGGTAACCCACACCAGATACACCCTGGCCCTCACCCAGGTAACCCATACCAGATACAGCCTGGCCCTCACCCAGGTAACCCACACCATATACAGCCTGGCCCTCACCCAGGTAACCCACACCAGATACAGCCTGGCCCTCACCCAGGTAACCCACACCAGATACAGTCTGGCCCTCACCCAGGTAACCCACACCAGATACAGCCTGGCCCTCACCCAGGTAACCCACACCAGATACAGCCTGGCCCTCTATCCAGGTAACCCACACCAGATACAGCCTGGCCCTCACCCAGGTAACCCACACCAGATACAGCCTGGCCCTCTATCCAGGTAACCCACACCAGATACACCCTGGCCCTCACCCAGGTAACCCATACCAGATACAGCCTGGCCCTCACCCAGGTAACCCACACCATATACAGCCTGGCCCTCACCCAGGTAACCCACACCAGATACACCCTGGCCCTCACCCAGGTAACCCACACCAGATACAGCCTGGCCCTCACCCAGATAACCCACACCAGATACAGTCTGGCCCTCACCCAGGTAACCCACACCAGATACAGTCTGGCCCTCACCCAGGTAACCCACACCAGATACAGCCTGGCCCTCACCCAGGTAACCCACACCAGATACAGCCTGGCCCTCACCCAGGTGACCCACACCAGATACATCCTGGCCCTCACCCAGGTAACCCACACCATATACAGCCTGGCCCTCACCCAGGTAACCCACACCAGATACACCCTGGCCCTCACCCAGGTAACCCACACCAGATACAGCCTGGCCCTCACCCAGATAACCCACACCAGATACAGTCTGGCCCTCACCCAGGTAACCCACACCAGATACAGTCTGGCCCTCATCCAGGTAACCCACACCAGATACATCCTGGCCCTCACCCAGGTAACCCACACCAGATACAGCCTGGCCCTCACCCAGGTAACCCACACCAGATACAGCCTGGCCCTCTATCCAGGTAACCCACACCAGATACAGCCTGGCCCTCTATCCAGGTAACCCACACCAGATACAGCCTGGCCCTCACCCAGGTAACCCACACCAGATACAGCCTGGCCCTCTATCCAGGTAACCCACACCAGATACAGCCTGGCCCTCTATCCAGGTAACCCACACCAGATACAGCCTGGCCCTCACCCAGGTAACCCACACCAGATACAGCCTGGCCCTCTATCCAGGTAACCCACACCAGATACAGCCTGGCCCTCACCCAGGTAACCCACACCAGATACAGTCTGGCCCTCACCCAGGTAACCCACACCAGATACAGCCTGGCCCTCACCCAGGTAACCCACACCAGATACAGCCTGGCCCTCACCCAGGTGACCCACACCAGATACATCCTGGCCCTCACCCAGGTAACCCACACCATATACAGCCTGGCCCTCACCCAGGTAACCCACACCAGATACACCCTGGCCCTCACCCAGGTAACCCACACCAGATACAGCCTGGCCCTCACCCAGATAACCCACACCAGATACAGTCTGGCCCTCACCCAGGTAACCCACACCAGATACAGTCTGGCCCTCATCCAGGTAACCCACACCAGATACATCCTGGCCCTCACCCAGGTAACCCACACCAGATACAGCCTGGCCCTCACCCAGGTAACCCACACCAGATACAGCCTGGCCCTCTATCCAGGTAACCCACACCAGATACAGCCTGGCCCTCTATCCAGGTAACCCACACCAGATACAGCCTGGCCCTCACCCAGGTAACCCACACCAGATACAGCCTGGCCCTCTATCCAGGTAACCCACACCAGATACAGCCTGGCCCTCTATCCAGGTAACCCACACCAGATACAGCCTGGCCCTCACCCAGGTAACCCACACCAGATACAGCCTGGCCCTCTATCCAGGTAACCCACACCAGATACAGCCTGGCCCTCACCCAGGTAACCCACACCAGATACAGCCTGGCCCTCACCCAGGTAACCCACACCAGATACAGCCTGGCCCTCTATCCAGGTAACCCACACCAGATACAGCCTGGCCCTCTATCCAGGTAACCCTCACCAGATACATCCTGGCCCTCACCCAGGTAACCCACACCAGATACAGCCTGGCCCTCACCCAGGTAACCCACACCAGATACAGCCTGGCCCTCACCCAGGTAACCCACACCAGATACATCCTGGCCCTCACCCAGGTAACCCACACCAGATACAGTCTGGCCCTCACCCAGGTAACCCACACCAGATACACCCTGGCCCTCTATCCAGGTAACCCACACCAGATACAGTCTGGCCCTCACCCAGGTAACCCACACCAGATACAGCCTGGCCCTCTATCCAGGTAACCCACACCAGATACAGTCTGGCCCTCACCCAGGTAACCCACACCAGATACAGCCTGGCCCTCACCCAGGTAACCCACACCAGATACAGTCTGGCCCTCTATCCAGGTAACCCACACCAGATACAGCCTGGCCCTCACCCAGGTAACCCACACCAGATACAGCCTGGCCCTCTATCCAGGTAACCCACACCAGATACAGCCTGGCCCTCACCCAGGTAACCCACACCAGATACAGCCTGGCCCTCACCCAGGTAACCCACACCAGATACAGCCTGGCCCTCACCCAGGTAACCCACACCAGATACAGCCTGGCCCTCACCCAGGTAACCCACACCAGATACAGCCTGGCCCTCACCCAGGTAACCCACACCAGATACATCCTGGCCCTCACCCAGGTAACCCACACCAGATACAGCCTGGCCCTCATCCAGGTAACCCACACCAGATACATCCTGGCCCTCACCCAGGTAACCCACACCAGATACAGCCTGGCCCTCACCCAGGTAACCCACACCAGATACAGCCTGGCCCTCTATCCAGGTAACCCACACCAGATACAGCCTGGCCCTCTATCCAGGTAACCCACACCAGATACAGCCTGGCCCTCACCCAGGTAACCCACACCAGATACAGCCTGGCCCTCTATCCAGGTAACCCACACCAGATACAGCCTGGCCCTCACCCAGGTAACCCACACCAGATACAGCCTGGCCCTCACCCAGGTAACCCACACCAGATACAGCCTGGCCCTCTATCCAGGTAACCCACACCAGATACAGCCTGGCCCTCTATCCAGGTAACCCACACCAGATACAGCCTGGCCCTCACCCAGGTAACCCACACCAGATACAGTCTGGCCCTCACCCAGGTAACCCACACCAGATACAGTCTGCCCCTCACCCAGGTAACCCACACCAGATACAGCCTGGCCCTCACCCAGGTAACCCACACCAGATACAGCCTGGCCCTCTATCCAGGTAACCCACACCAGATACAGCCTGGCCCTCACCCAGGTAACCCACACCAGATACAGCCTGGCCCTCTATCCAGGTAACCCACACCAGATACACCCTGGCCCTCACCCAGGTAACCCACACCAGATACAGCCTGGCCCTCACCCAGGTAACCCACACCATATACAGCCTGGCCCTCACCCAGGTAACCCACACCAGATACACCCTGGCCCTCACCCAGGTAACCCACACCAGATACAGCCTGGCCCTCACCCAGATAACCCACACCAGATACAGTCTGGCCCTCACCCAGGTAACCCACACCAGATACAGTCTGGCCCTCACCCAGGTAACCCACACCAGATACAGCCTGGCCCTCACCCAGGTAACCCACACCAGATACAGCCTGGCCCTCACCCAGGTGACCCACACCAGATACATCCTGGCCCTCACCCAGGTAACCCACACCATATACAGCCTGGATCTCACCCAGGTAACCCACACCAGATACACCCTGGCCCTCACCCAGGTAACCCACACCAGATACAGCCTGGCCCTCACCCAGATAACCCACACCAGATACAGTCTGGCCCTCACCCAGGTAACCCTCACCAGATACAGCCTGGCCCTCTATCCAGGTAACCCACACCAGATACAGTCTGGCCCTCATCCAGGTAACCCACACCAGATACATCCTGGCCCTCACCCAGGTAACCCACACCAGATACAGCCTGGCCCTCACCCAGGTAACCCACACCAGATACAGCCTGGCCCTCTATCCAGGTAACCCACACCAGATACAGCCTGGCCCTCTATCCAGGTAACCCACACCAGATACAGCCTGGCCCTCACCCAGGTAACCCACACCAGATACAGCCTGGCCCTCTATCCAGGTAACCCACACCAGATACAGCCTGGCCCTCTATCCAGGTAACCCACACCAGATACAGCCTGGCCCTCACCCAGGTAACCCACACCAGATACAGCCTGGCCCTCTATCCAGGTAACCCACACCAGATACAGCCTGGCCCTCACCCAGGTAACCCACACCAGATACAGCCTGGCCCTCACCCAGGTAACCCACACCAGATACAGCCTGGCCCTCTATCCAGGTAACCCACACCAGATACAGCCTGGCCCTCTATCCAGGTAACCCTCACCAGATACATCCTGGCCCTCACCCAGGTAACCCACACCAGATACAGCCTGGCCCTCACCCAGGTAACCCACACCAGATACAGCCTGGCCCTCACCCAGGTAACCCACACCAGATACATCCTGGCCCTCACCCAGGTAACCCACACCAGATACAGTCTGGCCCTCACCCAGGTAACCCACACCAGATACACCCTGGCCCTCTATCCAGGTAACCCACACCAGATACAGTCTGGCCCTCACCCAGGTAACCCACACCAGATACAGCCTGGCCCTCTATCCAGGTAACCCACACCAGATACAGTCTGGCCCTCACCCAGGTAACCCACACCAGATACAGCCTGGCCCTCACCCAGGTAACCCACACCAGATACAGTCTGGCCCTCTATCCAGGTAACCCACACCAGATACAGCCTGGCCCTCACCCAGGTAACCCACACCAGATACAGCCTGGCCCTCACCCAGGTAACCCACACCAGATACAGTCTGGCCCTCACCCAGGTAACCCACACCAGATACAGTCTGCCCCTCACCCAGGTAACCCACACCAGATACAGCCTGGCCCTCACCCAGGTAACCCACACCAGATACAGCCTGGCCCTCTATCCAGGTAACCCACACCAGATACAGCCTGGCCCTCACCCAGGTAACCCACACCAGATACAGCCTGGCCCTCTATCAAGGTAACCCACACCAGATACACCCTGGCCCTCACCCAGGTAACCCACACCAGATACAGCCTGGCCCTCACCCAGGTAACCCACACCATATACAGCCTGGCCCTCACCCAGGTAACCCACACCAGATACACCCTGGCCCTCACCCAGGTAACCCACACCAGATACAGCCTGGCCCTCACCCAGATAACCCACACCAGATACAGTCTGGCCCTCACCCAGGTAACCCACACCAGATACAGTCTGGCCCTCACCCAGGTAACCCACACCAGATACAGCCTGGCCCTCACCCAGGTAACCCACACCAGATACAGCCTGGCCCTCACCCAGGTGACCCACACCAGATACATCCTGGCCCTCACCCAGGTAACCCACACCATATACAGCCTGGATCTCACCCAGGTAACCCACACCAGATACACCCTGGCCCTCACCCAGGTAACCCACACCAGATACAGCCTGGCCCTCACCCAGATAACCCACACCAGATACAGTCTGGCCCTCACCCAGGTAACCCTCACCAGATACAGCCTGGCCCTCTATCCAGGTAACCCACACCAGATACAGTCTGGCCCTCATCCAGGTAACCCACACCAGATACATCCTGGCCCTCACCCAGGTAACCCACACCAGATACAGCCTGGCCCTCACCCAGGTAACCCACACCAGATACAGCCTGGCCCTCTATCCAGGTAACCCACACCAGATACAGCCTGGCCCTCTATCCAGGTAACCCACACCAGATACAGCCTGGCCCTCACCCAGGTAACCCACACCAGATACAGCCTGGCCCTCTATCCAGGTAACCCACACCAGATACAGCCTGGCCCTCTATCCAGGTAACCCACACCAGATACAGCCTGGCCCTCACCCAGGTAACCCACACCAGATACAGCCTGGCCCTCTATCCAGGTAACCCACACCAGATACAGCCTGGCCCTCACCCAGGTAACCCACACCAGATACAGCCTGGCCCTCACCCAGGTAACCCACACCAGATACAGCCTGGCCCTCTATCCAGGTAACCCACACCAGATACAGCCTGGCCCTCTATCCAGGTAACCCTCACCAGATACATCCTGGCCCTCACCCAGGTAACCCACACCAGATACAGCCTGGCCCTCACCCAGGTAACCCACACCAGATACAGCCTGGCCCTCACCCAGGTAACCCACACCAGATACATCCTGGCCCTCACCCAGGTAACCCACACCAGATACAGTCTGGCCCTCACCCAGGTAACCCACACCAGATACACCCTGGCCCTCTATCCAGGTAACCCACACCAGATACAGTCTGGCCCTCACCCAGGTAACCCACACCAGATACAGCCTGGCCCTCTATCCAGGTAACCCACACCAGATACAGTCTGGCCCTCACCCAGGTAACCCACACCAGATACAGCCTGGCCCTCACCCAGGTAACCCACACCAGATACAGTCTGGCCCTCTATCCAGGTAACCCACACCAGATACAGCCTGGCCCTCACCCAGGTAACCCACACCAGATACAGCCTGGCCCTCACCCAGGTAACCCACACCAGATACAGTCTGGCCCTCACCCAGGTAACCCACACCAGATACAGTCTGCCCCTCACCCAGGTAACCCACACCAGATACAGCCTGGCCCTCACCCAGGTAACCCACACCAGATACAGCCTGGCCCTCTATCCAGGTAACCCACACCAGATACAGCCTGGCCCTCACCCAGGTAACCCACACCAGATACAGCCTGGCCCTCTATCCAGGTAACCCACACCAGATACACCCTGGCCCTCACCCAGGTAACCCACACCAGATACAGCCTGGCCCTCACCCAGGTAACCCACACCATATACAGCCTGGCCCTCACCCAGGTAACCCACACCAGATACACCCTGGCCCTCACCCAGGTAACCCACACCAGATACAGCCTGGCCCTCACCCAGATAACCCACACCAGATACAGTCTGGCCCTCACCCAGGTAACCCACACCAGATACAGTCTGGCCCTCACCCAGGTAACCCACACCAGATACAGCCTGGCCCTCACCCAGGTAACCCACACCAGATACAGCCTGGCCCTCACCCAGGTGACCCACACCAGATACATCCTGGCCCTCACCCAGGTAACCCACACCATATACAGCCTGGATCTCACCCAGGTAACCCACACCAGATACACCCTGGCCCTCACCCAGGTAACCCACACCAGATACAGCCTGGCCCTCACCCAGATAACCCACACCAGATACAGTCTGGCCCTCACCCAGGTAACCCTCACCAGATACAGCCTGGCCCTCTATCCAGGTAACCCACACCAGATACAGTCTGGCCCTCATCCAGGTAACCCACACCAGATACATCCTGGCCCTCACCCAGGTAACCCACACCAGATACAGCCTGGCCCTCACCCAGGTAACCCACACCAGATACAGCCTGGCCCTCTATCCAGGTAACCCACACCAGATACAGCCTGGCCCTCTATCCAGGTAACCCACACCAGATACAGCCTGGCCCTCACCCAGGTAACCCACACCAGATACAGCCTGGCCCTCTATCCAGGTAACCCACACCAGATACAGCCTGGCCCTCTATCCAGGTAACCCACACCAGATACAGCCTGGCCCTCACCCAGGTAACCCACACCAGATACAGCCTGGCCCTCTATCCAGGTAACCCACACCAGATACAGCCTGGCCCTCACCCAGGTAACCCACACCAGATACAGCCTGGCCCTCACCCAGGTAACCCACACCAGATACAGCCTGGCCCTCTATCCAGGTAACCCACACCAGATACAGCCTGGCCCTCTATCCAGGTAACCCTCACCAGATACATCCTGGCCCTCACCCAGGTAACCCACACCAGATACAGCCTGGCCCTCACCCAGGTAACCCACACCAGATACAGCCTGGCCCTCACCCAGGTAACCCACACCAGATACATCCTGGCCCTCACCCAGGTAACCCACACCAGATACAGTCTGGCCCTCACCCAGGTAACCCACACCAGATACACCCTGGCCCTCTATCCAGGTAACCCACACCAGATACAGTCTGGCCCTCACCCAGGTAACCCACACCAGATACAGCCTGGCCCTCTATCCAGGTAACCCACACCAGATACAGTCTGGCCCTCACCCAGGTAACCCACACCAGATACAGCCTGGCCCTCACCCAGGTAACCCACACCAGATACAGTCTGGCCCTCTATCCAGGTAACCCACACCAGATACAGCCTGGCCCTCACCCAGGTAACCCACACCAGATACAGCCTGGCCCTCTATCCAGGTAACCCACACCAGATACAGCCTGGCCCTCACCCAGGTAACCCACACCAGATACAGCCTGGCCCTCTATCCAGGTAACCCACACCAGATACAGCCCACACTTCCGCTCCATTCATGTTGACAGTGGCGCCAGTATTTTCCTGCTTGTCACACAGCTGTTGAAAGAGACTGCAATTATTTGAAATAGTTTCTGAAGGTTTGAAGAAATGGTGCATGTTCACATCCTGACTACTCATTAGATGATGCCAGATCTCACATCCTGACTACTCAATGTTATTACTAGATGTGTTATTAGATGATGCCAGATCTCACATCCTGACTACTCATAGTTATTACTAGATGTGTTATTAGATGATGCCAGATCTCACATCCTGACTACTCAATGTTATTACTAGATGTGTTATTAGATGATGCCAGATCTCACATCCTGACTACTCAATGTTATTACTAGATGTGTTATTAGATGATGCCAGATCTCACATCCTGACTACTCATAGTTATTACTAGATGTGTTATTAGATGATGCCAGATCTCACATCCTGACTACTCAATGTTATTACTAGATGTGTTATTAGATGATGCCAGATCTCACATCCTGACTACTCATAGTTATTTCTACATGTGTTATTAGATGATGCCAGATCTCACATCCTGACTACTCATAGTTATTACTAGATGTGTTATTAGATGATGCCAGATTTCATGTGGTCGGATGTGTGTTCGTCACTCTTTCCCCAGTGAGGGTCCTGCAGGTTTGGAGAGGAAGTTGACCAAGCTGGAAGCCATGGTTAGGATGCTGCAGGATGACCTGAAGAAGGTAACACACCAACACACACAACACACAACATAAGTCTCCTCTCTCTCTGTCGTCGTTTCAGCAAATTGATGGGAAAAATGGCCGTCAGTAACCACACAAGTCAATACATGCACTTTAACTCAGAAACGAACCATGCAGACAACAACGCTCAAACTAATGGACTACTCTGGATGAACAGATTGGTGTGTGTACTGGATCTCTACGTTTGTCAAAGCTGCCTACTGTTTTCTCATTTTTCACTTAGGACAGGGAGGTATCTTAGGACAGGGAGGTATCTCAGGACAGGGAGGTATCTCAGGACAGGGAGGTATCTCAGGACAGGGAGGTATCTCAGGACAGGGAGGTATCTCAGGACAGGGAGGTATCTCAGGACAGGGAGGTATCTCAGGACAGGGAGGTATCTCAGGACAGGGAGGTATCTCAGGACAGGGAGGTATCTTAGGACAGGGAGGTATCTCAGGACAGGGAGGTATCTCAGGACAGGGAGGTATCTCAGGACAGGGAGGTATCTTAGGACAGGGAGGTATCTTAGGACAGGGAGGTATCTCAGGACAGGGAGGTATCTCAGGACAGGGAGGTATCTCAGGACAGGGAGGTATCTCAGGACAGGGAGGTATCTTAGGACAGGGAGGTATCTCAGGACAGGGAGGTATCTCAGGACAGGGAGGTATCTCAGGACAGGGAGGTATCTCAGGACAGGGAGGTATCTCAGGACAGGGAGGTATCTCAGGACAGGGAGGTATCTCAGGACAGGGAGGTATCTCAGGACAGGGAGGTATCTCAGGACAGGGAGGTATCTCAGGACAGGGAGGTATCTCAGGACAGGGAGGTATCTCAGGACAGGGAGGTATCTCAGAACAGGGAGGTATCTCAGGACAGGGAGGTATCTCAGGACAGGGAGGTATCTCAGGACAGGGAGGTATCTCAGGACAGGGAGGTATCTCAGGACAGGGAGGTATCTCAGGACAGGGAGGTATCTGCATATCATGGCTCAGGGATATGAGCAACGAGTGTTGGAACAAACTTGGTCACACACAGTTTTCTGTCCTTTTAGTTAGTGAATCAGCAAGTTGTGTCATTCCCAGTGTCTGTTATACAATGTTGCTAATCTCTCTAACTCCTCTCTCTCCCTCTATCCCTCCTCCCTCCCCCTCTCTCTCCCTCTATCCCTCCTCCCTCTATCCCTCCTCCCTCCCCCTCTCTCTCCCTCTATCCCTCCTCCCTCCCCCTCTCTCTCCCTCTATCCCTCCTCCCTCCTATCTTCTCCCTCTATCCCTCCTCCCTCCTATCCCCCTCTCTCTCCCTCTATCCCTCCTCCCTCTATCCCTCCTCCCTCTATCCCTCCTCCCTCTATCCCTCCTCCCTCTATCCCTCCTCCCTCCCCCTCTCTCTCCCTCTATCCCTCCTCCCTCTCCTATCTCTCCCTCACCCTCTCTCTCCCTCTATCCTTCCTCCCTCTCCTATCTCTCTCTCTCCCTCTCCTATCTCTCCCTCCCCCTCTCCCTCTATCCCTCCTCCCTCTCCTATCTCTCCCCCTCCCCTCTCTCCCCTCCCTCTATCCCTTGTCCCCCTCCAATCCCTCCCACCCTCCTTCTCTCCCCCTCCCTCCTCTCTCACCCTCCTCCCTCTATCCCTCCTCCCTCTCCAATCCCTCCATCCCTCCTCCCTCTCCAATCCCTCCATCCCTCCTCCCTCTCCAATCCCTCCATCCCTCCTCCCTCTCCAATCCCTCCCACCCTCCTTCTCTCCCCCTCTCTCCTCCCTCTATCCCTCCTCCCTCTTCAATCCCTCCCAACCTCCTCCTCTACCCATCCATCCCTCCTCCCTCTCCAATCCCTCCCACCCTCCTTCTCTCCCCCTCCTCTCTCCCTCCTCCCCCCACCCTCCTCCCTCTCCAATCCCTCCCAACCTCCTTCTCTCCCCCTCCCTCCTCTCTCACCCTCCTTGTCCCTCTATCCCTCCTCCCTCTCCAATCCATCCCACCCTCCTTCTCCCTCTACCTCTCTCTATCCCTCTACTTCTCTATCTCTCCCATTATCTCTCCTTTCCTTCCTTCCCTCCCTCATTCTCCCTCTCCTTTCCTTCCCTCCCTCCTTCTCCCTCCCTCTCCTTTCCTTCCCTCCCTCCTTCTCCTTCCCTCCCTCCTTCTCCTTTCCTTCCCTCCCTCCCTCTCCAATCCCTCCCAACCTCCTTCTCTCCCCCTCCCTCCTCTCTCACCCTCCTTGTCCCTCTATCCCTCCTCCCTCTCCAATCCATCCCACCCTCCTTCTCCCTCTACCTCTCTCTATCCCTCTACTTCTCTATCTCTCCCATTCTCTCCTTTCCTTCCTTCCCTCCCTCATTCTTCCTTTCCTTCCCTCCCTCCTTCTCCCTCCCTCTCCTTTCCTTCCCTCCCTCCTTCTCCTTCCCTCCCTCCTTCTCCTTTCCTTCCCTCCCTCCCTCTCCTTTCCTTCCCTCCCTCCTTCTCCTTTCCTTCCCTCCCTCTCCCTCCTTTCCTTCCTTCCCTCCCTCCCTCTCCCTCCTTTCCTTCCCTCTCTCCTTTCCTTCCTTCCCTTCTTCTCCCTTCCTTCCCTCCCTCATTCTCCCTTTCCTTCCCTCCCTCATTCTCCCTTTCCTTCCCTCCCTCCTTATCCCTCTCCTTCCCTCCCTCCCTCTCCTTTCCTTCCCTCATTCTCCCTTTCCTTCCCTCACTCCTTCTCCCTTTCCTTCCTTCACTCCCTCTCCTTTCCTTCCCTCTCTCCCTTCCCTCCCTCCTTCTCCTTTCCTTCCCTCCCTCATTCTCCCTTTCCTTCCCTCCCTCCCTCCTTCTCCCTCTCCTTTCCTTCCTTCCCTCCCTCCTTCTCCCTCTCCTTTCCTTCCCTCCCTCCTTCTCCCTCTCATTTCCTTCCTCTTCCTTTCCTTCCCATACTCCTTCTCCCTCTCCTTTCCTTCCCCCCCTCTCCCTTCCTTGCCTCCCAACTTCTCCCTCTCCTTTCCTTCCCTCTCCTACTCCCTCTCCTTTCCTTCTTTCCCTCCCTCCTTCTCCTTTCCTTCCCTCCCTCCTTCTCCCTCTCCTTTCTTTCCCTTACTCCTTCTCCCTCTCCTTTCCTTCCCCCTCCCTATCCTTTCCCTCACCTCTCATTTCCTTCCCTTACTCCTTCTTCTCCCTCTCCTTTCATTCCCTCCCTCCTTCTCCCTCTCCTTTCCTTCCCTCCTTCTCCCTCTCCTTTCCTTCCCTCCCTCCTTCTCCCGCTCCCTTTCCTTCCTTCCCTCCCTCCTTCTCCCCCTCCTTGTAGGAGCGTGAGGAGAAGCAGCGTCTCCATCTACAGATCAAGATGCTATGGGAAGATAACCAGCGGCTGCAGGAGGAGTCCCAGAGCTCTGCTGCCAAACTCAAGAAGTTCACAGAGTGGGTTTTCAACACCATCGACATGAACTGAGACAGAGCGAGAGGAGAGGGGAGGAAGAGGAGGAGGAAGTGATGAAAGGAAGCGGGAGAAGAGGAGGAGAGAGAGAGGAGGAAGAGGGAGAAGAGAAGGAGAGGGAGAAGAGGAAGAGAGAAAGTGATTGTCCTTGACTCTAGCCAAACAAAGGGACCAGTGCCAACCACCCCAAAACCATTTCCCCTTCTCCCTGGAACTCAATGAAGGATGTATTCCAACCCCCATGTCTCCTTCTTACCCTCGGTGAAGGATATATTCCAACCCCCATGTCTCCTTCTTACCCTCGGTGAAGGATATATTCCAACCCCCATGTCTCCTTCTTACCCTCGGTGAAGGATATATTCCAACCCCCATGTCTCCTTCTTACCCTCGGTGAAGGATGTATTCCAACCCCCATGTCTCCTTCTTACCCTCGGTGAAGGATATATTCCAACCCCCATGTCTCCTTCTTACCCTCGGTGAAGGATGTATTCCAACCCCCATGTCTCCTTCTTACCCTCGGTGAAGGATGTATTCCAACCCCCATGTCTCCTTCTTACCCTCGGTGAAGGATGTATTCCAACCCCAATGTCTCCTTCTTACCCTCGGTCGTCAGTAAAGTTCCCTTCTCACACTCAGGACCAGAGCCTAGAAGGACAATGTTCTTATGTTAAATAATACTGTCCTCACACACTGGCTGAGGAGGTGTGTATTTGTGATGTGGTTTCAGTACTGCCCAGAAATACTGGAGCTCAGAAGACTTGAGCGTTCCCCCGTCGTCTCCTCCCACAGTGTCTGAGCTGACTTCACTCTGGGAGTGGTAGGAAGACAGAGAGAGAGTTATGTTTACCCAGATAGCCTCAGTGTCTGTACAGTACATCTCTTCAGCTGAGGCCTCAGTGTCTGTACAGTACATCTCTTCAGCTGAGGCCTCAGAACATAGACCACGCTAACTGTAACAGCCCCGGTGGAAACTGGAATCGCCCCTCTCTCTTCCCTCTCTCTTCCCTCTCTCCTCCCTCTCTCTTCCCTCTCTCTTCCCTCTCTCTTCCCTCTCCCTCCCTCTCCCTCCCTCCCTTCTTCTCTCCTCCCTCTCCCTCCCTCCCTTCTTCTCTCCTCCCTCTCCCTCTCCTTCTCTCCTCCCTCTCCCTCTCTCCTCCCTCTCCTTCTCTCCTCCCTCTCCCTCTCCTTCTCTCCTCCCTCTCTCCTCCCTCTCCTCTCCTCCCTCTCCTTCTCTCCTCCCTCTCCCTCTCCTTCTCTCCTCCCTCTCTCCTCCCTCTCCTTCTCTCCTCCCTCTCCCTCCCTCTCCCTCCCTCTCTCATTATCTCCTCCCTCTCCCTCTCCTTCTCTCCTCCCTATCCCTCTCCTTCTCTCCTCCCTCTCCCTCTCTCCTCCATCTCTCTTCCCTCTCTTCTCATTCTCTCTTCCCTCTCCCTCTCTCCTCCTTCCCTCTCTCTCTCTCCTCCCTCCCCTTTCTCCACCTCTCCTCCTCTCCTTCACTCCTCCTCACCAAACCCTGACTCATCTAATGCTACTTCTGTCTACAACTATCCCAATAGACAGACAGACAGATGGAGGGACTAGACAGACAGCCCTGCCTGCTGTTTTCTGTCCAATCACATTCCTTTACTTACAAGGGAACAAACATAGAGATCATCACCTTCAACCCGTTTCTATTGGACCAACCAAGTAGAGAGAATGAAGAGCCAGCGATCCAGGTACCTACTGGGTTAACTGGGTGTCTATGGAATACTGGACATTGTGACTAAGGGATTGTGTCTGTACTGCTTTGGACCAGGGCATGTGTTTCTAACATCTGACAGGGAACTTTCCAAGAGTCTGGAAAAAATAGGTATTTTGGCAGTTGGAGTTTTGTCCACCCCCCCCCCCCCCCCCCCACCATATTGCCCTCCAACTAGTGTCATTGACCAGTAATGTGTTACGTCCGAGCCCAGATACCTAGCACTCCAAGCTACCCCCCAACCACACACACATTCTGACCCCCCCAAACCACATCTGACCCCCAAAACTACACTCTGACCCCCCCAACCCGCACTCTGACCCCCCCAAAACTACACTCTGACCCCCCCAACCCGCACTCTGACCCCCCCAACCCACACTCTGACCCCCCCAAAACTACACTCTGACCCCCCCCAAACTACACTCTGACCCCCCCCCCCCCAAAACTGCACTCTGACCCCCCCAACCCGCACTCTGACCCCCTCAAAACTGCACTCTGACCCCCCCAACCCGCACTCTGACCCCCCCAAACTACACTAACTCTCCCAAACCACATCTGACACCCCCAACCCACACTCTGACCCCCCCCAAAACTACACTCTGACCCCCCCCAAACTACACTCTGACCCCCCCCCCCCCCCAAAACTGCACTCTGACCCCCCCAACCCGCACTCTGACCCCCCCAAAACTGCACTCTGACCCCCCCAACCCGCACTCTGACCCCCCCAAACTACACTAACTCTCCCAAACCACATCTGACCCCCCCCAAAACTACATCTGACACCCCCAAACCACACTCTGACCCCCCCCCCCCCCCCCCCAAACCACATCTGACCCCCCTCAGAAACATCCGGCAGCCCCAGTCCCAGAATCCATTGTAGGTGCTTGTGACACTTTGACCAAACCCGACAGCAAAACTTCATTCCACGTCCGTTAAAAAACCAAGTCATCAACAGCAGAGAGATACCATATGACCTGGCTGAAATCAGGACTATATTGCTAACAGGAGGGTGTTTTAAAAGCAATAAGCACGAAACACAGCCAGACTTCCTGTTCCTTTTTACAAGAGAAGTTCTGAGGACCAGTAGGTTTGAAACGGCAGAGTTATGGAATAGCAATGGGACGTCTTCAGGCTTTTTTTGGTGTACGGCGCGACGAAGAAGAGAAAGAAGGAAATAGAGGATTCTTCTCTTTCACCCCCCACCATCTCAAGGAATGTGATTCACTTCTAATCGTTTTAAATTGGGACATTTTTGGGGCAGGGGATTTTATTTATTTCTTTGTATTATAAAAATCAATAAATAAGTTGTTCTTTATTGCGTACAGTACAACTGAAGTCGTCAGTGTTTAGTTTTCTCTTAGAAAATGTCCTTATTTTATTATCTAAATGGCTTTGATTCTTTCCATTCTTGCTTTTAAAGCCTGACATTATGGTTTCTACTAGCTCTGGTCCAGGGCATTAGTCCATGTTCTTCCACTCCTGTCAGTAGAGATACATTGCACTTACACCATGGACCAGAGCTAGCTTCCTATATTATTAATATCTCGTTTCGTGGTGCCAGAGCCTGCTGTTGTGTTGCTTACAGTGCCCTCCAGTGGTGAAAAGTGGAAGTGTCACTCAACATAAAATAATCAATGTGCTGCCATGATCCATCCTCTGTGTATTTAAACACCTCTCTGTCCTCTATAGTCAGAAACTACAGTCTTTTATTCAGTTAAACCCCCTACAGATAAAGGAAGGAAGGATAGCTATGTGATTCAATCTGAACCCCTCGACATTGTCAAGCTACTCTAGCTGCAATACAGGTGCCTGAGAGCAATAGAGTACAACACATGTTGTTGTGAATGAATGTGTTAGATTGAAACGATCTCCATGCCGTCTGTATTCTTCACCCACTGACGGGGAGACCATAACTTTGTTCCTGGCTTGTCTTCTAGCCCAACTCCTATGGTCACTGTTGACAAGACGGCACAAACCGGTCTGGGACCAGGCTAAGAAAACAGCTGTATCACTAATAAAATGGACAGCTACCATTTACCTGGTATAACACACACACACACACTTCAACGTGTCAAGTTTCTTTGAAGCTGTTGCTAGGCTGATGCATTAGAATAAAGGATCTGTCTGTCTTTCCACCTCCGTAGAGACACTGTTACATAAGACTGGCAGACAGACACCAGGACAGGGAGGGAAACACTTAGTCATCACTCAGGTGTGTGCCTTGTGTCAGTGTGTGTGTGTGTGATGGGTATTGCTGAACAACCAGCCCCATATTCCCTCTACCTCCTCTAACTTTGTTGGGTGAGGGGTCTCTGACCTTTAACCTAATTTGGGGCGAGGGGTCTCTGACCTGTAACCTAATTTGGGGCTGAGGGGTCTCTGACCTCTGTTGGGGCGAGGGGTCTCTGACCTGTAACCTAATTTGGGGCTGAGGGGTCTCTGACCTCTGTTGGGGCGAGGGGTCTCTGACCTTTAACCTCTGTTGGGGTGAGTGGTCTCTGACCTCTGTTGGGGCGAGGGGTCTCTGACCTTTAACCTCTGTTGGGGCGAGGGGTCTCTGACCTTTAACCTCTGTTGGGGCGAGGGGTCTCTGACCTCTGTTGGGGCTGAGGGGTCTCTGACCTTTAACCTCTGTTGGGGCTGAGGGGTCTCTGACCTCTGTTGGGGCGAGGGGTCTCTGACCTTTAACCTCTGTTGGGGCTGAGGGGTCTCTGACCTCTGTTGGGGCGAGGGGTCTCTGACCTTTAACCTCTGTTGGGGCTGAGGGGTCTCTGACCTCTGTTGGGGCGAGGGGTCTCTGACCTTTAACCTCTGTTGGGGTGAGTGGTCTCTGACCTCTGTTGGGGTGAGGGGGTATCCCTTCTACTTGTAAAATATTCCTCCAGGGATTTACACCCCCAGTACTCATCAAAACCTAATGAGTAGTCACCAGAAGCCCACCGTGTTCAGTCAGTGAGCGTGCTAGCATGTAGCCTGAGCTAGCTAGAGACCTGCTCCAGAACTAGGAAGTGGGGCCTAGAATGTCTAGAACAATGGTGAAGTATCAAGTTTTGAGATGGAGACTCTGTCTGTCTGTCTGTCTGTCTGTCCAAGAGAATGGATCTAGAGAGGCGTGTCTGAGTCTTGGTTCTGTTGTAAGAATCGTCCAACCCACCTTATCCCTTCTCTTACAGTACCAGTGACTGATGAAGAACATTAGTCCGTATTGAAATAAGATGTTATTTCTAGATCTTATTGCCATAGTTTTGTACTCTGTTGTCGTCTTAAAGTAACACATGACAAACTATCACGTAGGGCAGAGGGGTTGGAGTTTTGAGTTCCATGTTCTCGTACACACAGACAAACAGTCGCGCGCAAACACACACACACACACACACACACACACACACACCTTGATACAGTACCAGGCTTATTCCTCCATTCGGAATGTTCCGTCACATTACTATTCACTTTTTAATTTATTTTCTTTTGCTGTCCTGTTGTTCCTTCTGTCCCGTTGTTCCTTCTGTCCCGTTGTTCCTTCTGTCCCGTTGTTCCTTCTGTCCCGTTGTTCCTTCTGTCCCGTTGTCCCGTCTGTCCCGTTGTTCCTTCTGTCCCGTTGTTCCTTCTGTCCCGTTGTTCCTTCTGTCCCGTTGTTCCTTCTGTCCCGTTGTTCCTTCTGTCCCGTTGTTCTTTCTGTCCCGTTGTTCCTTCTGTCCCGTTGTTCCTCCTGTCCCGTTCTTCCTTCTGTCTCGTTGTTCCTTCTGTCCCGTTGTACCTTCTGTCCCGTTGTTCCTTCTGTCCCGTTGTTCCTTCTGTCCCGTTGTTCCTTCTGTCCCGCTGTTCCTTCTGTCCCGCTGTTCCTTCTGTCCCGCTGTTCCTTCTGTCCCGCTGTTCCTTCTGTCCCGTTGTTCCTTCTGTCCCGTTGTTCCTTCTGTCCCGTTGTTCCTTCTGTCCCGTTGTTCCTTCTGTCCCGTTGTTCCTTCTGTCCCGTTGTTCCTTTTGTTCCTTCTGTTGGGTTCGGTTGTTCCTTCTGTTGGGTTCGGTTGTTCCTTCTGTTGGGTTCGGTTGTTTCTTCTGTTGGGTTCGGTTGTTCCTTGTGTTGGGTTCGGTTGTTCCTTCTGTTGGGTTCGGTTGTTCCTTCTGTTGGGTTCGGTTGTTCCTTCTGTTGGGTTCGGTTGTTCCTTCTGTTGGGTTCGGTTGTTCCTTCTGTTGGGTTCGGTTGTTTCTTCTGTTGGGTTCGGTTGTTCCTTGTGTTGGGTTCGGTTGTTCCTTGTGTTGGGTTCGGTTGTTCCTTCTGTTGGGTTCGGTTGTTCCTTCTGTTGGGTTCGGTTGTTCCTTCTGTTGGGTTCGGTTGTTCCTTCTGTTGGGTTCGGTTGTTTCTTCTGTTGGGTTCGGTTGTTCCTTCTGTTGGGTTCGGTTGTTCCTTCTGTTGGGTTCGGTTGTTTCTTCTGTTGGGTTCGGTTGTTCCTTCTGTTGGGTTCGGTTGTTCCTTCTGTTGGGTTCGGTTGTTCCTTCTGTTGGGTTCGGTTGTTCCTTCTGTTGGGTTCGGTTGTTTCTTCTGTTGGGTTCGGTTGTTCCTTCTGTTGGGTTCGGTTGTTTCTTCTGTTGGGTTCGGTTGTTCCTTCTGTTGGGTTCGGTTGTTCCTTCTGTTGGGTTCGGTTCTTCTGTTGGGTTCGGTTGTTCCTTCTGTTGGGTTCGGTTGTTCCTTCTGTTGGGTTCGGTTCTTCTGTTGGGTTCGGTTGTTCCTTCTGTTGGGTTCGGTTGTTCCTTCTGTTGGGTTCGGTTGTTCCTTGTGTTGGGTTCGGTTGTTCCTTCTGTTGGGTTCGGTTGTTCCTTCTGTTGGGTTCGGTTGTTCCTTCTGTTCGACTGTTCCTTCTATTCTGTTAAGACATTTAGAAAACAAGACCACTAAATTCTGGGTGTGTGAATGTAACATAATGTTTTGTAATTATATTTTTAGTTTCCAAACGTTTTTTAAAAAGGGATCTTTGCAGACTGTTTTGTACAAGTGATTGTTGCGACTGGATAGTATCAAATGTGTATAAAAACCTCTCCTGTATGTATTATCTAAATGTACTTTATTTCTCTCTGATTACGTACCAAATGGCACCCTATTCCCTATCTAGTGCACCACTTGTTAAAAGTAGTGCACTAGATAGGGCATAGGGTGCCATTTGGTACGTGTCCTCATTGTTGCTGGTACTGTAGTATTGCAGTGGCTTAAGCAGGGGTTTATGGGGGACAGTATTCTGGTGGAAACATGGGCCCCTGATTCTAGTTAAACAAATGACCATTGAAGAAATCAAACCGTTTTGAATTTAATGCACATAATAAAAAATAAAAAAATACATGGTTATTAATGAACAAAGTTCTGTTTACATCCAATGTTTGTAAAATGTAGAGGTGTATAAAAGACATTTTCAGTGGTCATCACACTATTAAAGCTTTTTGAATTAAAATCTTCATTTGAGATGTAGTTTTCTGTTGTAGTGTGGGAGGAGAGAGATTGCTTTTGTTTGCTGCTTGCATAGACGTGTGTGTGTGTGTGTGTGTGTGTGTGTGTGTGTGTGTGTGTGTGTGTGTGTGTGTGTGTGTGTGTGTGTGTGTGTGTGTGTGCTCACAATGCCGTTGCTTACTGGTCCAACAAATATATTTATCTGCCAATAGATTAAAGGCATCCAGAAGTGTTCATGTGTTTCACTTTCCTTTGTGAATTAAGCGAGAGCTCTATTTCGAGTGACTGTTCTGTTGTTTTGCTGCTGGAGTCTGCCTCCCTCTCCTTCTCTCTCTCCTTCTCCCTCTCCTTCTCTCTCTCCTCCCTCTCCTTCTCCCTCTCCTTCTCCCTCTCCTTCTCTCTCTCCTCCTTCTCCCTCTCCTTCTCTCTCTCCTCCCTCTCCTTCTCCCTCTCCTTCTCTCTCTCCTTCTCCCTCTCCTTCTCTCTCTCCTCCCTCTCCTTCTCCCTCTCCTTCTCCCTCTCCTTCTCTCTCTCCTTCTCCCTCTCCTTCTCTCTCTCCTCCTCCCTCTCCTTCTCCCTCTCCTTCTCCCTCTCCTTCTCCCTCTCCTTCTCTCTCTTCTCCCTCTCCTTCTCTCTCTCCTTCTCCCTCTCCTTCTCTCTCTCCTCCTTCTCCCTCTCCTTCTCCCTCTCCTTCTCTCTCTCCTTCTCCCTCTCCTTCTCCCTCTCCTTCTCTACTCCTTCTCCCTCTCCTTCTCTCTCTCCTCCCTCTCCTTCTCCCTCTCTCCTCTTTCTCTCTATACACTCACACCCAGCTCAGTTTCATGAGTATCTGGCTGCTAGATAAATGCAGTTTTGCAGTGAGTAATCAGAGCAGCAAAGAGAAGACAAGAGGGAGGGAGAGAAAAGGGCAGAAGGACGTGAGGGGATAGAGGGAGGGACGGGAGAGGATAGAGAGAGAGGGTTGAGGGACGAGAGAGGATAGAGAGAGAGGGTGGAGGGATGGGAGAGGATAGAGAGAGAGGGTGGAGGGACTGGAGAGGATAGAGAGAGAGGGGGGAGGGACGAGAGAGGATAGAGAGAGAGGGTGGAGGGACGGGAGAGGATAGAGAGAGAGGGGGGAGGGACGGGAGAGGATAGAGAGAGAGGGGGGAGGGACGGGAGAGGATAGAGAGAGAGGGTGGAGGGACAGGAGAGGATAGAGAGAGAGGGTGGAGGGACGGGAGAGGATAGAGAGAGAGGGGGGAGGGACAAGAGAGGATAGAGAGAGAGGGTGGAGGGACGGGAGAGGAGGGGAGTTGAAGGGATAGAGGGAGGGGAGAGGAGAGAGGGACTGGAGATGAGAGGAGGAAGGGGGATGATATGAGAGGAGGAAAGGATAGGGGGGGAGAGGGACTGGAGACTGGCACCGCCCTGCACTGCCCTTATGTTCCCCTTCACACTGTGTTCCTGACTATCAGCCTGCCCATATGGCCTTGCCAGGAAGGACCCTAAATTCAATATTGTCACAACTGATGAACAGATGACGATACAATAATCTCTGGACAGTTTTTACAGTACCTGTAATGACTTGCCTAAACCTAAGTCAAGCACCAACATCAATCTGTCCATTTTAGCTTGATCTGATAGTGATGACTGTAGAGCCTCTACACCACACCATCCTCCATCTTGGATCGGTTTCCCCAGCAACTATCTCAAATCCACCTGGGGCTGAGTCACTGGTGGAGCCACGCTTTTAGAATTATTAAAATGTTTGCAGGCAAAAATGAATATGCGCCAATAAACTCATACGTTTCTTTCCTTTTTACTGGTGATCAGCAGTCAAGAAAGCTTAGAATATTTAAAAAAAAAATGTCTACAAAATGTATTTTTTAATAAATGACTGGTTTCATGTGTTGAATTGACAGTGCAGGGAGAGCCTAGCCTTCTTAACTCTTGGTCCTGGTCGAGCTGGGTGAGGCTTGTGTTTCTCCTCAGCACTAACGGGGCAAGCCCGGGATCAATAGTCTGTGATGGTGGGTTGAGCTGGGATCAGATGAGGTGTATCAGCACCAAACTCACACCTACTGGGTTCTTCACTGATAGCTATAGGGGTTCTTCACTGATATCTATAGGGGTTCTTCACTCATAGCTATAGGGGTTCTTCACTGATAGCTATAGGGGTTCTTCAATGATAGCTATAGGGGTTATTCAATGATAGCTATAGGGGTTCTTCACTGATAGCTATAGGGGTTATTCAATGATAGCTATAGGGGTTCTTCACTGATGGCTATAGGGGTTCTTCACTCATAGCTATAGGGGTTCTTCACTGATAGCTATAGGGGTTCTTCACTGATAGCTATAGGGGTTCTTCACTGATAGCTATAGGGGTTCTTCACTGATAGCTATAGGGGTTCTTCACTGATAGCTATCGGGTTGCAGGTTTGTGTTCCACCCCAGCAATAACACACTGGTTTCTACTAATCAGGGGCTTAGTGTATTTTCTGCCTGTGTGTCTACACGGTGTGTGTGTGTGTGTTTGTGTCTACACCGTGTGTGTGTGTGTGTGTGTGTGTCTACACAGTGTGTGTGTGTGTCTACACAGTGTGTGTGTGTGTGTCTACCACATGGATAAGTGGTCCATTAGTGCATGTGAGGAAATGGAGCAGACAGGCCTGTTTGGAGACATGCAGCACTAAAGCGTAACAACACGTGTGTAACTGAACACCAATCTGTTCATCCAGAGTAGTCCATTAGTCTGATCGTTGTTGTCTTCATGGTTCGTTTCTGAGTTAAAGTGCATGTATTGACTTGTGTGGTTACTGACGGCCATTTTTCCCATCAATTTGCTGAAACGACGAGAGAAAACTCGTTTCAACATGGCAGCGCCTCGCTGTCTCAATAAGGACCTCCGTGATATTATAATACACTGAGTGGACAAAACATTAGGAACACCTTCCTAATATTGAGTTGCACTCCTTTTTGCCCTCAGAACAGCCTCAATTCGTCGGGGCATCGACTCTACAAGATGTCTGGCCCATGTTGACTCCAATGCTTCCCACAATTGTGTCAAGTTGACTGGATGTCCTTTGGGTGGTGGACCATTCTTGATACACACGGGAAACTGTTGAGTGTGGAAAAACCCCAGCAGCGTTGCAGTTCTTGACACAAAACAGTGCACCTGGCACCTACTACCATACGCTGTTCTCAAAGGCACTTCAATATTTTGTCTTACCCGTTGTCCCTCTGACTGGCACACAATCCATGTCTCAAGGCTTAACAATCCTTCTTTAACCCGTCTCCTCCCCTTCATCTACGCTGATTGAAGTGGATTTAACAAGAGACATCAATAAGGGATCATAGCTTTTAGAAGTCTGTCATGGATGTTTTCTTTTACAATCAGTGTATATTGCTACTCTGTTAGATTAAGGACCATTGGAAATAGAACAATGAGTGGACCTAGTGTGTTGTTGTTGGCTTATCAGTCCAACTGTGTAAGAACCAAGTCTCTGTGTGTGTCTCTCTGAAACGGATTGTTTTGTGCCTGGGTCTGGAGGCGATTGTGTAATTTTCATACACACACACACACACATACACACACATACACACACGTACACATACACATACATTTACATTTAAGTCATTTAGCAGACGCTCTTATCCAGAGCGACTTACAAATTGGTGCATTCACCTTATGATATCCAGTGGACACCCACTTTACAATAGTACATACAGGTACACGTACACACGCACACAGGTACATGTACACACACACACACGCACACAGGTACACACACACACACACACACACGCACACAGGTACACACACACACACAGGTACATGTACACACACACACACGCACAGCTGTTTCTCTGCTCCTTGTTCCACACCTCCAGTTTCCTCTGAGAGTCCAGCCTTGCATCATCTCACTCATCGCTCTATCTAAGGAAAACTTCTCACCAGACAAACTTTATCTCCAGCTCCTCTGGGTGTGGCAGGGTAGCGAAGGCCTGGAAGCTGTGGTTAAACCTATTACAGTTTTGTTTTTCTCTCACGTTTGTTCAATTTTCACGTGCACTGTATCTGATACATTTTCACGTGCACTGTATCTGGTACATTTTCACGTGCACTGTATCTGGTACTTTTTCACGTGCACTGTATCTGGTACTTTTTCACGTGCACTGTATCTGGTACATTTTCACGTGCACTGTATCTGGTACTTTTTCACGTGCACTGTATCTGGTACTTTTTCACGTGCACTGTATCTGGTACTTTTTCACGTGCACTGTATCTGGTACTTTTTCACGTGCACTGTATCTGGTACTTTTTCACGTGCACTGTATCTGGTACTTTTTCACGGGCACTGTATCTGGTACTTTTTCACGTGCACTGTATCTGGTACTTTTTCACGTGCACTGTATCTGGTACTTTTTCACGTGCACTGTATCTGGTACTTTTTCACGTGCACTGTATCTGGTACTTTTTCACGGGCACTGTATCTGGTACTTTTTCACGTGCACTGTATCTGGTACTTTTTCACGTGCACTGTATCTGGTACTTTTTCACGTGCACTGTATCTGGTACTTTTTCACGTGCACTGTATCTGGTACTTTTTCACGTGCACTGTATCTGGTACGTTTTCACGTGCACTGTATCTGGTACATTTTCACGTGCACTGTATCTGATACATTTATCACGTGCACTGTATCTGATACATTTATCACGTGCACTGTATCTGATACATTTTCACGTGCACGGTATCTGGTACATTTTTCACGTGCACTGTATCTGGTACATTTTCCACGTGCACTGTATATGGTACTTTTTCACGTGCACTGTATCTGATACATTTTTCACGTGCACTGTATCTGGTACATTTTCATGTGCACTGTATCTGGTACTTTTTTCACGTGTACTGTATCTGGTACATTTTCACGTGCACTGTATCTGGTACATTTTCACGTGCACTGTATCTGGTACACTTATCACGTGCACTGTATCTGATACATTTTCACGTGTACTGTATCTGGTACATTTTCACGTGCACTGTATCTGGTACATTTTCACGTGCACTGTATCTGGTACATTTTCACGTGCGCTGTATCCAGTACTTTTTTCACGTGCACTGTATCTAGTACGTTTTCACGTGAACTGCATCTGGTACATTTTCACGTGCACTGTATCTGATACATTTATCACGTGCACTGTATCTGATACATTTATCACGTGCACTGTATCTGATACATTTTCACATGCACGGTATCTGGTACATTTTTCACGTGCACTGTATCTGGTACATTTTCCACGTGCACTGTATATGGTACTTTTTCACGTGCACTGTATCTGATACATTTTTCACGTGCACTGTATCTGGTACATTTTCACGTGCACTGTATCTGGTACTTTTTTCACGTGTACTGTATCTGGTACATTTTCACGTGCACTGTATCTGGTACACTTATCACGTGCACTGTATCTGGTACATTTTCACGTGCACTGTATCTGGTACACTTATCACGTGCACTGTATCTGATACATTTTCACGTGTACTGTATCTGGTACATTTTCACGTGCACTGTATCTGGTACATTTTCACGTGCACTGTATCTGGTACATTTTCACGTGCGCTGTATCCGGTACTTTTTTCACGTGCACTGTATCTGGTACGTTTTCACGTGCACTGCATCTGGTACATTTTCACGTGCACTGTATCTGATACATTTATCACGTGCACTGTATCTGATACATTTATCACGTGCACTGTATCTGATACATTTTCACATGCACGGTATCTGGTACATTTTTCACGTGCACTGTATCTGGTACATTTTCACAATTTGGACACTGATGAGCATCTACATTGGAGCTCAGTAACATGCTATAGATGACGTCAGATCTCATTGGCTGTACAGTAACACGCTATAGATGACGTCAGATCTCATTGGCTGTACAGTAACATGCTATAGATGACGTCAGATCTCATTGGCTGTACAGTAACACGCTATAGATGACGTCAGATCTCATTGGCTGTACAGTAACACGCTATAGATGACGTCAGATCTCATTGGCTGTACAGTAACACGCTATAGATGACATCAGATCTCATTGGCTGTACAGTAACACGCTATAGATGACGTCAGATCTCATTGGCTGTACAGTAACACGCTATAGATGACGTCAGATCTCATTGGCTGTACATTGGCTTTTTACACAAAATGTGTAAAAAATGTGTAAAAAGTCAAGGGGTCTGAATATTTTTCGCACTGTATATTTAGCCTTTTGTTTTAGGTTATTGTCCTGCTGAAAGTTGAATTCATTTCCCAGTGTCTGGTGCAAGGCAGACTGACCAGATTTTCCTCTGTGTTTAGATCCATTTCTTTTTCTATCCTGAAAAACTCCCCATTCCTTAACGATTACAATCATACCCATAACATGATGCAGCCACCACTATGTTTGAAAATATGGAGAGTGGTACTCACTAATGTTTTTATATTGTATTTGCCCCAAACATAACTATTATATTCAGGACAAAAAGGGAATTGCTTTTCCCACATTGCACTATTACTTCAGTGCCTTGCTGTTCTTGTTTTTCTGAGAAGTATTGACATGTTGAATGCACCGAGCTGTCTGTTTAAACTACTGGCACACAGCTCAGACACCCATGCATATTGTACCCCACAAGACATGCCACCAGAGGTCTCTTCACAGTCCCCAAGTCCAGAACAGACGAGGGGAGGCGCACAGTACAACATAGCTACATGGAACTCTATTCAGATTGAATAAAAACAGATAAAAATGCACGCATACACACACATAACATGCGCACTTTACACATACAGTACCAGTCAAAAGTTTGGACACACTTACTCATTCAAGGGTTTTTCTGTATTTTTACTATTTTCTACATTGTAGAATAATAGGGAAGACACAAACTATGAAATAACACATATGGAATCATGTAGTAACCAAAAAAAGTGTATATCAAAATATATTTTATATTTGAGATTCTTCAAAGTAGCCACCCTTTGCCACAACCAGCTTCATGAGAAATGCTTTTCCAAAAGTCTTGAAGGAGTTCCCACATATTACATCTGAAAAATGTACCAAAGCGATTGCATAAAAAACTGTAAATAGAGGGACGGAGAAGAGGGGAAAGGTGGAATATTGCATCAGTAACACACCTGAGGAGCCAAAGTCACACCCGAGGAGCCAAAGTCACACCCGAGGAGCCAAAGTCACACCCGAGGAGCCAAAGTCACACCCGAGGAGCCAAAGTCACACCCGAGGAGCCAAAGTCACACCCGAGGAGCCAAAGTCACACCCGAGGAGCCAAAGTCAAACCCGAGGAGCCAAAGTCACACCCGAGGAGCCAAAGTCACACCCGAGGAGCCAAAGTCACACCCGAGGAGCCAAAGTCACACCCGAGGAGCCAAAGTCTGACTCTTGTCTCGCTATTTGTTTGCATGTGTCTGTCTGTGTGGCTCGTAGCATGTAATTCCCACAAAGGATTTGGAAAATAAATCAAATTGGGAAAACGAATGAATAAGCTCATTTAATTGCCTTTTCATTACAGTCCTGTCATTATTGCTGTGGACAGAGAACGTTATGGTAATTTACCTCAACACACTCATCAATCACTTTAGACTTAATGGAGTCGAGATGAACAAATAAACTAATGTTGTTTTTCTTTCAATGAGCTTTTTGCTGAACAAAACTGATTTAAACCCATCTGGTCCCGTTTATTTTGCCCGGGCTTTCCAATCTGATTATTTATATCATTATAAGATCTTATAATGTTGTATTATTTTATTGTAATGGTATTCAGCAGGGGAGACTGAGCTGTAAAACATTTAAATCTGAATATTGTATTAAAGGGGAAATCTGCAGTTGCTACATACATTTTTTGACGTATAAATGAATGATACGTACCCATTGACTATTGAAGAATATCATGTAGAAATGCATCATGAGCTCAGTTCAACTGTCACACCAAAACGTAAGCTTGTTTAAATGTAAACAAACACTATAGCCTAAAAAACATGGTTAAAACTATAATTGTTATATCATGGATAGTCAGTCCTTGCATCTGTAGCTCTGTCTATGAATTTGAGAGTGGTTACATTTCTTCAGACTCATCCCTCAGCTTTATACAAAAACACAGGTGGGTTGACCGCTTTGTTTGTTTCAATTAAGGATTCTAGATTTTTTCTCTCTCTCTCTCCTGCTATCTGTCTGTCTGTCTCTCTCTCTCTCTCTCTCTCTCTCTCTCTCTCTCTCTCTCTCTCTCTCTCTCTCTCTCTGCTATCTGTCTGTCTGTCTCTCTCTCTCTCTCTCTCTCTCTCTCTCTCTCTCTCTCTCTCTCTCTCTCTCTCTCTCTCTCCTGCTATCTGTCTGTCTGTCTCTCAATTCAATTCAATTCAATTCAATTGACTTTATTGACATGGCAAGTTATTATTACTTACATTGTCAAAGTATACATATCGAAAAATTTAAATAAAATATATATGTATATATATACACAAAATATATATATATTTATATATAAATAAATGGTGGGACTAACAGCAATAATAATAGTAGTAGTGGACATGGTATTACCATTAATAACAGCTACAACAACAATATTAATCAGAACAACAATACATTAAAGCAACAGTAGTAGACCAGTGTCAACATGACTGAGAAGACACATGACCTGGTACGAAAGACAAAACAAAACTAAGCTAAATGGGAAATATTATCAACATTACTTTGCATTTTTCACTGGCTGTCCCTCAGGCTGTGGCAGGAGGACACATATTTGGCTGCCAAAACTGCACATTTTGGCTTTTCACCCAATAAATATTTGAATTTTTCTTCATCTTTTATAGTTTCAAATTCTTTGTATTGAATTATAATTTTGGGAAAGAAATATGCTCTTAGGTCTGAGTATTTGTCACAGTGTAGTAGGAAATGCACTTCTGTCTCTACCTCTCCCCTGGAGCAGAGTGAGCACAGCCTGTCCTCCCTGGGCAGCCAGGTTTGTCTGTGACGACCGGTCTCTATAGCCAGACTGTGCTCACTGAGTCTGTACCTAGTCAATGTTTTCCTCAGTTTTCTATCAGTCACAGTGGTCAGATAGTCTGCCACCATGTACTGTCTGTTTAGAGCCAAATAGCATTGAAGTTTACTTTGATTTTTTGTGGTGTCTTTCCAATAGGTTATATATTTTTCTTTTTGTTTTGTGATGATTTGGTTGGGCCAGATTTTCTGAGGGCTGTCCCGAGGCTCTGTGGGGTTGGTTTGGGTTGGTGAACTGAGCCTCAGAACCAGCTGGCTGAGGGGACTCTTCTCTGGTTTCATCTCTTGACATTGTAGAGCTGTGTGATGGAATGTTTTAGGGTTACTTGTTTTTAGATGGTTGTAAAATTTGATGGCTCTTTTTTCTATTCGAATGAGGAGGGGATATTGGCCCAATTCTGCCCTACATGCGTTATTTGGAGTTTTTCTTTGTACTTGCAATACAGTCTTGCAAAACTCTGCATGCAATACTTCAATTGGATGTTTGTCCCATTTAGTAAATTCATTATTAGAGAGTGGACCCCATACCTCACTGCCATATAGAGCAATTGGTTCTATAACTGATTGAAAAATTTTGAGCCAGATTCTAATTGGAATTTCAATTTTGATGTTCCTTTTAATGGCATAGAATGCTCTTCTTGCTTTGTCTCTCAGCTCATTCACAGCCATGTGAAAGCTACCTGTGTTGCTGATATTTAGTCCTAGATATGTGTAGTTTTTGGTGTGTTCTAATAGAACTGTGTCCAAATAGAATTTATATTTGTCATCCTTATTTCCGGACCTTTTTTGGAATATCATTATATTTGTTTTTTTTAGATTAACGGTCAGAGCCCAAGTCTGACAGAACCTGTGAAGATGATCTAGGTGTTGCTGTAACCCCTCTTTAGTGGGAGACAGCAGCACCAGGTCATCTGCGTACAGCAGACACTTGATTTCAGTGTTGTGTAGGGTGATACCAGGTGCTGCCGATTCTTCTAATGTTTTTGCCAATTCATTAATGTAGATGTTAAATAATGTTGGACTTATTGGGCAGCCCTGTTTCACTCCCCGCCCCTGAGAGAAGAAGTCTGTTTGCTTGTTACCAATTTTAACCGCACATTTGTTTTTAGTGTACATTGATTTAATAAAATCATATGTTTTCCCTCCAATACCACTTTCTATTAGTTTATAAAAAAGACCTTCGTGCCAAATTGAATCAAATGCTTTCTTGAAATCTACAAAACACGAGTAGATTTTGCCTTTGTTTTGGTTAACTTGTTTATCAATTAGAGTGTGGAGGGTGTAAATGTGGTCTGTTGTACGATAATTTTTTAGAAATCCAATCTGGCTTCTGCTCAGGACGTTGTGTTCGTCAAGGAAATGATGTAGTCTGCTATTTATAATACTGCAGAGAATTTTCCCCAAGTTGCTGTTAACGCATATTCCTCTGTAATTATTTGGGTCAAATTTGTCTCCATTTTTATAGATTGGTGTGATCAGTCCCTGGTTCCAAATATCGGGGAAAATACCTGCAGTGAGGATAATGTTGAAGAGTTTGAGTATAGCCAATTTGAATTTGTGGTCTGTATATTTGATCATTTCATTTAAGATCCCATCAGCACCACAGGCCTTTTTGGGTTGGAGATTGCATATTTTTTCCAATAATTCTTCTTCTGTAATTGGGGTATCCACAGGATTCTGATAGTCTTTGACTGCTAATTCAAGGATTTGTAATTTTTCTTGTATATCTTTTTGTTCTGGGCTCTTTGTTATATTGCTGTAGAGGTTTGCAAAGTGATTTCTCCACATATCCCCATTTTGGATAGCCAACTCCTCATGATGAGGTTTGTTTAATTTATTCCAATTCTCCCAGAAGTGGTTTGATTCTATGGATTCCTCAATTCCATCCAGCTGATTTCTAATGTGCTGTTCCTTTTTTGTTCTTAGGGTGCGTTTGTATTGCTTCAGTGTTTCCCCATATTGAAGGCGTATATTTTTGTTGTCTGGTTCTCTGTGTTTTTGATTAGATATATTTCTCAATGACTTTCTTAGATTTTTGCAATCATTATCAAACCATTTTTCATTATCTGTTATTTTTGGTTTGCTCTTATGCTTCTTTAGATTAGCCAAGGAGGCTAATTTGTCAAATATAAAGTTTATGTTCCTAACGGCCAAATGTACACCTTCATTGCTGAAGGAGAATGTTAAGGCTAAAAAGTTGTCCAGGAGAGATTGTATTTTTTGGCTACTAATTGCTTTTTGGTAGATGTCTGTACTGTTTGCACTCCATCTATAGGCTTGTTTAGTACCATGTAGTTTATTGGGCCATGATGCTTCATGGTTGGGTTCTGCTCTTCTCAGATACACTGTGATTTTACTGTGGTCTGAGAGAGGTGTTAGTGGGCTGACTGTGAAGGCTCTGAGAGATTCTGGGTTTAGGTCGGTGAGGAAGTAGTCTACAGTGCTGCTGCCAAGGGATGAGCTGTATGTGTACCTACCAAAAGAGTCTCCTCTCAGCCTGCCATTGACTATGTACAGACCCAGTGTTCGACAGAGCCTCAGGAGCTGTAATCCATTTTTGTTTTTCACTTTGTCATAGTTGTTTCTGTGGGGGTATGTGGGGAGGGAAAGGTTATTGCTTCCTGGTAGGTGTTTATCCCCATGACTGTTAATAGTGTCTTGTTCTTCTGCTATTCTAGCATTCAGGTCTCCACAGACCAGTACGTTGCCTTGGGCCTGAAAGTGACTAATCTCTCCCTCTAGAATGGAGAAGCTCTCTTCGTTGAAGTAGGGTGACTCTGAGGGGGGAATGTATGTGGCACAGAGGAAGACGTTTTTATCTGTCAAGATAGCCTCCTTGTTGATTTTTAACCAGATAAAGAATTCTCCTGTTTTGATCAATTCGATTGAATTAATTAGTTCAGATTTATACCATATTAGCATTCCCCCTGAGTCTCTGCCCTGTTTGATTCCTTTTAATTTAGTGGATGGTATGATTATCTCCCTATAACCTAGTGGACAGCCAGTGGAAACCTCACCTCTGCACCATGTTTCCTGTAGTACTACAATATCAACATCATCAATTTCTTTCAGGAAGTCTGGGTTTCTGCTCTTTAGCCCAAAAGCAGAGGACTTCAATCCTTGTATATTCCAACATGCAACGTAAAAAGACTTCATAACTTTTTTTTTCTCTTTTCCTTACCTTTCAAAATGAGACAAACACTCACAATCCAAGAAGAACCATTAAAATAGGATTTTTCAATTAAAGTAAACTCTTATTTTGCAAATGTGATTTGTTTATCATTTAAGATAGAATTTGTGTCATGCCACTTGGGTGGATGTAGTGTGAGAATGGTGGAGTTCTTGTGCTCATCTTACCATGACCCTCGGCCCATCACATGTGAGCATAGTAGACTCAGCATTTGTTTAATGTCACTCATTTGGTTGGTGGGGGCTGGGCCAGTTGCTCCTCTCACAGCCTGTGCGTAGCTCTGCCTGCTGGGCTGTGGCTCCTCCAGGTGTGGGTCTGCGGTGGGGAGGAGGGGGGTGGTAGGCCTCATCTGGGTGGCTCTGAAGCTGGGCTGGGGTGGTCTGTGCTGCGCTGGCTGTGGTGGGCATTGAGGTTGGTGGTGCTGTGGTCGTGGCTGGGGGGTCCAGGGTGCTGGTCCGGGATGTTGTCTCGGTGATCTCGGCGGGGTGGAGATTGCTCCGCTGTTCCTGGGTGGAGAGGTCGGGCTGCGGTTTAGAGCGACGTCCTTGAGAGTCTTGGCAAGGATGGGGACTGTCTCCCTGTACAGGTGAACATGGTCATAGAGACAGTCCAGATCGAGGGTGGGATGGTGGGCCAGGTGTACATTGGGTCGCAGGGCACAGTCCCGGGAGAGGCTGGCGTTTATTCTTTGGATTGTGGCAGGGTGGAAGTCCCTCCTCTGTAGAAGGGTTGACACTATGATTCTTGAGTTGGGGAAGATTGCGGAGGCCTTCTCAATCACTCCCCGTAGTGAAGTCGCCACCCTCTCCTGCTGAGCACGCAGGTCGTTGCTTCCGGTATGTATGATTATGTGGCTTGGCGACCCGAGATGGTTCTTATCAAGCAGCTCCATGGCACTTTGCGTTGTTGGGCACCACACCTTTCTCGTTTTGTGTCTAGGGAAAAGTTTCTTCTCCTGAACATACTTCCCATTTGAGTCCATTAACAGGACGATGTCAGCCAGTGTTTCTTCTGGACTGGGGGGGGCAGAGGGGGGGCTGGTGGGTGTTGGAGCTGGGGTGTGGCTGGTCTGTGTGGGTGCCACTGTCAGTGGGAGGCTGTTCTGTGGGTTGGGGAGGAGGGGTGCAGCAGCCAGGGCTGGGGAAGTCTGGCTGGTTGAGCTGGGCTCCTCTGCTGTGTGAGGGCAGGTCATAGGGTGGTGATCTATCTGCTCCTGCAGCCTGTCCTCTGCTCTCTTTCTCTCCTGTAGCTCCTCTCTTAGTGTGGTCAGCTCCTTATTGCTGCTCTGCCTGTCTTTTTGGAGCTCTCTCACCTCCTTTGTTAGATCAGCCAGCTCTCTCTTGAGTCCGTCTCTCTCTTGCTGAACCTCTTTCAGCTGTGTTGCAAGGCTGCTGTCCTGCTCTGTCCTCACCTTGGTTAGGAGCTCCTCTAAGGTGTGGTTGTCTGGTTGCTGTTTGCTCACGCTCTCCCTGAGCAGGACCACCTCCCCCTCCAGTTTGGTGAACTCATCCCTCATGGCAGCCATGGTGGTGAGGAGGGCCTGAGCCTGCTCTGCACTGAGGGGGTCGCTCTCCTCCTGGGGCGTGTCCTCCACTATGGTGGGAAGAGAGGTGCTGGATGTGCCTTTTTGGGTGGGGAGGGTAGGGGTGAGGGTGGTGCTGGTGGAGTTTGTCTTGTGGGAGGGCATGTCACTGGTGGTGTCCTTCTCTCTCTCCGCTCTCTCCTTAATGGTCTGAAAGTCTGTTTCAAACAGCCTGGTGTTACCTTGCACCATGACAGTCCCAGTCTTGTAGAGGTTGATTGTTATCATGGTGCTGTCAGGGTCGTCTGTCTCTTTGATTTTCAGCTTCCACCCATTACAGATTCCCTCTTTCTTTATGCATGGGTAGTGAGAGCAGACTGCTGAGCGCCATGCATTTGGCTGGTCAGTGAGGAAGATGAGATTACTCACGTCACCGTTTTTGTAGAGGTCTGCAAAAAGGGTTTCTGGCCTCTTCTCTAGTAGTTTCTGTTTGAAAGCTTTCCTCATTGTGTCATTTTTTACCTTTTTTGGGTAGAGAATGGATTCTGCGCTGAGGGGGAGTGGGGACATGGTGTCTGTGCGCTCTGCTACTACCGCTACTGCTGCGCTGTTCTGCTGCCCCGTTGCCATGGCAACCGATTTGTTCGTCTGCTGTTCGCGCTACTTTCAAAAAACAGCAAAAATAGTGAAAAATCCTCACACAAAAGACTGAAGATATGTTTACAGTTAGTCCGTGCTCCTTTTTGGTTTACTCACTCAGTTTGGTCGTTTGATGTAGTTGTATTAACTGACCTTGCTAGGTTTGTTCTAGCTCGTTTCTTATGGTTAGTCTGCTGGCTGGGTCTTTGTTGTGTAGCTAGCTAGCTAGACTCAAAACTTCTTAACTTGAGGCGCAAAGTTACTTTTTTTTCTATTCTGAATGTATAGAGTTGTTGTTCATCACTTCTTGTCTGGAATTCTTCTTCGATTAGAGTGTTTATCTCATTCTAAAAACCAAAAAAATCAAATATATCAGGAGCTCATGTTGAGCATGACTCTCTCTCTCTCTCTCTCTCTCTCTCTCTCTCTGTCTCTCTCTCTCTCTCCTGCTATCTGTC
>NC_092112.1:11821407-11998345 GCF_045679555.1 Salvelinus alpinus | reverse complement strand
ATGCCTCATGATTGAGTATTGTTCTGTTCAAGTAGACTGTGATTTTGCTGTGGTCTGATAGGGGTGTCAGTGGGCTGACTGTGAACGCTCTGAGAGACTCTCTCTCTCTCTCTCTCTCTCTCTCTCTCTCTCTCTCTCTCTCTCTCTCTGTCTCTCTCTCCTGCTTTCTCTCTCTCTCTCTCTCTCTCTCTCTCTCTCTCTCTCTCTCTCTCTCTCTGTCTCTCTCTCTCTCTCCTGCTATCTGTCTCTCTCTCTCTCTCTCTCTCACTCTCTCTCTCTCTCTCTCTCTCTCTCTCTCTCTCTCTCTCTCTCTCTCTCTCTCTCTCTCTATCTCTCTCTCTCTCTCTCTCTCTCTCCTGCTACTCTCTCTCTCTCTCTCTCTCTCTCTCTCTCTCTCTCTCTCTCTCTCTCTCTCTCTCTCTCTCTCTCTCTCTCTATCTCTCTCTCTCTCTCTCTCTCTCTCTCTCTCTCTCTCTCTCTCTCTCTCTCTCTCTCTCTCTCTCTCTCTCCTGCTATCTCTCTCTCTCTCTCTCTCTCTCTCTCTCTCTCTCTCTCTCTCTCTCTCTCTCTCTCTCTCTCTCTCTCCTGCTCTCTCTCTGTCTCTCTCTCTCTCTCTCTCTCTCTCTCTCTCTCTCTCTCTCTCTCTCTCTCTCTCTCTCTCTCTCTCTCTCTCTCTCTCTCTCTCTCTCTCTCTCTCTCTCTCTCTCTCTCTCTCTCTCTCTCTCTCTCTCTCTCTCTCTCTCTCTCTCTCTCTCTCTCTCTCTCTCCTGCTATCTGTCTCTCTCTCTCTCTCTCTCTCTCTCTCTCTCTCTCTCTCTCTCTCTCTCCTTCTATCTGTCTTTCTTTCTCTCTCTCTCTCTCTGTCACTCTCTCTCTCTTTCCTGCTATCTGTCTCTCTCTCTCTCTCTCTCAATTCAATTCAATTCAAGGGGCTTTATTGGCATGGGAAACATGTGTTAACATTGCCAAAGCAAGTGAGGTAGATAATATACAAAAGTGAAATAAACAATAAAAATTAACAGTAAACATTACACATACAGAAGTTTCAAAACAATAAAGACATGACAAATGTCATATTATATATATACAGTGTTGTAACAATGTACAAATGGTTAAAGCACACAAGTTAAAATAAATAAACATAAATATGGGTTGTATTTACAATGGTGTTTGTTCTTCACTGGTTGCCCTTTTCTTGTGGCAACAGGTCACAAATCTTGCTGCTGTGATGGCACACTGTGGAATTTCACCCAGTAGATATGGGAGTTTATCAAAATTGGATTTGTTTTCGAATTCTTTGTGGATCTGTGTAATCTGAGGGAAATATGTCTCTCTAATATGGTCATACATCTCTCTCTCTCTCTCTCTGTCTCTCTCTCTCTCTCTCTCTCGCTCTCTCTCTCCTGCTATCTGTCTCTCTCGCTCTCTCTCTCTCTCTCTCTCTCTCAAATTTTCAAATTTTCAAATTCAAGCTGCTTTATTGGCATGAAAAACATTGTGTCAATATTGCCAAAGCAACAATGTATACAATATACATTGTAATACAATTAAAACAATGACAAATAATAATATAGAATGGCAGTAAATAATAATACAAAATTAAATATAAAAAATAGTAACAATAAAATGGTAACAGTCAATAGTCGAATGTAATGTATGGTGTAATGCACCACTACCACCACCACTATCATTAAACTGCTATCATTACCATTACCACCCATACCATTACTATTTGGAATGATAAACAACAATAATAATACTAATAACAATAACAGTAATAACAATAACAGTCATAATAAGTAAGTTACTGCTTACTATGCAGATGTTATTATTCAGTGTCCCTCAGGCTATGGCAGGCAAATACATATTTGGCTGCAAGAGGAGCCATTGCTCCTTCGCCCATGAGTATTTTTAGTTTTTCCTCTGGGTTTAATAAGTTAAAATTTGGAATAAATGTAATCATTTCTGTGAATAATGAATCTCTTGGTGAGGAATATTTATCACAGTAAAGGAGAAAGTGCATCTCTGTTTCTACCTCCCCTGTCGTGCAGTGACCACATACACGCTCCTCTTTGGGTAGCCATGTCTTTTTATGTCTGCCGGTTTCTATTGCCAATCGGTGGTCACTCAGCCTATACTTGGTAAGGATCTGTCTCTGCTTCGAATCTCTGACAGAGTAGAGATATTCAGCCAATTCATATTCTCTGTTTAGGGTCAGATAGCAATTTAGTCGGCTTTGGCTCTCCTGCTATCTCTCTCTCTCTCTCTCTCTCTCTCTCTCTCTCTCTCTCTCTCTCTCTCTCTCTCTCTCTCTCTCTCTCTCTCTCTCTCTCTCTCTCTCTCTCTCTCTCTCTCTCTCTCTCTCTGCTATCTGTCTCTCTCGCTCTCTCTCTCTCGCTCGCTCTCTCTCTCTCTCTCTTTCTCGCTCTCGCTATCTCTCTCCTGCTATCTGTCTCTCTCGCTCTCTCTCTCTCTCTCTCTCTCTCTCCTGCTATCTGTCTCTCTCTCTCTCTGTCTCTCTCTCTCTCTCTCTCTCTCTCTCTCTCTCTCTCTCTCTCTCTCTCTCTCTCTCTCTCTCTCTCTCTCTCTCTCTCTCTCTCTCTCTCTCTCTCTCTCTCAATTCAATTCAATTCTATTCAAGGGGCTTTATTGGCATGGGAAACATGTGTTAACATTGCCAAAGCAAGTGAGGTAGATATTATACAAAAGTGAAATAAACAATACAAATTAACAGTAAACATTACACATACAGAAGTTTCAAAACAATAAAGACATTACAAATGTTATATTATATATATACAGTGTTGTAACAATGTACAAATGGTTAAAGCACACAAGTTAAAATAAATAAGCATAAATATGGGTTGTATTTACAATGGTGTTTGTTCTTCACTGGTTGCCCTTTTCTTGTGGCAACAGGTCACAAATCTTGCTGCTGTGATGGCACACTGTGGAATTTCTCCCAGTAGATATGGGAGTTTATCAAAATTGGATTTGTTTTCAAATTCTTTGTGGATCTGTGTAATCTGAGGGAAATATGTCTCTCTAATATGGTCATACATTGGGCAGGAGGTTCTCTCTCTCAATTCAATTTCAATTCAAGGGGCTTTATTGGCATGGGAAACATGTGTTAACATTGCCAAAGCAAGTGAGGTAGATAATATACAAAAGTCAAATAAACAATAAAAATGAACAGTAAACATTACACATACAGAAGTTTCAAAACAATAAAGACATTACAAATGTCATATTATATATATGCAGTGTTGTAACAATGTACAAATGGTTAAAGCACACAAGTTAAAATAAATAAACATAAATATGGGTTGTATTTACAATGGTGTTTGTTCTTCACTGGTTGCCCTTTTCTTGTGGCAACAGGTCACAAATATTGCTGCTGTGATGGCACACTGTGGAATTTCACCCAGTAGATATGGGAGTTTATCAAAATTGGATTTGTTTTCGAATTCTTTGTGGATCTGTGTAATCTGAGGGAAATATGTCTCTCTAATATGGTCATACATTGGGCAGGAGGTTAGGAAGTGCAGCTCAGTTTCCACCTCCACCGATACTCTCTCTCTCTCTCTCTCTCTCTCTCTCTCTCTCTCTCTCTCTCTCTCTCCTGCTATCTGTCTCTCTCGCTCTCTCACTCTCTCTCTCTCTCCCTCTCTCCTGCTATCTGTCTCTCTCGTTCTCTCCCTCTCCCTCTCTCTCTCCCTCTGTCTCTCTTTCTCTCTCTCTCTTTCTTTCTCTCTCTCTCTCTCTCTCTCTCTCTCTCTCTCTCTCTCTCTCTCTCTCTCTCTCTCTCTCTCTCTCTCTCTCTCTCTCTCCTGCTATCTGTCTCTGGTTCTCTCTTTTCTGCTTTCTCAGTCTCTGTCTCACTCTCTCTTTCCTTCTCTCTCTCTGATACAAACACAGATATGTATACACACACACACACACACTCAGTAGCAAACGCGACGATCCTCTCTCGCCGTACCTGACTGCTCCACTCTACACACATACCACCCACGCCACAGCCCAGCGCACAGAGCTAGAGACAGAACGAGGAAAGAGGAGAGAGAGAGAGAGACTCTACACCCTCCCAGCAGCTGTTTGTGCTGCGTCTTCTTTTTCTTCTCCCGTTCTCACCAGCCGACCATCCCTCCTTTTGTCTGACTCTCTCTCGCTCCTCAAGCCAATTATATCATGAACCTGCCTTGTGCTTGTTGCTAGGGGGGGGAGAGAACCAAGAGGAGTGGACCAGCCGATACTTTAAGGTAATGAACACAATATTGAGTTTTGTCACTGGGGTGTGTGAGAGAGAGAGAATGTGTATGTATGTTTATCAAATAACTACAGCAGTTTTTCCAGGTGAATATGGGAGGTATGTTACTCGTGGGTGTTAGTGTGTGTGGTTTGGTTTTACTGTCCTTGTGGGGACCAGAAGTCCTCGCAAGGATACTAAAACAAGGAAAAGTGGCCACATTTCACCGGTCCACACAAGGAAAAGCACTTTTTTAGGCTTAGGTGGTAGGCTCTGGGTTAGGGTTTGAATTAGGTTTAGGGGTTAGGGAAAATATGATTTTGAATGGGAATCAATTGTTTGGTCCCCACACGGATAGTAAACGCCACATTTACAAGGTTAATAAGCTGACATATGGGATTGTTTTAAGAATGTCATACCATGGATCATTTAGATATTTGATTTTGAATTTAAGGACCCCTTTAGGTATATATAAAAAAAAAATATATATATATATATATATATATATATATATATAAAAAAGTATTTGATAAAATAGCACATAGAAACACATTGAATAACACATTAATAAATGACAGTCCAAAAAAATAAATAATAAGGAATAAGGTTTTGAAGTGTTTGTCCTATTATCTAGAAGATTTAAAAAAGTAATATTTTCGTTTTTTGGACACATATTTAACACAACATTTGGCACAAAACTACCTCCATACTTCCATTCATTTCTATGGGTTACCTTTAGATGAAGGTTTAATATCTATATATATCTCCATATTTACATGTGTTTGTATGGGTTACCTTCAGACCAGTCCCGTGACACTTGTGGGGGTCGTAGAGCAACACGGAGAACACACACCCTCATGTTTGTGAGGGTCTCCCCCCTTTCCATAATAGGACACCACTTTCCATGGTTGGACACCAAACCGTATGGACGCTACAGACGTTTTTTTTTGTGAGAAGATTCTCGGGGTGTCTCATGGTCTGACAAACACTGCTGTAGCTCGGCCACTTTCCACCGCAGATGCGGAATGCCGACATAGTCGGATGCAGTGGATTGAGACTCAGCCCATAGTCGGATGCAGTGGATTGAGACTCAGCCCATAGTCGGATGCAGTGGATTGAGACTCAGCCCATAGTCGGATGCAGTGGATTGAGACTCAGCCCATAGTCGGATGCAGTGGATTGAGACTCAGCCCATAGTCGGATGCAGTGGATTGAGACTCAGCCCATAGTCGGATGCAGTGGATTGAGACTCAGCCCATAGTCGGATGCAGTGGATTGAGACTCAGCCCATAGTCGGATGCAGTGGATTGAGACTCAGCCCATAGTCGGATGCAGTGGATTGAGACTCAGCCCATAGTCGGATGCAGTGGATTGAGACTCAGCCCTGATATCTTAAACTGATGGATTTGGATGGGGGGTTTCTTTAAATATTGTTATTTAGATTGATGCAAAGGGTGTGTCAATAGACTCTGAAGGATTAAAACAAAAACAGCTCCACGGTTAAGTTTAAGCATTCATTCCGAATGGTTAAGGTAATGGTTAAGGTAATGGTTAAGGTAAGGGTTAAGGTAAGGGTTAAGGTAATGGTTAAGGTTTGGGTTAAGGTAATGGTTAAGGTCTGGGTTAAGGTAATGGGTAAGGGTTAAGGTAATGGTTAAGGATTGGGTTAAGGTAAGGGTTAAGGTTTGGGTTAAGGTTAAGGTAATGGTTAAGGTTTGGGTTAAGGTAATGGTTAAGGTTTGGGTTAAGGTAATGGTTAAGGTTTGGGTTAAGGTAATGGTTAAGGTAAGGGTTAAGGTAATGGTTAAGGTTTGGGTTAAGGTAATGGTTAAGGTTAATGTTTGGGTTAAGGTAATGGTTAAGGTTTGGGTTAAGGTAATGGTTAAGGTTTGGGTTAAGGTAATGGTTAAGGTTTGGGTTAGGGTAAGGGTTAAGGTAATGGTTAAGGTTTGGGTTAAGGTAAGGGTTAAGGTAATGGTTAATGTTTGGGTTAAGGTAATGGTTAAGGTCTGGGTTAAGGTAATGGTTAAGGTAATGGTTAAGGTAATGGTTAATGTTTGGGTTAAGGTAATGGTTAGGGTAATGGTTAAGGTAATGGTTAAGGTAAGGGTTAAGGTAATGGTAATGGTTAAGGTAATGGTTAAGGTAATGGTTAGGGTAAGGGTTAAGGTAATGGTTAAGGTAATGGTTAAGGTTTGGGTTAAGGTAATGGTTAAGGTTTGGGTTAAGGTAATGGTTAAGGTAATGGTTAAGGTTTGGGTTAAGGTAATGGTGAATGGTTAAGGTAATGGTTAAGGTTTGGGTTAGGGTTAAAACAAAAAAACAAAAAAATGTGCATTCCACTGGGATTGAACCCTTGGAGTCAGTGCTTGCGGTTTATGGCCCCTCCACCCTCCCCGTCCACAACGCCCTCACCGTGTCCCATAGTGGTTAGGGTTAGGGTTAGGGTTTATGCCCCCTCCACTCCTCCCCGTCCACAACGCCCTCACCGTGTCCCATAGTGGTTAGGGTTAGGGTTTATGCCCCCTCCACTCCTCCCCGTCCACAACGCCCTCACCGTGTCCCATAGTGGTTAGGGTTAGGGTTAGGGTTTATGCCCCCTCCACTCCTCCCCGTCCGCAACGCCCTCACCGTTTCCCATAGTGGTTAGGGTTAGGGTTAGGGTTTATGCCCCCTCCACTCCTCCCCGTCCACAACGCCCTCACCGTTTCCCATAGTGGTTAGGGTTAGGGTTTATGCCCCCTACACCCTCCCCGTCCACAACGCCCTCACCGTTTCCCATAGTAGCGAGTTTGAAGTAATCTCCCAACGTCTTTCTTACCTGGATGGATGTTGAATTTGGCAGTGGACCTTGAGCGGCCTGGCTGGTATAGCTCAAGGACTGCAGCAGGGCATCCAGAAAAAGCTAAACAGCTGCTACAGGATAGCAGGAGCTGCTACAGGTTAGACGGAGCTGCTACAGGATAGAAGGAGCTGCTACAGGTTAGAAGGAGCTGCTACAGGATATAAGTCTACAGGACAGACGGAGCTGCTACAGGATAGAAGTCTACAGGACAGAAGGAGCTGCTACAGGACAGAAGGAGCTGCTACAGGTTAGACAGAGCTGCTACAGGATTGAAGGAGCTCCTATGGGATAGAAGGAGCTGTTACGGGATAGAAGGAGCTGCTACGGGATAGAAGGAGCTGCTACGGGATAGAAGGAGCTGCTACAGGATAGAAGGAGCTGCTACAGGATAGAAGGAGCTGCTACAGGATAGAAGGAGCTGCTACAGGATAGACAGAGCTGCTACAGGATAGAAGGAGCTGCTACGGGATAGAAGGAGCTGCTACGGGATAGAAGGAGCTGCTACAGGATAGAAGGAGCTGCTACAGGATAGACAGAGCTGCTACAGGATAGAAGGAGCTGCTACAGGTTAGACAGAGCTGCTACGGGATAGAAGGAGCTGCTACAGGATAGAAGGAGCTGCTACAGGTTAGACAGAGCTGCTACAGGATAGAAGGAGCTGCTACAGGTTAGACAGAGCTGCTACGGGATAGAAGGAGCTGCTACGGGATAGACAGAGCTGCTACAGGATAGAAGGAGCTGCTACGGGATAGAAGGAGCTGCTACAGGATAGAAGGAGCTGCTACAGGATAGAAGGAGCTGCTACAGGTTAGACAGAGCTGCTACGGGATAGAAGGAGCTGCTAAAGGTTAGACAGAGCTGCTACAGGATAGAAGGAGCTGCTACGGGATAGAAGGAGCTGCTACAGGTTAGACAGAGCTGCTACAGGATAGAAGGAGCTGTTACAGGATAGAAGGAGCCGCTACAGGTTAGACAGAGCTGCTACAGGATAGAAGGAGCTCCTACAGGATAGAAGGAGCTGCTACGGGATAGAAGGAGCTGCTACGGGATAGAAGGAGCTGCTACGGGATAGAAGGAGCTGCTACAGGATAGAAGGAGCTGCTACAGGATAGAAGGAGCTGCTACAGGTTAGACAGAGCTGCTACGGGATAGAAGGAGCTGCTAAAGGTTAGACAGAGCTGCTACAGGATAGAAGGAGCTGCTACGGGATAGAAGGAGCTGCTACAGGTTAGACAGAGCTGCTACAGGATAGAAGGAGCTGCTACAGGATAGAAGGAGCTGCTACAGGTTAGACAGAGCTGCTACAGGTTAGACAGAGCTGCTACGGGATAGAAGGAGCTGCTACAGGATAGAAGGAGCTGCTACGGGATAGAAGGAGCTGCTACAGGATAGAAGGAGCTGCTACAGGATAGAAGGAGCTGCTACGGGATAGAAGGAGCTGCTACAGGATAGAAGGAGCTGCTACGGGATAGAAGGAGCTGCTACAGGATAGAAGGAGCTGCTACAGGATAGGGGATCTCAGTGCTACAGTACAGTAACAGAACACGGTCTTCATCGCTGTTTTCTAATGTGTTCGGTATTCATGTTGAATCCTGTTGACGTCTTGGTGCTTCTGAATCCTCTACAGTCATTAATATTAATGATCCAAAGGGGGAAGGCAGCTCTCTCTCAGTGATTTGTTTGTGGAATATGGGGTTTGTCTCTCTCTCTCTCTCTCGCTCTCTCTCTCTTCATTCTTTCTCAATGTCTGTCTCTCTCTCTCTCTCTCTCTCTCTCAATGTCTCTCTCTCTCTCTCTCTCTCTCTCTCAATGTCTGTCTCTCTCTCTCTCTCTCTCTCTCTCTCTCTCTCTCTCTCTCTCTCTCTCTCCATTCTTTCTCAATGTCTCTCTCTCTCTCGCTCTCTCCTTTCTTTCTCAATGTCTCTCTCTCTCTCTCTCTCTCTTCTTTCTTTCTCAATGTCTCTCTCTCGCTCTCTCTCTCTTCTTTCTTTCTCAATGTCTCTCTCTTTCTCTCTCTCTTCTTTCTTTCTCAATGTCTCTCTCTCTCTTCTTTCTTTCTCAATGTCTGTCTCTTTTATTCTCTGTATTCACGTGTGTGTGCATGTATGTACTGTGTTCCTGCTTGCCGATCTGCTTTTATGTGACATGCAACAGAGAGTGAAAGATGAATCTAATCTAAACCAGGTGATAACTTGCAGGGAGATGAGGTTATTGATCTGCGCCTGGTGATAACCGGCAGGGAGATGAGGTTATTGATCTGAGCCAGGTGATAACTTGCAGGGAGATGAGGTTATTGATCTGAGCCAGGTGATAACTTGCAGGGGGATGAGGTTATTGATCTGAGCCAGGTGATAACCGGCAGGGAGATGAGGTTATTGATCTGAGCCAGGTGATAACCTACAGGGAGATGAGGTTATTGATCTGAGCCTACATGGAGATTAGGTTATTGATCTGAGTCTACATGGAGATGAGGTTATTGATCTGAGCCAGGTGATAACCGGCAGGGAGATGAGGTTATTGATCTGAGCCAGGTGATAACCTACAGGGAGATGGGGTTATTGATCTGAGCCAGGTGATAACCTACATGAAGATGAGGTTATTGATCTGAGCCAGGTGATAACCTACATGAGGATGAGGTTATTGATCTGAGCCAGGTGATAACCTACAGGGAGATGAGGTTATTGATCTGATCCTACATGGAGATGAGGTTATTGATCTGAGCCTACATGGAGATGAGGTTATTGATCTGAGCCTACATGGGAGATGAGGTTATTGATCTGACCCTGTCAGTGTGCATTGCGCCCGGTCCGCCACAGGAGTCGCTAGTGCGCGATGGGGCAGGAACATCCCTGCTGGCCAAACCATCCCCTAACCCGGACGACGCTTGGCCAATTGTGCACCACCCTATTGGTTTCCCGGTCGCGGCCGGCTGCGACAGAGCCTGGATTCGAACCAGGATCTCTATTGGCACAGCTACCACTGTGATGCAGAGCCTTAGACCACTGCGCCACTCGGGAGAACATTGCTTTCTCTTGGTCAAACGGTCAACATGTTGCTTTCTCTTAGTCTAACGGTCAACACGTTGCTTTCTCTTGGTCTAATGGTCAACACGTTGCTTTCTCTTGGTCTAATGGTCAACATGTTGCTTTCTCCTGGTCTAACGGTCAACACGTTGCTTTCTCCTGGTCTAACGGTCAACACGTTGCGTTCTCCTGGTCTAACGGTCAACACGTTGCTTTCTCCTGGTCTAACGGTCAACACGTTGCTTTCTCCTGGTCTAACGGTCAACACGTTGCGTTCTCCTGGTCTAACGGTCAACACGCTGCTTTCTCTTGGTCTAACGGTCAACACGTTGCTTTCTCTTGGTCTAATGGTCAACATGTTGCTTTCTCTTAGTCTAACGGTCAACACGTTGCTTTCTCTTGGTCTAACACGTTGCTTTCTCCTGGTGTAACGGTCAACACGTTGCTTTCTCCTGGTATAACGGTCAACATGTTGCTTTCTCCTGGTCTAACGGTCAACATGTTGCTTTCTCCTGGTCTAACGGTCAACAGGTTGCTTTCTCCTGGTCTAACGGTCAACACGTTGCTTTCTCTTGGTCTAACGGTCAACACGCTGCTTTCTCCTGGTCTAACGGTTAACACGTTGCTTTCTCCTGGTCGAACGGTCAACACGTTGCTTTCTCCTGGTCTAACGGTCAACACGTTGCTTTCTCTTGGTCTAACGGTCAACACGTTGCTTTCTCCTGGTCTAACGGTCAACACGTTGCTTTCTCTTGGTCTAACGGTCATGCTCTAGCAACCGCCGTCTGATCTGATCCCACTGCTGCCGCCGTCTGATCTGGTTGAAGTTTGATTTAGATCCCACCTCTGCTTCTTAGAGGTCTGATAGCAGGTAGAAGTTGCAACTAATCACACTGATACCAGGTCAAATATTGTATCATCTCCCTCATGGTTAAGGTTAGGATTCAGGGTAGAGTAATGATCTTAGGTCTGTGGTTAGGGGCAACTTGTACCTCTGAGTGTATGGTAGACAGTGAGAGCAAAGCAGCGGCTGTTTGGGTATTCACCTCATCTCTTCCTCTGCTCACGCCACAGCTCACAGATGCCAATATTGTGACAGGTGTCAGCCCGTCAGGTGCCAGCCGGCAGCAGCAGGCTGGAGAGGCGGGACACCTGGAGCTCTGGGAAAGAAGGTGGAATGGAAATGGCACTATCGGATCCTCAGAGAGCTGCAGGCAACGTTTCTGGTTTTGAATGGTGGAATAATGTCACCTGTAAATGGTGTTGGTGCTTGTCAGTATGAAGCCTGGCACATGGAGCTCGTATCAGAACAGCCTATTAGGATCACTGGATGTGCAGACATGTGATCCTCTGTAGCTCAGTTGCTTGAGCATGGATCTTGCAATGCCAAGATAGTGGATTTAATTCCTTACATACATAAAAAAAAATATCCATGCATGACTGCATGTCGCTTTGGATAACAGTGTCTGCTAAATGCCTTATATTATAATATTATATATGATATTATTATATACTGTATGATATTAGTATATATTATAATATTATATATGATATTAGTATATATGATATTATTATTATATTATATTATTATATATGATATTACATTAGTATATATGATATTATTATATATGATATTAGTATATATGATATTATTATTATATGATATTATTATATATGATATTACATTAGTATATATGATATTAGTATATATGATATTATATTAGTATATATGATATTATTATATATGATATTATTATATATTATATATGATATTAGTATATATGATATTATTATATATGATATTAGTATATATGATATTATTATATACTGTATGATATTAGTATATATGATATTAGTATATATGATATTATTATATATGATATTAGTATATATGATATTATTATTATATTATATTATTATATATGATATTACATTAGTATATATGATATTATTATATATGATATTAGTATATATGATATTATTATTATATTATATTATTATATATGATATTACATTAGTATATATGATATTAGTATATATGATATTAGTATATATGATATTAGTATATATGATATTATATTAGTATATATGATATTACATTAGTATATATGATATTATTATATATGATATTATTATATATTATATATGATATTAGTATATATGATATTATTATATATGATATTATTATATATTATATTATTATATATTATATTATTATATATTATATTATGATATTACATTAGTATATATGATATTATTATATATGATATTATTATATGTTATATTATTATATATTATATTATTATATATGATATTATTATATTATTATTGTGAGGACGTTGGTAAAATGAAAAAATGCAGAGTCAGGCGCAGAACACAGTTCTGAGTAATAATCCAACGTTACTCCAAAATAGGTAAGATTCCAACAAGGAACAAAACACAATAATCCAAAGCACGAACAAAACAATAACTCACAAAACAGAGAGGGAAATCAGAGGGTAAGGAACATAATTAATTGAATGGAAACCAGGTGTGTATGATCAAGACAAAACAAAACGAGAATGAAACATGGATCGGTGGTGTCTAGAAAGCCGGTGACGTCGACCGCCGCCCGAAGAAGGAGAGGGACCAACTTCCGAAGTCGTGACAGTACCCCCCCCCCCCCCCCCCTATACTGGCTTGCACAGTATACCCCGGGCCCCCTTGATGTCCAGAGGGGGCGGAGGAACCTCCCGCACCTCAGACTGCTGGAGCGGACCAGACACCACCGGCCTGAGGAGAGACACATGGAACGAGGGATTACTACGGTAATCTGGGGGAAGCTGTAACCTGTAACATACCTCATTCAGTCTCCTCAGGACTTTAAATGGCCCCACAAACTGCGGACCCAGCTTCCGGCAGGGCAGGCGAAGGGGCAGGTTTCGGGTCGAGAGTCAGACCCGATCCCCCGGTGCATACACCGGGGCCTCACTGCGGTGGCGGTCGGCCCTCGCCTTCTGCCGCCTGATGGCCCGTTGTAAATGCACATGCGCAGCGTCCCATGTCGCCTCCGAGTGCCGAAACCATTCATCCACCGCAGGAGCCTCGATCTGTCTCTGATGCCAAGGTGCCAGGACCGGCTGATAACCTAGCACACACTGGAAAGGGGATAGATTAGTGGAAGAGTGGCGAAGGGAGTTTTGGGACGTCTCCGCCCAGGGGATGAAAACCGACCACTCCCCCGGCCGGTCCTGGCAATAGGACCGCAGAAACCTACCCACATCCTGGTTTACTCTCTCCACCTGCCCGTTACTCTCGGGGTGAAAACCTGAGGTGAGGCTAACCGAGACCCCCAGGCGTTCCATAAACGCCCTCCAGACTTTAGACGTGAATTGGGGACCCCGATCAGAAACTATATCCTCAGGCACCCCGTAGTGCCGGAATACGTGGGTGAACAGGGCCTCCGCAGTCTGTAGAGCCGTAGGGAGACCGGGCAAAGGAAGGAGACGGCAGGACTTAGAAAACCGATCCACAATGACTAGGATCGTGGTATTACCCCGTGACGGGGGAAGATCCGTCACGAAATCCACCGATAGGTGTGATCACGGTCGTTGTGGAACGGGAAGAGGCTGTAATTTCCCTCTGGGCAGGTGTCGAGGTGCCTTGCACTGTGCGCACACCGAGCAGGAGGAAACATAAACCCTCACGTTCTTAGCTAAAGTGGGCCACCAGTACTTCCCAGCCAGACAGCGAATTGTCCGACCGATGACAGGATGACCCGAGGAGGGTGACGTGTGGGCCCAACAGATCAAACGATCGCGGACATCAAACGGAACGTACAAACGCCCAACTGGACAGTGTGGGGGAGTGGGCTCTGCAAGTGACGCCCGCTCGATGTCCGCATCCACCTCCCATACCACCGGTGCCACCAGGCAAGAAGCTGAAATTATGGGAGTGGGCTCTGCGGACCGCTCCTCCTTGTCATACATCCTGGACAGTGCGTCTGCCTTAACGTTCTGGGAACCTGGTCTGTAGGAGAGGGTGAAAGAAAAGCGGGTGAAAAACATGGCCCACCTCGCCTGGCGAGGGTTCAGTCTCCTAGCTGCCCGAATGTACTCCAGATTGCGGTGGTCAGTCCAAATGAGGAAAGGGTGTTTAGCCCCCTCAAGCCAATGTCTCCACGCTTTCAGAGCCCTGACAACAGCCAACAGCTCCCGGTCCCCCACATCATAGTTTCGCTCCGCCTGGCTGAGCCTCTTCGAAAAGAAAGCGCAGGTGCGGAGTTTTAGTGGCGTACCCGAGCGCTGAGACAGCACAGCCCCTATCCCAGCCTCGGACGCATCCACCTCAACTATGAACGCTAAGGAGGGATCAGGATGAGCCAGCATGGGAGCCGAGGTAAACAGAGCCTTCAGTTGACAAAAAGCCCTGTCCGCCTCTGCTGACTACTGCAGTCGCACCGTTCCCCCCTTCAGCAAGGAGGTAATGAGAGCCTCTACCTGACCGAAACCCCGGATCAACCTCCGGTAGAAGTTGGCAAACCCTAAGAACCGCTGCACCTCCTTTACCGTCGTTGGAGTCGGCCAATTACGCACGGCTGAAATGCGGTCATCCTTCATGGACTGTTAGAAGAACAGACATTTCTCAGCCTTGACGTACAGGTCATGCTCCAACAGTCGACCAAGCACCTTGCGCACCAGAGACACATGCTCAGCGCGTGTAGCGGAGTATATTAGAATGTCATCTATATACACCACTACACCTTGCCCGTGCAGGTCGCTGAAAATCTCACCTACAAAGGATTGGAAGACTGATGGAGCATTCATCAACCCGTACAGCATGACGGGTACCCAGATGTAGTGCTAAATGCCGTCTTCCACTCATCCCCCCCCTTGATACGCACCAGGTTGTAAGCGCTCCTGAGGTCCAATTTTGTGAAGAAGCCCGCCCCGTGCAATGACTCTGTCATACTGGCTATGAGAAGTAGTGGGTAACTGTATTTTATCGTGATCTGATTCAAACCTCGATAGTCAATTCACGGGCGCAAACCTCCATCCTTCTTCTTCACAAAAAAGAAACTCGAGGAGACAGGTAAAATGGAAGGCCTAATGTATCCCTGTCCCAGAGGTTCGGTGACATATGTTTCCATAGCCACCGTCTCCTCCTGTCACAGAGGATACACGTGACTCCTGGGAAGTGCAGCATCTACCAGAAGATTTATCGCACAATCCCCCGGTCGATGGGGTGGTAAATGAGTCGCCTTCTTTTTACAGAAGGCGAGTGCCAAATCGGCATATTCGGGGGGAATGTGCACGGTGGAGACCTGGTTTGGACTCTCCACCGTAGTGGCACCTAAGGAAACACCTACACACCTCCCTGAGCACTGACGAGACCATCCCTTGAGAGCCCTCTGTTGCCACGAAATAATCGGATCATGAGAGGCCAACCAGGGAAGACCCAACACAACAGGAAACGCAGGAGAATCGATCAGAAAGAGACTAATTCTCTCCTCATGATTCTCCTGCGTTATCAAACGGAGTGGAGCTGTGACCTCCCTGATTAGCCCTGACCCCAACGGACGACTATCTAAGGCATGTACAGGGAAGGGAACATCAACAGGAACAATAGGGATCCCTAAACTAAGTGCAAAGGTACGGTCAATAAAGTTCCCAGCTGCGCCTGAATCTACTAGCGCCTTATACTGGGAATGCTGGGAAAACTCAGGAAAGGCTACATACAACCACATGTGTGCAACAGGGAGCTCTGGGTGAGGTGTGTGCCTACTCACCTGAGATGATCCACCAGTGCTCCGCCTGCCACCTCTACTCACTGGAGAACCTCCCCAGCACCGACCAGCAGTGTGTCCTCTGCGGCCACAGTTGGTGCAGGGAACTGTCCCCCCTCCGGTCTCCCTCATAGCAGCACCTCCCAGCTCCATCGGGGTAGGATCAGAGGTGCTGGGGGATGGAACTGACGAACCCCGAGCTGGACGTCCGCGGGATGCCAACAGGTTATCCAGCCAGATGGATAGGTCCACCAGCTGGTCCAGATTAAGGGTGGTGTCCCTGCAGGCTAACTCCCTACAAACGCCCTTGCGTAAACTACACCTGTAGTGGTTGATCAGGGCCCGCTCATTCCATCCTGTGCCGGCGGCCAGAGTTCTAAAATCCAGAGCGAACTCTTGAGCGCTCCTCATCCCTTGTATTAAATGAAACAAGCGTTCCCCCGCGGGTGAAATCTTCGTAATTGTCCAACGCCAAACGCCGCCCGAAGAAGGACAGGGACCAACTTCGGCCGAAGTCGTGACAATTATATGATTATATATGATGTTATTATATATTATATTATTATATATGATATTATATATGATATTATTATATATGATATTATTATATATGATATTATTATATATGATATTATTATATTATATTATTATATTATTATATGATTATATATTATATTATTATAAATAGCCATGCAGAGGATGTAAAGGTGGATATCTGAACTGAGTAGAATTCATTCTTGAATTGAAAGTGAAGTAATGTCTTTCCATTTGTCGATTTAGTTACTTTAGAGAAAATACCCATTTTGACTTCTCTCTCTTTCTGTCGTTGGTCTGTCAACGATGGGATTGAAATAAGCGCAGGTAATGCTTTGTGTCACTGTATTCTCAAAACCTCAATTCAAACGGAATAAAACACAATACCATCGATAGCCCCACAATACCAACAGTAAAATAAACTGTTATCAGATGTATCATCACTATTCACTAGTTATACCGTATCATCACTATTCACTAGTTATACCGTATCATCACTATTCACTAGTTATACCGTATCATCACTATTCACTAGAGTTATACCGTATCATCACTATTCACTAGTTATACCGTATCATCACTATTCACTAGTTATACCGTATCATCACTATTCACTAGTGATACCGTATCATCACTATTCACTAGAGTTATACCGTATGATCACTATTCACTAGTTATACCGTATCATCACTATTCACTAGTGATACCGTATCATCACTATTCACTAGAGTTATACCGTATCATCACTATTCACTAGAATTATACTGTATCATCACTATTCACTAGTTATACCGTATCATCACTATTCACTAGTTATACCGTATCATCACTATTCACTAGTTATACCGTATCATCACTATTCACTAGTTATACCGTATCATCACTATTCACTAGTGATACCGTATCATCACTATTCACTAGTTATACCGTATCATCACTATTCACTAGAGTTATACCGTATCATCACTATTCACTAATTATACCGTATCATCACTATTCACTAGTGATACCGTATCATCACTATTCACTAGTTATACCGTATCATCACTATTCACTAGAGTTATACCGTATGATCACTATTCACTAGTTAAACCGTATGATCACTATTCACTAGAGTTATACCGTATCATCACTATTCACTAGAGTTATACCGTATGATCACTATTCACTAGTTATACCGTATCATCACTATTCACTAGAGTTATACCGTATGATCACTATTCACTAGTTATACCGTATCATCACTATTCACTAGAGTTATACCGTATGATCACTATTCACTAGTTATACCGTATCATCACTATTCACTAGTTATACCGTATCATCACTATTCACTAGTTATACCGTATCATCACTATTCAGTAGTTATACCGTATGATCACTATTCACTAGTTATACCGTATCATCACTATTCACTAGTTATACCGTATCATCACTATTCACTAGAGTTATACCGTATCATCACTATTCACTAGTTATACCGTATCATCACTATTCACTAGTTATACCGTATCATCACTATTCACTAGAGTTATACCGTATCATCACTATTCACTAGTTATACCGTATCATCACTATTCACTAGTTATACCGTATCATCACTATTCACTAGTTATACCGTATCATCACTATTCACTAGAGTTATACCGTATCATCACTATTCACTAGAGTTATACCGTATCATCACTATTCACTAGTTATACCGTATCATCACTATTCACTAGAGTTATACCGTATCATCACTATTCACTAGTTATACTGTATCATCACTATTCACTAGTTATACCGTATCATCACTATTCACTAGTTATACCGTATCATCACTATTCACTAGAGTTATACCGTATCATCACTATTCACTAGAGAAAGAAAGAAAGAATAGAGGGGGTGAAAGAGAGGATTAGAGACAGCTATGAATCTAATGTATTCTTTTCACAGCCTCCAGCGACAGAAGAAGAAAGAGAACAAGAGAACGAAGGATTGAGAGAGGAGAAAGAGAACGAAGGAGAGAGAGAGGAGAAAGAGAACGAAGGAGAGAGAGAGGAGAAAGAGAACGAAGGAGAAAGACTGAGAAGAGAGAGCGAAAGAGAGAGAGAAGACAGAGCTCATAATTGTCTACAGTATGAACCAGTCCAACCAGGACCCGAGTGGAGTGGGGACAGCAGACCGTGATGAGGACTCTCCCAACATCATCGTCTACAGAAAGGTAGGACACGAAGGCCTTTATAACACTATGTTGTTGGAAGGTTGTATGAAGGTTGTGCAGTGGAAACATGCACTGTGTACAACGGGCTTATAAGGTAGGAATGCTCTGGCTTCTTTTAATTCCTAAACAAAGTCCTTGCTGCCTAGCTCTACAGTTGAAGTCAGAAGTTTACATACACCTTAGCCAAATACATTCAAACTCAGTTTTCACAATTCCTGACATTTAATCATAGTAAAAATACCCTGTCTTAGGTCAGTTAGGATCACCACTTTATTTTAAGAATGTGAAATGTCAGGATAATAGAAGAGCGAGTGATTTATTTCAGCTTTTATTTCTTTCATCACATTCCCAGTGGGTCAGAACTTTACATACACTCAATTAGTATTCGGTAGCATTGCCTTTAGATTGTTTAACTTGGGTCAAACGTTTCGGGTAGCATTCCACAAGCTTCCCACAATAAGATGGGTGAATTTTGGCCCATTCCTCCTGACAGAGCTGGTGTAACTGAGTCAGGTTTGTAGACCTCCTTGCTCACACACACTTTTTCAGTTCTGCCAACAGATTTTCTATAGGATTGAGGTCAGGGCTTTGTGATGGCCACTCCAATACCTTGACTTTGTTGTCCTTAAGCCATTTTGCCACAACTTTGGAAGTATGCTTGGGGTCATTGTCCATTTGAAAGACCCATTTGCGACCAAGCTTTAACTTCCTGACTGATGCCTTGAGATGTTGCTTCATTATATCCACATAATTGTCCTTCCTCATGATGCCATCTATTTTGTGAAGTGCACCAATCCCTCCTGCAGCAAAACACCCCCACAACATGATGCTGCAACCCCAATGTTTCACAATGTTTCACGGTTGGGATGGTGTTCTTCGGCTTGCAAGCCTCCCCCTTTTTCCTCCAAACACAACAATGGTCATTATGGCCAAACAGTTTTATTTTTGTTTCATCAGACCAGAGGACATTTCTCCAAAAAGTACAATCTTTGTCCCATGTGCAGTTGCAAACCGTAGTCTGTCTTTTTTATGGCGGTTTTGGAGCAGTGGCTTCTTCCTTGCTGAGCGGCCTTTCAGGTTATGTTGATATAGGACTCGTTTTACTGTGGATATAGATACTTTGTACCTGTTTCCTCCAGCATCTTCACAAGGTCCTTTGCTGTTGTTCTGGGATTGATTTGCACTTTTCGCACCAAAGTACGTTCATCTCCAGGAGACAGTCTTCTTCCTGAGCGGTATGACGGCTGCGTGGTCCCATGGTGTTTATAATTGTGTACTATTGTTTGTACAGATGAACGTGGTACCTTCAGGCGTTTGGAAATTGCTCCCAAGGATGAACCATACTTGTGGAGGTCTACAATTTCTGTGGGCTGATTTCTTTTGATTTTCCCATGATGTCAAGCAAAGAGGCACTGAGTTTGAAGGTAGGCCTTGAAATACATCTACAGGTACTCCTCCAATTGACTCAAATGATGTCAATCAGCCTATAAGAAGCTTCTAAAGCCAATACATAATTTTCTGGAATTTTCCAAGCTGTTTAAAGGCACAGCCAACTACTGTATGTAAACTTCTGACCCACTGGAATTGTGATAAAATAAATTATTAGTGAAATAATCTGTCTGTAAACAATTGTTGGAAAAATTACTTGTGTCATGCACAAAGTAGATGTCCTAACCGACTTGCCAAAACTATAGTTTGTTAGCAAGAAATTTGTGGAGTGGTTGAAAAGCAAGTTTTAATGACTCCAACCTAAGTGTATGTAAACTTCCGACTTCAACTGTATGTCCAGAAACAGACAGGTGCTGCTGTAAGCCCAAAGTGTGATTAAAACAAAGGGTAAACTCGGAACCTGGAACCAAATAACATTTTATTTGTCACATACACGTGTTTAGCAGATGTTATTATAGCGAAATGCTTGTTCTTCTAGCTCCGACAACGCAGTAATATTTTTTTTACATTTTACCCCATTTTCTCTCCAATTTTCGTGGTATCCAATTGTTAGTAATTACTATCTTGTCTCATCGCTACAACTCCCGTACGGGCTCGGGAGAGACGAAGGTCGAAAGCCATGCGTCCTCCGAAACACAACCCAACCAAGCCGCACTGCGCGCCTCCAACCCGGAAGCCAGCCGCACCAATGTGTCGGAGGAAACACCGTGCAACTAGCTGCCTTGGTTAGCGCGCACTGCGCCCGGCCCGTCACAGGAGTCGCTGGTGCGCGATGAGACAAGGATATCCCTACCGGCCAAACCCTCCCTAACCCGGACGACGCTAGGCCAATTGTGCGTCGCCCCACGGACCTCCCGGTCGCGGCCGGCTGCGACAGAGCCTGGGTGCGAACCCAGAGTCTCTGGTGGCACAGCTAGCGCTGCGATGCAGTGCCCTAGACCACTGCGCCACCCGGGAGGCCCAGAACGCAGTAATATTTAACAAGTAATATCTAACAGTTTCACAACATATACCCAATACACACAAATCTAAGTAAAGGAATGGAATTAAGAATATATAAATATATGGACGAGCAATGTCAGAGAGGCATAGACTAAGATACAGTAGAATAGTATAGAATACAGTGTACACAAATGAGATGGGTAATGCAAGATATGTAAACATTATTAAAGTGACTAGTGTTCCCATTTATCAAAGTGGCCAGTTATTTCAAGTCTATGTATATAGGCAGCAGCCTCTAATGTGCAGGTGACGGCTATTTAATAGTCTGATGGCCTTGAAATCGAAGCTGTTTTTCAGTATCTCAGTCCTAGCTTTGATGCACCTGTACTGACCTTGCTATCTGGATGATAGTGGGGTGAACAGGCAGTGCCTCGGGTGGTTGTTATCCTTGATGATCTTTTTGGCCTTCCTGTGACATCGGGTGAGGAAGGTGTACTGGAGGGAAGGTAGTTTTCCTCCAGTGATGCGTTGGGCAGACCGCACCACCCTGATCCTTGACTAGTCTCTCAAAGCACTTAATGATGACAGAAGTGAGTGCTACGGGGCGATAGTCATTTAGTTCAGTTACTTTAGCTTTCTTGGGTACAGGAACAATGGTGGCCATCTTGAAGCACGTGGGGACAGCAGACTGGGATAGGAAGAGATTGAATATGTCCGTAAACACACCAGCTACCTGGTCTGCGCATGCTCTGGTGACGCAGCTCAGGATGCTGCCTGGGCTGGCAGCCTTGTGAATGTTAACACGCTTAAATGTCTTACTCACGTCAGCCACGGAGAAGGAGAGCCCACAGTCCTTGGTAGTGGGCCGCATCGGTGGCACTGTGTCATCCTCAAAGCGGGCGAAGAAGGTGTTTAGCTTGTCCGGAAGCAAGACATCGGTGTCCGCGACGTGGCTGGTTTTCCTTTTGTAGTCCGTGATTGTTTGTAGACCCTGCCACATGAGCCGTTGAATTGTAGTTGGCCATAATTGTATTCGGCCATATTCCCAGTCACCTTTCCATGGTTAAATGCGGTGGTTCACGCTTTCAGTTTTGTGCGAATGCCGCCATCTATCCACGGTTTCTGGTTAGGGGAGGTTTTAATAGTCACAGTGGGCACAACATCTCCAATGCACTTCCTGATAAACTCACTCACAGTATCAGTATATTCATCGATATTATTGTGTGTGTGTGTGGTGTGTGTGTGTGTGTATACAGTATGTGGTGTGTGTGTGTGTGTATTTTGAGTTGGACATGTGAACACACACCCACACACACCCTAAGTCAACAAAGGACTGTGATAATGAGACAGTGAACAGAATCTAAAGTGTTAAGGAGAAGGTATTAGAACTCCTATGGTGTCGCCAGAGAGACCTAGGATGACCTTTTACATCTGCTAGTGGCCACCTGCTAGGCTGAAACTCTCATGAAACTCTCTGAAAACTCATGAGACATGTGGGCTTATCTGCAGACCAGGGGGTTTCTCTGTCTCTGATGCAAAGAAAATGAATCATGTATGAAACTGTAATGCATCTCCATCCACTTAGCTCTCTCTTACACACACACACACACATTACAACAACACACACACTTTTAACACACATTAACCACACATTATGTTATTATTGTCCCTGGTAAGAAAAATCAAAAAATAAAAAGTATGTGAACCCTTTGGAATTACCTGGATTTCTGCATAAATTGGTCATCAAATTTGATCTGATCTTCATCTAAGTCATAACAATAGACCAACATAGTGTGCTTAAACTAATAACACACAAATTATAGTGTTTTTATATTGAATACATCATTTAAACATTCACAGTGTAGGTTGGGAAAAGTATGTGAATCCCTAGGCTAATGACTTCTCCAAAAGCTAATTGGAGGCAGGAGTCCGCTAACCGTTAGTCCAATCAATGAGATGAGATTGGAGATGTTGGTTAGAGCTGCCCTGCCCTATAAAAAACACTCACAAAATTTGAGTTCACAAGAAGCATTGCCTGATGTGACCCATGCCTCAAACAAAAGAGATCTCAGATTAAGAATTGTTGACTTGCATAAAGCTGGAAAGGGTTACATAAGTATCTCTAAAAGCCTTGATGTGCATCAGTCCACGGAAAGACAAATTGTCTATAAATGGAGAAAGTTCAGCACTGTTGCTACTCTACCTACGAGTGGCCGTCCTGCAAAGATCACTGTAAGAGCACAGAGCAGAATGCTCAATGAGGTTAAGAAGAATCCTAGAGTGTCAGCTAAAGACTTACAGAAATCTAATCTATGGAACATGCTAACATCTCCGTAGACGAACGTAAAACACTAAACAAGAATGGTGTTCATGGGAGGACACCACAGAAGAAGCCACTGCTGTCCAAAAAAACACATTTCTGCACGTCTGAAGTTTGTGAAAGTGCACCTGGATGTTCCACAGCGCTACTGGCGAAATATTCAGTGAACAATTGAAACTACAGTTTAATTGTTTGGAAGGAACACACAGCACCATGTGTGGAGAAAAAAAGGCACAGAATACCAACATCAAGACTTCATCCCAACTGTAAAGTATGGTGGAGGGAGCATCATGGTTTGGGGCTGCTTTGCTGCCTCAGGGCCTGGACAACTTGATATCATCAATGGAAAAATGAATTCCCAAGTTTATCAAGACATTTTGCAGGAGAATGTTAGGCTATCTGTCCACCAATTGAAGCTCAACAGAAGTTGGGTGATGCAATAGGACAACGACCCAAAACACAGAAGTAAATTAGCAACAGAATGGCTTCAACCGAAGAAAATACACATTCTGGTGTGGCCCAGTCAGAGTCCTGACCTCAACCCGATTGAGAGGCTGCTCAAGAGAGCAGTTCACACCAGACATCCCAAGAATATTGCTTGAACTGAAATAGTTTTGTAAAGAGGAATGGTCCAAAATTACTCCTGATTGTTGTGCAAGTCTGATCCGCAACTACCGAAAACGTTTGGTTGAGTTTATTGCTGCCAAAGGAGGGTCAACCAGTTATTAAACCCAACGGTTCACATACTTTCCCCACCCTGCACTGTGAATGTGTACACGGTGTGTTCAATAAAGACATGAAAACGTATAATTGTTTGTGTGTTATTAGTTTAAGCAGACTGTGTTTGTCTATTATATTGACCTAGATGAAGTTCAGATCAAATTTTATGACCAATTTATGCAGAAATCCATATACATACTTTATCTTGTCACTGTACATAGGGGAAACGGGGGCCATTTGGACAGAGAAGGATTCTACCCACCAGAGTTTCATAGAACCAACCACCATTATGTCTCCCAGCAGTTTCTCTCAGAGTCTCTGTCTACACTGTGTAAAAACAGAAATTATCTTAACACCAGGATTGTGTTAATGAAACCATGAAAAGTAATGCATCTAGCCTGAGATCTGGTGTTTGGAAGGTGTTTGATTATAAACCCCAATGTAAGTGTTCTGGTGCACAGAAAATGCTTTAAAAACAGAGTAGAAGTACTCTGAAACACCCAAAGTGGTTCTTCAACCTGAATATGGGTGTTTTTAAGAGAGCGTTGTGAAAACCCGTTTTTGGGGGTTCAGTGAATGTAAAAGGCTCCATCAAAACTCAAAAACGGTGTTTCTCATACAATCAATGGTTTACAAATGCAAACGGTTTATAGCCTAAATATTGATTGATTAAAAGAGCCTATGGAGAATATTTTCTTCTGGATTTCCACCTTTTTCAATGCTTTATTTAGACTAGATTAGAAACAGGAGATAGACGAGGAGTGAAAGTGGGACAGGCGGAAGCGGGAATTGAACCTCTGACTTCTGGGGCAGTAAGATGGAACATTTCATTGGAATTTTATTGGAATTTTACACACTCAACAGAAATGATTCTGGGTTGAATTGAAATGGACAACATATGCAAGTAATTTCAATGATTTGTTAATTTCATTTCACTAACAAATTTTAAGAATGAACCCAACTTCTTATGGCTGCAGGGGCGCTTGGATGAAAGGTTCACAGAGGTGCCCCAGAGTAAACGGCCTGCTCCTCAGTCATAGTTGCTAATATATGCATATTATTACTAGTATTGGATAGAAAACACTCTGACGTTTCTAAAACTGTTTGAATTATGTCTTTGAGTATAACAGAACTCATATGGCAGGCAAAAACCTGAGAAGTTCCACTTCCTGTTTGGATTTTTTCTGAGGTAAATTTTCAACCAAGCTCCCATTGACATTACAAGCGAGATATGGATGAGTTTTCACTTCCTACGGCTTCCACTAGATGTCAACAGTCAATAGAACTTTGTCTGATCACTCTGCTGTGAAGGGGGGCCGAAGGAGACAGGAATGAGTAACCACTGCCATGAGGTGACCACGCTTTGACCACGCGCGTTCACGTGAGAGGCAGCTCCGTTCCATCGCTCAACTGAAGTCAATGTAATTCTCCGGTTAGAACGTTATTCAAGATGTATGTTAACAACATTCTAAAGATTGATTCAATACATTGTTTGACATGTTTCTACTGACTGTTACGGAACTTTTGGACATTTCGTCACGTTTTAGTGAACGCGCTTTGTGACTTTGGAATTGTTTACCAAACGCGCTAACCAAAGTAGCTAATTGGACATAACTAACGGAGATTATCGAACAAAACAAGCATTTATTGTGGACCTGGGATTCCTGGGAGTGCATTCTGATGAAGTTTATCAAAGTTAAGGAAGCATTTATCATGTAATTTCTGGTTTCTGTTGACTCCAACATGGGGCTAATTTGACTCTTGTTCTGAGCTCCGTCTCAGATTATTGCATGGTTTGCTTTTTTCCGTAAAGTTTTTTGAAATCTGACACAGCGGTTGCATTAAGGAGAGGTATATCTATAATTCCATGTGTATAACTTGTATTATCATCTACATTTATGATGAGTATTTCTGTTGAAACGATGTGGCTATGCATTATCACTGGATGTTTTTGGAACTAGTGAATGTAACGCGCCAATGTAAACTCAGATTTTGTTATATAAATATGAACTTTATCAAACAAAACATGCATGTATTGTGTAACATGAAGTCCTATGAGTGTCATCTGATGAAGATCATCAAAGGTTAGTGATTAATTTTAGCTATATTTCTGCTTTTTGTGACTGCTATCCTTCGCTGGAAAAATGGCTGTGCTTATTGTGGTTTGGTGTGACCTAACATAATCGTTTGTAGTGCTTTCGCTGAAAAGCATATTTGAAATCGGACACTTTGGTGGGATTAACAACAAGATTACCTTTAAAATGGTATAAGACACATGTATGTTTGAGGAATTTTAATTATGAGATTTCTGTTGTTTTGAATTTGTCGCCCTGCACTTTCACTGGCTGTTGTCATAACATCCCGTCACCGGGATTGCAGCCATAAGAAGTTTTTTAAATATTCCTCAAAATGCAAGTATCTATTCTGAGGATAACCAGAATAGAGAAAATGGAGTGATTGAACTCATTGGAAGTCTGATTGTAATCTCCTTACACTTCCGGGCCACATGCCTCTGTTTTTAGCAGACTGTCGGTCATTTTGATATTATGATTTGAATACACAATGTCGTATGTATGTTTGAAGAAAGAAAAGTATACTTCTATATTCTATATTAACCAGCTTGTTAAGGTGTAATGGACCATGATGAACGAATATCCAAACCTGTCAGGCAAAAATTATGTTCAGTGACGTGTTATTCATGGAGGCCATTTTGTCTCTCTGTGTTTCATAAACGTCCTTCAATGTATCTCACTGGAGAAAGCATCTGAGTGTACGAAACAGCGCTCCTCTGTTTTAGTATGTGTAGCCCAACTATCTGGTTCTGTCTGGTCAAAAAGATTCCGACATTGTTGCCGCCCGTAGCATTGAATGCAAGGGAAGCCAACGAGCGTTTGGCCTCCCGTGATAAAAAAAGTATAAAATAATAGCCAATCAGCATTGAGTTAAACTGAGTGAGCTCAGCTGTGAATGTTCCTGGCGCACCAACAAAAAAAAGTGTCAAGGGAAGCCAGTTTGGGTTTGGCTTCACACCAATCACATCCGTACTGGCCAATGATTATAACAGGGATTCTAATCCAACTGTAAATGTGTACATTGTCCCCTGGCCTGAGAGGATGGAAGTTAAATATGTAGCTAGATGTAGTAACGTTAGCCTAATGTTAACTAGTTGGCCTGGCGCATCGTTGCCCATGAAAGGAAGTTAGGCTAGCGAGCAAGTATTTTAGCCAGGTAGCCTAGGATAACAAAAACTCAATGCGTGTCCTGTTTGACAGACTCATAGACCATTCAAGGAACATGAAAGAGAGATTGATGACATTGCTGGCAAGTAGGGTGAGTCAACATGCTTTTTTAAAAACTTGCAAGCATGCACACAAGCACGTACACAGAAATCAGAACCATGGACAGCCATGTCATCTTTAGCTGACGTTGATTGGACTAAGTCGTTTTTTTTGGAATCTTTTAGTTGTCACTGTATTAGACAAGGCAGAGGTGATTTAGATTATGTTGAAGTGATGCTGTATTAATGGAGGCAGCTCCTGTTTTCTTTGCGCACTAGTGGTAACTCTCCGTGGTTCTAAATCAATAGTTGTTTAATAGTCTGAAAATGTCAGAAACATTAACTTGCTTGATCATGTTGTAGGTCATGTAACTTCATCAAACAGACGTTGGCATGTTGCTCTCCTGTTTTGTGATGAAACAAAGGTGTGGTTGAATTTATTCTGCCACTGTGTCTTCTTATTGTGTCGGCCTAAGGACTATATATCATGGTGTCAAGGTATATGAACAGGTTATAAGAGCAAATGCAATTTTCACAACATATAGGTTGTAATATGGCTTTTTCCCCCCCTTGATTTCCCTGGTGATTTTACCCACACACCGCCACTGGTGATGAGGCAACCCATTCCCACATTACAAACATGGTAGAAACAAACACAGCATCCTGCAATGCTTGCTGATAAACCTCTAGTTACCGCTGGTGGAGTGAGCCCTGTGCTCAACAATGCTTTCAAAATGGGTTAAACTGGCAAATGATCGGATACCACAGGGGGCTGCTGAGAGGAGGACGGCTCACAATAATGGCTGGAACAGATTAAATGGAATGGCATCAAAAAACATGGAAATCATGGACTCCCAAGTGTCACAGCGGTCTAAGGCACTGCATCTCAGTGCTAGAGGCGTCACTACAGACCCTGGTTTGATTCCAGGCTGTATCACAACCGGCCGTGATTGGGAGTCCCATAGGATGGCATACAATTTTTTTATTTTTTATTTCACCTTTATTTAACCAGGTAGGCCAGTTGAGAACAACTTCTCATTTACAACTGTGACCTGGCCAAGGTAAAGCAAAGCAGTGCGACAAAAAACAACAACACAGAGTTACACGTGGGATAAACAAAAGTACAGTCAATAACACAATAGAAAAATCTATATACAGTGTGTGCAAATGGAGTAAGGAGGTAAGGCAATAAATAGGCCATAGTAGCGAAGTAATTACAATTTATGTCACACCCTGGCCTTAGTTATCTTTGTTTTCATTATTATTTTAGTTAGGTCAGGGTGTGACATGGGGAATGTATGTGTTTTGGTTTGTCTAGGGGTTTGTACGTTTAATGGGTCAGTGTCTTGTCTAGGTGTTTGTATGTCTATGGCTGCCTAGATTGGTTCTCAATTAGAGGCAGCTGTGGTTTATTGTCTCTGATTGAGAGCCATATTTAAGGCAGCCATAGGCATTTGGGTTTTGTGGGTAATTGTCTATGTTGAACGTTTGTTGCTTGTGTATGCACCTACGTCGTTAGCTTCACGGTCGTTTGTTGTTTTTGTTTAGTTTGTTATCAGTGTTCGTTTCGTGTTTTTTCCTTTCTCTAAATAAAGGAGAATGTATTTTGCACACGCTGCGCCTTGGTCCTCTCTCTCACCCATAGACGATCGTGACAGAATTACCCACCTGAATCGGACCAAGCAGCGTGTAAAGCAGCAACGGGAGCAGCGCATAAAGGATTCATGGACATGGGAGGAGATATTGGATGGAAAGGGACCTTGGGCACAACCGGGAGAATATCGCCTCCCTCGTGAAGAGCTGGAGGCAGCTAAAGCCGAGAGGAGGCGATATGAGGAGGCAGCACGGAAGCAAGGCTGGAAGCCCGCGAGTACAACCCAAACATTTCTTGGGGGGGGGCTAAAAGGCAGTGTGGCGAAGTCAGGTAGGAGACCTGCGCCTACTCCCTGTACTTACCGTGGAGAGCGAGAGTACGGGCAGACACCGTGTTACGCAGTAGAGCGCATGGTGTCTCCTGTACGTGTGCATAGCCCGGTGCGGGTTATTCCACCTCCCCGCACTTGCAGTGGTGGGTGGTATATGGGGCTTTGGTGACAAAACAGATGGCACTGTGATAGACTGCATCCAGTTTGCTGAGTAGAGTGTTGGAGGCTATTTTGTAAATGACATCGCCGAAGTCAAGGATTGGTAGGATAGTCAGTTTTACGAGGGTATGTTTGGCAGTGTGAGTGAAGGAGACTTTGTTGCGAAATAGGAAGTCGATTCTAGATTTAATTTTGGATTGAAGATGCGAGTCTGGAAGGAGAGTTTACAGTCTAGCAAGACACCTAGGTATTTGTAGTTGTTCACATATTCTAAGTCATAACCGTCCAGAGTAGTGATGCTGGTCGGGGGCGGGCGGGTGCGGGCAGCGGTCGGTTAAAAAACATGCATTAAGTTTTACTTGTATTTAAGAGCAGTTGGAGGCCACGGAAGGAGTGTTGTATGGCATTGAAGCTTGTGTGGAGGTTAGTTAACACAGTGTCCAAAGAAGGGCCAGAAGTATACAGAATGGTGTCGTCTGCGTAGAGGTGGATCAAGGAATCACCCGCAGCAAGAGCGACATTGTTGATATATACAGAGAAAAGAGTTGACCCGAGAATTGAACCCTGTGGCACCCCCATAGAGACTGCCAGAGGTCCGGACAACAGGCCCTCCGATTTGACACACTGAACTCTATCTGAGAAGTAGTTGGTGAACCAGGCGAGGCAGTCATTTGAGAAACCAAGGCTGTTGAGTCTGCCGATAAGAATACGGTGATTGACAGAGGAAAAAACCTTGGCCAGGTCGATGAAGACGGCTGCACAGTACTGTCTTTTATCGATGGTGGTTATGATATCATTTAGTACCTTGAGTGTGGCTCAGGTGCACCCATGACCAGCTCGGAATTGGCCCAGCGTTGTTCGGGTTTGGCCGGGGTAGGCCGTCATTGTAAACAATAATTTATTCTTAACTGACTTGCCTAGTTAAATAAAGGTTAAATTAAAATTAATAAATGTATTTGTACCATACCACTAATTCCGCTCCAGTCATTACCATGAGCCTGTCCTCCTCAATTAAGGCACCACCAACCTCCTGTGGCAGATACATAAGTCAATGTTAAATATTAAAATACCCTAGAAGATGTGATCTAATTCTGCACTAGACAGGATTCAAAACATCATAATGGTAAAAGGGAAAGGGGGATATCTAGTCAGTTGTACAACTGAAAGCATTCAACTGAAATGTGTCTTCTGCATTTAACCCAACCCCTCTGAATCAGAGAGGTGCGGGGGGCTGCCATAATCAACATCCAAGTCTTCGACGCTTGGGGAACAGTGGGTTAACTGCTTTGCTCTGGGGCAGAATGACAGATTTTTACCTTGTCAGCTTGGGGATTCAATCCAGCAACCTTTCGGTTACTGGCCCAACGCTCTAACCACTAGTGTGTTTAGAAGCTTTAGAGTGAGGAAACGACACAAAAAATGAAGGGATCTAATTCTGCACTGAACAGAACTCGAAACACTAAAATAGTGTTTTCAACCATTTCCGGTAGTGCTCCCAGTCCCTGGCAAGGTGTTGCTCAACACTGGATTAAGTTGTGTAACAACACACCATGTAATGTTTCAAAACATCTCAGGATGAGGTGTTTCAATACTCCAGAAGAGGTTTCTTCTCCTTCAAGTTGGTGGCAGCTCAATTGCCACTAGTTTAGGTGTTAATTTCATTTTGGTGTTCAAGAACTTCATTTCAACTGGAGTGACTGCGGTCCCAGATTTTCTGGAACCCGACTTGCCGTTGATATCGATACGTTGATATCTACGCATGTGCGTTAAGTACAGTGGCTTCTGCTCAGTGCTCCCAGTGCTTTGCTGCCGCTTCCCCCGGTTTCCACTAGTTACCACAGCCACAAAGTCAAATTAGCATTATAGTACAAATGCATAAAAAAAAAGAATATGTTTTCTGATCTTAATTTCATGTTAGGCATAAAGTTAGCCGTTTGGTTAAGGTGAGGTTTTAATCAGATTTTGAGAGGAGAAACGGTAACAAGTGCTTCCCTCTCACTGCCATGTATGGGGGAACTTCATATTGTACTCTAAAGATATGTTTGCCATGTTCCAACTATGCATTCCATGTCTCAAGCGTGATTTCATGTTATTTTTTTCAGGATAGGTGTTGGGCTACACGCAGCTATCATGTTGTACACAAAAGACATGATCATAAACGTTTTTTTTTGTACGTGCCAAACAGTGTATTTGGGCAAGCATATCAAACACAAGCAAGACACATGCAGGCAGTCAACATACAAGGGATTATTTTCTCATTATCATTGCAAACATTGACTAGTTCGTTTTTTTCCGTCACTCTGGCTACGATATGTCAGCATCACTATGAAGATTATCATCACATAGTATGCAGTCTAAAGCAGTAGTTGACAAACGACGTCAGAAATAATATCGCGCCGGGTGATGCAAAATGAACTCGCCCATTGTCAGACTCTGGTAACAGGTGTTGTGCCAGAAAGCCCCCCCCCTCCCTTCTAATTTCCTTAATTTTGTGGCTAGAGTCAAATATATTCTGTGGCACACATCAGAGTCAAATGCTTTCTATAGAACAAACTTCATGTCAGGAAAGGCAACCAAAATGTATAATTAATGTATGTGTGTTATATTAAACATAGAGGAGGGAGTAAAATGTAGGCAAGCAATAAATATTTCAGAACAACTACTAGTCGAATAAGACATGGGAGAGAGATGACGAATTTTGGCAAAGATATTTATTTATAGACTAATACACTTGAAACAAATAGCCAAACCGAAAAATGCAGACATTACTAATCAAATGAAATGCCGCCTAACTGATCATTGACAGCTGAAGGACAACACATATTAGATCACTGAAATGTTGGTTAAACTGACAGCGGCTTTGAAGCGCAGCAATGAAGAATTGAGTGCGTACGCGTTCACGCGGGGGGAGGGGTTCTGATAGGGGGGAGATTTTCGGCACAACACCGGTCCCTATACACATACACATAGGGGCCGTTCGGCTGCCCCGAGGTGGAACAGCTAGGTAGCCTACTACGGGCGGTAGTTGCATGATCATTGAGAAGCGAAATAACAGTTAGTATGGCCTGTGTGTGGTTAAAACGCAGATCGTTTTTTTTTTAGCCTCAATGCAAAACCTCAAGTGGGGAGTTACATACATTTTCAGGAACTCAGGCTAGTGGCTATGATATGTCAACAACTATAAAGATTAGCCTACATCATCACACAAAACGCTGATTGTGTAGGTGCTGTGTCCTGCTTGTGCAACCGCAATATCCTTAACAACAAACAGAGGTTGTATAGCCTTCTATAAATATTCCATAGCGGTGGGAGACTGCATTTACAGCCCCGGCTTAATTTTAACAGTGTGACATATTCACTATATAATGCTTATGTCCCAAATGGTACCCTGTTCCCTATATAGTGCACTATTTTCGACTAGAGTCCTAGTGTAGTATATGCAATAGGGTGCCATTTGGGAAGCATGCATAATGCTCAACAGTGTCTTCTACCATTGTCTTGGAGTCATTCTCTCTCCCACATGATTAGCTGTGGCCTGTGGAGCTAAACTCAGCAAAAAAAAAAAGAAACATCCCTTTTTTCAGGACCCTGTCTTTCAAAGATAATTCGTAAAAATCCAAATAACTTCACAGATCTTCATTGTAAAGGGTTTAAACACTGTTTTCCCATGCTTGTTCAATGAACCATAAACAATTAATGAACATGCACCTGTGGAACGGTCGTTAAGACATTAACAGCTTACAGACGGTAGGCAATTAAGGTCACAGTTATGAAAACTTAGGACACTAAAGAGGCCTTTCTACTGACTCTGAAAAACACCAAAATAAAGATGGACCAGACAGGTGTCGTGTCTTTGGCTATGCCGGATTAAGTGATATGACATGCTATTCTATAAAATCCTTTATCTGTAATTAATATTACCTGATTGAGCTAATCATGTAAATGTAATGAACAAGAAAGTCGGGGCACCACAAAAGAATATTTATAGAGCAGTTATCTTCTGAATAAACTCTTAAAGACCTAGTAATATTTTACATCAAAGGCAGTCAATATTAATCGTCACCTTATTTCAGTCTCATCTGAAAGTTCTAAATTCTTGGTTATCTTCTCGAACCCTGGCTAACAAGTTGAATCAGCAATACAAAATTGGCTTTAATTATTTATTTTCTAAATACCTAACTAATTAGACAGCATTACATATACACAGAATGAATCATACATTGATTACAAATTATGTCATAAAGGAAAACGTCCCTAGCGAGCGGAACAGATATGACAGCTGGTTACACAAAGAAAAGGGGGTTGGGTTTGAGTGAAAGAGCGGGAAGAATGAAGAACACAGGGAGAAGCGATGTCTCTATCGGGCCGTAGGCAGCTACTCTATCGTAAATACAGAATCTTATGCATTCTAAATTACCGCCCATTTGGAAAAGGAAAATGCAATAAATATTTACTCTGAGCTGCGCTTCAATAGGTTGGTGGTAGATGGAAGGCCGTGTTGCCCAACAGAGTCCTTTGTCCTTTGAAGAGTGTCTCTGGTGGTGAACGGGATACGTTGTAGTGTCGTCGTTGTGTGGTAGACGGGATACTCTGTCCATCCTTTCCTAGCCCACGTTTATAGCGGCCGCTGCTAACTCAACGGCTAGGAGGTATCACTTCTGTAGCGAATAAGAGTTCAAAGTTCATACCATTGGCAACCAAAGCTCACGCTGAGGTTGGCTTTGTTCTGTAGTTATTATCTGAATCATTCTGACATCGGACCATCATCCTAATGTACCCGGAACAGGAGGTTACATTTTCGTCAAGGGCTTATATAGTGGAGGGAGAAGGGTGTGTTTCATAGTTTATAACCCATGTCTCTTCACAGGGGTGGGCCACTGATTGAGCAGAGCCCTAATCTTATGAAAACCCAAATCTCTAATTTGGAAGCTAAAATTAATCTTTTCACAAATTATTTTATATTTAAACATTTGAATTGCACAACAAGTCCATGTGAATCTGATAACTAGAATGTGTAGACTTTCCCAGATACAGTTTATGTCGTCCTGACATCAGTCATAATGTCTCAGATGACAACCGAACTGACATCATATTCATTAAGTACCAACGCATATTTTCAACTGGTTCTATTACTGAAATATAGTTTCTTTCCCTCCACTTGTTTGATGTTCCCAGACTCTGTTTAACAAAGGCTATTCAAGAGTCCCTCTGTAGAGTCAAGAGAGAGGGAAGGGAGAAAGGTATTTATGTGGGGGTCATAAACCTTACCCACAGGCCAACGTCATGACACAGGACTGGCAAAAAGTGCTCTTCACTGACGAGTCGTGGTTTTGTCTCACCACTGGTGATGGTCGGATTTGCGTTTATCGTCGAAGGAATGAGCGTTACACCGAGGCCTGTACCCTGGACCGGGATAGATTTGGAGGTGGAGGGTCCGTCATGGTCTGGTGCGGTGTGTCACAGCATCATCGAACTGAGCTTGTTGTCATTGCAGGCAATCTCAACGCTGTGCGTTTCAGGAAAGACATCCTCCACCCTCATGTGGTACCCTTCCTGCATGCTCATCCTGACATGAACCTCCAGCATGGCAATGCCACCAGCCATTCTGCTCGTTCTGTGTGTGATTTCCTGCAAGACAGGAATGTCAGTGTTCTGCCATGGCAAGCAAAGAGCCCGGATCTTAATCCCATTGAGCACGCCTGGGACCTGTTGGATAGGAGGGTGAGGGCTAGGGCCATTCCCCCCAGAAATGTCCGGGAACTTGCAGGTGCCTGGGTGGAAGAGTGGGGTAACATCTCACAGCAAGAACTGGCAAATCTGGTACAGTCCATGAGGAGGAGATGCACTGCAGTACTTAATGCAGCTGGTGGCCACACCAGATACTGACTGTTACTTTAGATTTTTACCCCCCCCCCCTTGTTCAGGGACACATTATTCAATTTCTGTTAGTCACATGTCTGTGGAACCTGTTCAGTTTATGTCTCAGTTGTTGAATCTTATGTTCATACAAATATTTACACATGTTAAGTTTGCTGAAAATAAACGCAGTTGACAGTGAGAGGAAGTTTGGCAAAGTCTTCTTCAAACTTTCTCCACCCCCCACCCACCCACCCACCCACCCACCCATTATAACATCGACAGACTGTGTGGTCATGATGAAGTGTTAGTGTGTTTGTTCAGTCAGTCCGTCCGTTTCTCACTCTCACACTGAGTGACTAAAGCACATCTAATAATAGCAGGTCATCTCAGCGGGTTAGATGAAGGAACTGTGGCATCACAACAGGAAAGTGTCCAGGAGTACAGTTCTGATTTTAATTAAGATGACAAAGACTAATCACAACAGGAAAGTGTCCAGGAGTACAGTTCTGATTTTAATTAAGATGACAAAGACTAATCACAACAGGAAAGTGTCCAGGAGTACAGTTCTGATTTTAATTAAGATGACAAAGACTAAGTACAACGTTTTTAAAAGAAAATCACAAATACTGTAGTATACAGTTGAAGCTGTCAGGTCTCAAACTTTCTAAAATACGTTTTGGTTATTATTTTCTTGTGATTGTTGGTTATGTTTAGTGATGCTTTCATCCCTAAGGTGAAAACTCAGTCAGACTTACAGGGCATATGATCAATGGGGCCTCGTTTTTTACATGTGTATAATAAAAGGGATAGATTTTCTCAGTGAAGGTGCAGCCATTAAAAGAGTAGATATGTGACGAGGCTTCCACATCATAAAAGGAGACCTCTCCCTTCTCATAATCCACAAACACCCCTACCTTCTGGGGCTTGTCTCTCAGGGACAGAACGACAACTTTCTTATTGTGGGCCTCGTACGTCTCCCCATCCCAAAACCCCACAGTCCACAATCCATTCCCCGGGGAGAATGGAAAAGACCCCTTCCTGTTGATGGATTCTTTTGCCAGTCCTAAAGTCCATTCAGTCTTTTCCTTTACCTGCACCTCATAGTAGAATCTCCCTGAGGAGAAGCCCTCCTTTCCCAGGACACAGATGCCAGCATTAAACCTCTCTGGGTTGTCAGGGAGGTTCTGTGCTCCGTCTCCATACCTCACTTGTTTCCCATCACCAGACACGATAAGCCAGAGATGTGCTGTATCAGGATCAAAAGTCACATCTACTGCACACTGCCTCATTCTCTTCAGCTTGATTTCAGGCAACTTCTCCATCTCTTTATTGAGTGTCTTCCCTAGCTCAGACACAGCTCTCATCACAGTACCCACACACAGATTCTTGTTTACACTGATCTCAGACCAGTTCTTGGTAGGTGGAAGGCTGCAGAGGGATGGAGAACTCCGGAGGAGGTGGAGCTGGTCCTCAGTGTGTGACAACTGATCCAGTTCAGTGCTTTTTCTCTGTCGCTCGGTGATTTCCTGCTCCAACTCTTTGATAAACTCTTCAGCCTGCCTCTCTGCCGCTTCCTGCTTCTTCTCAATCGCCTCGATGAGCTCAGCCTGGCTTTTCTCAATGCACCGCACCAGAGCAGTGAAGACCTCCACACTATCTGCTATGCCTTTCTCTGCATCTCTCTTGCTGAGGTCCCCTGAGTGTTTGATCTCCTGAATCTTCTGTTTTCGTTCCTGGATCATCTGCTGCACTTTCCCCTTAGTCTTCTCCAGCTGAGCCTTCCTCTCTCCACACTCTTCCTCTATAGGGACAGTCTTGTGAGTCTTGTGGTCTGTCTCAGTGCAAATCTGACACACACACGTCAGGTCTATCCTGCAGAACATCTCCAGGGGTCTGCTGTGTCTCTGACACACCTTGTCTTCCAGGTTGTCCACGGGATCGATCAGCTTGTGTCTCGTCAAGGCTGCCACTCTCTGATGAGGCTCCAGGTGAGTCTCGCAGTAAGAGACCAGGCACACCAGGCAAGACTTCAGGGCCTTGTGCTCACCCTCAGTACAGACATCACAGGACACTTCTCCTGGTTTGGTGAGGTGTAGTTCAACTTCTGGGGTGATGGTTGTGACTTTAACCGGAGACAACTTCCTGAGCTGAGCAGCCATTTTGGAAGTGATCCTATTTACGCTGAGATCAGGTCTCCTGTCAAAAAGGTATTTTTTACACAGTGGACACTCACAGAGGTCAGTGGTATCCCTGTATCCACTGATACGGACCTTGCAGAAGTTGTGTCCACATGAGAAGGTGACTGGGTCAGTGAACTCATCCAGATGGATGAAACTGGAACTGCTCTTCAGACAGGATAACGCTGGAGGATGCCGTTATTAGGAACAAACCAAAAAAAGTGATGTCAAACTATTGTAATACACAGTTGATTATATTACAGTGCATTCTGAAAGTATTCAGACCCCTCGACTTTTTCCACATTTTGTTACATTACAGCCTTATTCTAAAATGGATTAAAAATATATATATACTATATATATATATATTATCAATCTACACACAATACCCCATAATGGCAAAGCAAAAACAGGCTTTTAGAAATGTTTGCAAATTTATTACAAATAAAAAATAGATACCTTATTTATAGTAAGTATTCAGACCCTTTGCGATGAGAATTGAATGGAACCACCAAGACTCTTCCTAGAACTCTCTGCATGGCCAAACTGAGCAATCGGGGCAGAAGGGCCTTGGTCAGGGAGGTGACCAAGAACCCGATTGTCACTCTGAAAGAGATCCAGAGTTCCTCTGTGGAGATGGGAGAACCTTCCATGGTAGAGTGGCCCGACGGAAGCCACTCCTCAGTAAAAGACACATGACAGCCCACTTGGAGTTTGCCAAAAGACACCTAAAGGACTCTCAGACCATAAGAAACAAGATTCTCTGGTATGATGAAACCATGATTTAACTCTTTGGCCTGAATGCCAAGCGTCACGTCTGGAGGAAACCAGGCACCGCTCATAACCTGGCCAATACGGTGAAGCATGGTGGTGGCAGCATCATACTGTGAAGCATGGTGGTGGCAGCATCATACTGTGAAGCATGGTGGTGGCAGCATCATACTGTGAAGCATGGTGGTGGCAGCATCATACTGTGAAGCATGGTGGTGGCAGCATCATACTGTGAAGCATGGTAGTGGCAGCATCATACTGTGAAGCATGGTAGTGGCAGCATCATGCTGTGGGGATGTTTTTCAGCAGCAGGGACTGGGAGACTAGTCAGGATCGAGGGAAAGATGAACAGAGAAAAGTACAGAGAGAGCCTTGATGTAAAACCTGCTCCAGAGCGCTCAGGGCCTAAGACTGGGGCAAAGGTTCCCCTTCCAACAGGACAACAACCCTAAGCACACAACCAAGAGAACACAGGAGTGGCTTCGGAACGAGTCTGGACTTGAACGCAATCTAAGATCTCTGGCGAGGCCTGAAAATAGCTGTGCAGCGATGTTCCCATCCAACCTGACAGAGCTTGAGAGGATCTGCAGAGAAGAATGGGAGAAACTCCCCAAATACAGGTGTGCCAAGCTTTTAGCGTTATACCCAAGAAGACTCAATGCTGTTACCACTGCCAAAGGTGCTTCAACAAAGTACTGAGTAAAGGGTCTGAAAACTTATGTAAATGTGATATTTAAAAAAACAGTTTTTATACATTTGCAAACATGAAAAAAAACTGTTTTTGCTTTGTCATTACGGAGTATTGTGTGTAGATGGATGAGGAAATTTAACAACTGAGTTAATTTTAGAAATTGGCTGTAACGTAACAAAATGTGGGAAAAGTGAAGGGGTCTGAATAATTTCCGAATGCACTGTATATTGTAAGCAAATGTGGCGAGGTTCTCGCATATAAATCCTTGCACATGAAGATATTTCCTGAAGTTGAATACTCATGTAGTAGGCGGTTAACGTGCACAGGTTTAGTGTGAAATAAATTAATACATATATATACTGTATATAAATCACATAAACAAACAAGTATTAGCTTTGCATAAGTGTTTGCTTCTTCTCCCTCTCTCTCCTTACCCAAGTCGTTTGTCTTCCAAGCAGAGAAAAAGGGACAGTGATTCTACAACTTTTTTTCCCCTTCTTTTGTTCAGGTTTTCCAGTTGAGTTTCACTTCAGCAAAGTGATGTCACTAAGCCCTTCCCTGCCTTGTACCATGTCCTACTAGGTTGACTTCTGCTCTTAAAGGGATAGACCCTCTGAAATTGATGGCACTTTTAAAGCTTGACTCTTTGACGTAAATATAATGGTGGGACTAGGCAAACACATCAGTCCTGTCTCAACTTAAATGGTATCATCAGAATTGACATTGGATAAAAGTACAGACCCAGAGAGTCAACATGGCATATCATGTACTGCAATTGGAGGAACAATGGGAAAGTAATGCTGCTTTGAAATTTGATAAACTTGTAACCCCACTTTTGAGAAATGGCCCTTGAAAAGTTTTGGTTGAGTTTTTACACTTTTTTTGTTCACAACCATTCAGCATTGTTCACACCCTCTGAAGCCTTTTCTCCACCGATCTCTTTAAGGATTCACGCGAGGCCATGTGCTAAACAGAGCGAGTAAGGTAGTGTAGTAAACAATCAAAGATTTCAAGACTAAAAGTGGTGAAAGTAGTAGCTGAAAATAAACTCCAGGTTAAAAATACACTTAATAAAGAACGTAAGAGCCAATCATGTTGGAGGTCAATTAAATAATCAGAACGTGCTTTTACATACCAAGTGTTGTCGTCGTTTCCTTGTAGAGCAGACACACCGCTGCTTTTGTCACATGAGATGGCAGCAGCTTTCCACCAAAGTGTTTGTGTCCTGGGTGGTGTCCTGGTAATACTATTGCATTATCCTCTGGGTGGCGTCCTGGTAATACTATTGCATTATCCTCTGGGTGGCGTCCTGGTAATACTACTGCATTATCCTCTGGGTGGCGTCCTGGTAATACTATTGCATTATCCTCTGGGTGGCGTCCTGGTAATACTATTGCATTATCCTCTGGGTGGCGTCCTGGTAATACTATTGCATTATCCTCTGGGTGGAGTCCTGGTAATACTATTGCATTATCCTCTGGGTGGCGTCCTGGTAATACTATTGCATTATCCTCTGGGTGGCATCCTGGTAATAATATTGCATTATCCTCTGGGTGGCGTCCTGGTGATAATATTGCATTATCCTCTGGGTGACGTCCTGGTAATACTATTGCATTATCCTCTGGGTGGAGTCCTGGTAATACTATTGCATTATCCTCTGGGTGGCGTCCTGGTAATACTATTGCATTATCCTCTGGGTGGTGTCCTGGTAATACTACTGCATTATCCTCTGGGTGGCGTCCTGGTAATACTACTGCATTATCCTCTGGGTGGCGTCCTGGTAATACTACTGCATTATCCTCTGGGTGGCGTCCTGGTAATACTACTGCATTATCCTCTGGGTGGCGTCCTGGTAATACTATTGCATTATCCTCTGGGTGGCGTCCTGGTAATACTATTGCATTATCCTCTGGGTGGCGTCCTGGTAATACTATTGCATTATTCTCTGGGTGGCGTCCTGGTAATACTATTGCATTATCCTCTGGGTGGCGTCCTGGTAATACTATTGCATTATCCTCTGGGTGGTGTCCTGGTAATACTATTGCATTATCCTCTGGGTGGTGTCCTGGTAATACTATTGCATTATCCTCTGGGTGGTGTCCTGGTAATACTATTGCATTATCCTTTGCGTAGCTGTTGATGAAGTTCACAACTCGCTGCAAGTCCTCGTGCTTCAGGTATAACCTGTGCTTGGTGTTATGAATCTACAGGTAGCTCAAGCTAACCAGCTAGGTTCAATGTTAGCTAGGTAGCTAACAGTACGCTTTAACCTTTTGTCAATAGGGGGAGCTGTTAGCATTATTTTTTTTTTTACATTTCCAAATTAAACTGCCTCGTACTCAATTCTTGATCGTACAATATGCATATTATTGTTATTATTGGATAGAAAACAGTCTATAGTTTCTATAGGAGTTGAAATTTTGTCTCTGAGTGGTACAGAACAATTTCTACAGCACTTTTCATGACAGGGTTCAGATTTCAGAAATTTTTACCTCTGATCTGGGGTCTGTTTATAAGGCCACAGTGAATGCTATGAAGAAACCGACACTACCTACGTCTTCCTCTGGGTGTCTGTACGTCATCACGTTTTCAATGAAGTCGATGGGACGTTCACAGCCATTATAAATGACAAAAATGTACAGAGACCCCTCTTTCTCAACGTGCGCCTCAAGCGTGAAGGCCATCGGACCTGCCTCGTTCCAAATCGTTTTCTAACCAGCAGTATTTCTCCGGTCATGTTTTCAGTCGTTATAGTTGTTAAAAACATCATAATGTAGTGAATTTTAACCGTTTTATATCAATTTATATCCGTTTAGTGCGATTTTGAGGAATTTCTTTGTCGTGCACTCTGAAAGTTTGGACACGCTTTAGGGTGTCGGTCGTTGGTGATGGACATTTCGAAGGACAGAGGACATCTATCGACCAAAAGACGTTTATAACATAGAAAGGATACATTGCCCAAGAATATGATGGAAGATCAGCTCAAAGTAAGCAATATTTAATATGATAAACCGTGTTTCTGTCGAAATATTTTAAACGCATATATCGCCATTTTGTTTTGTATAGCTTCACTTGGCCAACCCTGTATTGAAAAGTAAGGATAATTTTAAAAATGTAAATCAGCGGTTGCATTAAGAACTAATTTGTCTTTCGATTCCTGTCAACCCTGTATTTTTTAGTCAAGTATATGATTAGCTTTTAATTAAACTAGATCACTCTGATAGATGACGTCAGACATATTGAGGCTTGATTTCCTAGTATTTTCATTGTGTAACCACGGTTTTGTATGGCTAAATATGCACCTTTTCGAACAAACTGTATATGTATGTTGTAAAATGATGTTACAGGAGTGTCATCGGAAGAATTCTGAGAAGGTTAGTGAAAAAATTAATATCTTTTGGCGGTGATTACGTTATAGCGCTCTTTGGCTGGAATCGATGCTCTGGTAACGTTTTCACATGTGGTATGCTAACTTATCGATTTATTGTGTTTTCGCTGTAAAACGCTTAGAAAATCTGAAATATTGTCTGGAATCACAAGATCTGGGTCTTTCCATTGCTATGCTTTGTCTATTCTTATGAAATGTTTTATGATGAGTAAATTGGTCATACACGTTGCTCTATCTAGTAATTCTAGTGGATTTGTGATGGTCGGTGCAATTGTAAACTGTGATTTCTACCTGAAATATGCACTTTTTTCTAACAAAAACTATCCTATACCATGAATATGTTATCAGACTGTCATCTGATGGTTTTTTTTATAGGTTATTGGCTATCAATATCTTAGTTGAGCCGAATTGGTGATAGCACCTGAAGGAGTAAGAAACTGATGGAGTTAGAATAGTGGTGTATTTTGCTAACGTGTTTAGCTAATAGATTTACATATTTTGTCTTCCCTGTAAAACATTTTAAAAATCTGAAATGGTGGCTTTATTCACAAGATCTGTATCTTTCATCTGGTGTCTTGGACTTGTGATTTAATGATATTTAGATGCTACTATCTACTTCTGAAGCTATGCTATCTATGCTAATCAGTGTGTGGGGGGTGGGGGGTGCTCCCGGATCCGGGTTTCTGAGGCAGTAAAAGTTAACGTGCAATGAAAACGACTTTCTGACAAAATTTGAAACGTATAAAATCTGAAATGTTTCACGGTCATGGTTGCCATTAGTTTGTAGATGTAATCCGGAGACAGGTGTTTTACACAACAGCCTTCTGTGTTCTCTTTTCGACTCCGTCCACATTTGCAATCAAAAGGTCAGAATTTTCCCACGTCACTTTCTCATACTCTTTCACCGGACATTCCACTGATTTCAACTCAGTCAACTTCTTCCGTGACAACAACACTGTTGATCTCCGTTTCTTCCCCATCACTGTCATCAGAAGACTCTACAACGTCTGGATGAATGAAAATGTTTTTACTTTAAGTCAGTGATTTCCTCGTCGTCCGATTCATTTTCAGAGTCAGCATGGTACGATCTTCCTCCAGAAAGTAGTCCATCACAACTTTTTCCCACGGATCTTTTTTAGATAGAGCCTGCTAAATTCAGGGCAGAAATCTTCTTGAGAGTAGTAGCAACACTTTGGCAGTTCTCCATGGCTATATCTTTCATAAAGCAAAGATTATTCTTCTTCTTTGGAGTTGAACGGCGGTTGGCATCCAATATGTTGCATTACTGCCCCCAACTGGACTATAATATAAACCCATTATACTTTGAAACATCCTTCCAACTAACCCTACACTCATTAAAAACCCACTACCCCCTAACACTACTTTGAACCTATCTGCTCCTGCACCATGCCAACGGCCTGGGAGGTCAACACACCGTGTAAGCTCTTCTGAAGTCAAATCTCGTATGGCCAAATACTTCTCTGCAGCTGCCACCACAACATCTATTTTCTGTGATTTCCGTTCCATTTCTGAGGTACAGTTAACCATTGCTATGAACGCTAAGAAGCCAACCTTACTGAAGCATATGTCACTTGTTGGCTTATCCCTCTGTTCTATCACAGATCTACTACTCACAAGGATCCTCTCAGGATCCCTCACCCTTGACCCATTCTCTTATACTTTCTTCACTGCCTCAGCATACGACACCTTCTGCGCTACACTGACTCTAGTCATCTCAACCTGCCTCTCTTGCACCAGACACTTCCAATCCCCAGCAACATGAGCACCCCTACAGTTGACACACAACTTTATCCACCAAAGCTACACAGTCCTCTATCCCATGCCCTCCTGCACACTTCCCACATCTTGCAATCTCCCTCCTACAAACTGCTGAAACATGACCATAAACGTGGCACCTGAAACACTGCAGTGGATTCGGCACAAAAGCTCTAACAGGATAATATCCTAACATGACTTTGTCGGGTAAAGACTCTGACTCAACTCAAGGACTGACTCCTCTGTTTCACCACGCTCACCACCGGGTCTGTGTTGCACCAAACGGCGGCATCACAAACACCAGGAATGTTCAACTTCAAATGCTCCACCTCCACACTTAACGCTACCCCAGAAATCACTCCTGGTGCCCTGAACAATGGTGCCCTGTTCCTAAGAGCAAAGCAAGAAACAGATCTTGACCCAAGTTGCATGGCACGGAACAACCGCTCCCTCTGGTCAGAAGAAACACAAACAAATATCACAAGTCTACTACAGGTTAGCTTCACTGATTCAGCTACACCCAACATCTTTCTTACCCTCCCTGAAACCACATGGATTCGCCAAAAGGCAAAGATCCACTTTCTCCAAAAATGTCACTCCTACTGGACCAGATTCTTCTTGATCATGTCCATTGATGCCAGGCTCGGGTTCCGAGATTTTCACCACACCTTCCACCTCACTTAACTCACCTTCATTAACTTCTATTCCACCTCCAGAACTTGGTTTGGCACAAGGCTCACTCTGTTTTCACTTGACACCAATCTTCCACATTTTTATCGCCATCTTCTTGAAATTCAAATCCAACCTCTGCTTTCCTTATTCTCTTCAACCTCTTCTTTCCCTTTTTCCTCCTCCATTCCTCCTCAGAAATCCACCTTTCTGTGTCCATGTCCCAAGATTCCTCTTCCTCTTCCCCTTTGACTTTGCTTGTGGCCTGGTGGCGTCCGGACTTAACCCCATCTCATAATCATCCTGCTCACCTCGGAAACGTGTTGTCTCCAGGTGCTGACATTTTGAGAGCATGAGTCTTCTGTCCGATTGAGCACAAAACGTTTAGTTGCAACAGAAACAGTTTACTCCCTTGTCCAAAAAAAACTCTCGCTAGCGGAATACACATCCTTAAACAATCAGTAGATTACCTGAGCAGCTCATGTTATAGACAGAAGCCTGCGACATGGCAGACCAATCAGAACTCATCTCTCGGCATGTCCAGCCCACCCATTAGCTCAGCCAATCAAATCAAATCAAATTGTATTAGTCACATGCGCCCCGAATACAACAGCTGAACCTTACAGTGAAATGCTTACTTACGAGCCCCTAACCAACAATGAAGTTGAAAAAAAATACAAAAATACAAATAAGAATATGAAATAAAAGTAACAAGTAATTAAAGAACAGCTGTAAAATAACAATAGTGAGACTATATAGAGGGGGGTACCGGTACAGAGTCAATGTGCTGGGGCACCGGTTAGTCAAGGTAATTGAGGTAATATGTACATGTAGGTAGAGTTATTAAAGTGACTATGCATAGATGATAACAACAGAGTAGCAGCGGTGTAAAAGGGCGGGGGGGCAATGCAAATAGTCTGGGAAGCCATTTGATTAGATGTTCAGGAGTCTTATGGCTTGGGGTAGAAGCTGTTTAGAAGCCTCTTGGACCTAGACTTGGCGCTCCGGTACCGTTGCCGTGCGGTAGCAGAGAGAACAGTCTATGACTAGGGTGGCTAGAGTCTATGACAATTTTTAGGGCCTTCTTCTGACACCGCCTGGTATAGAGGTCCTGGATGGCAGGAAGCTTGGCCCCGGTCGGAGGCCAAGAAGTTGCCATACCAGACAGTGATGCAACCAGTCAGGATGCTCTGGATGGTGCAGCTGTAGAACCTTTTGAGGATCTGAGGACCCATGCCAAATCTTTTCAGTCTCCTGAAGGGGAGCTCGGTCCGCTTTTTCCTGTAGTCCACAATCATCTCCTTTCTCTTGATCACGTTGAGGGAGAGGTTGTTGTCCTGGTACCACACGATAGGGTCTCTGACTTATAGGCTGTCTAGTTGTTGTCGGTGATCAGGCCTTCCACTGTTGTGTCATCAGCAAACTTAATGATGGTGTTAGAGTCGTGCCTGGCCATGCAGTCATAAGTGAACATGGAGTACAGGAGGGGACTGAGCACACACCCCTGAGGGGCCCCTGTGTTGAGGATCAGCGTGGCAGATGTGTTGTTACCTACCCTTACCACCTGGGGCCGGCCCGTCAGGAAGTCCAGGATCCAGTTGCAGGGGAAGTGTTTAGGTCCAGTGACCTTAGCTTATTGATGAGCTTTGAGGGCACTATGGTGTTGAACGCTGAGCTGTAGTCAATGAATAGCATTCTCACATAGGTGTTCTTTTTGTCCAGGTAGGAAAGGGCAGTGTGGAGTGCAAAAGAGATTACATCATCAGTGGATCTGTTAGGACGGTATGCAAATTGCAGTGGGTCTATTGGGATATATCTGGGATATTGGTGTTGATGTGAGCCATGACCAGCGTTTCAAAGTACTTCAAGGCTACAGACGTGAGTGCTACGGGTCGGTAGTCATTTAGGCAGGTTGCCTTAGTATTCTTGGGCAAAGGGACTATGGTGGTCTGCTTAAAACATGTTGGTATTACAGACTTGGACAGGGAGAGGTTGAACATGTCAGTGAAGACATGTTCGGGTCACATACTGAGAGAGCCAGTTGGTCAGCTTATGCTCACAGTACGCATCCTTGTAATCCGTCTGGCCCTGCGGCATTATGAATGTTGACCTATTTAAAGGTCTTACTCGCATCAGCTGCGGAGAGCATGATCACACAGTCTTCCGGAACAGCTGGTGCTCTCATGCATGTTTCAGTGTTATTTGCCTCGAAGCGAGCATAGAAGTAGTTTAGCTCGTCTGGTAGGCTCGTGTCACTGGGCAGCTCTCGGCTGTGCTTCCCTTTGTAGTCTGTAATGGTTTGCAAGCTCTGCCACATCCGATGAGCGTCAGAGCCGGTGTAGTACGATTCGATCTTAGTCCTGTATTGATGCTTTGCCTGTTTGATGGTTCGTTGGATGGCATAGCAGGATTTCTTAAAAGCTTCCGGGCTAGAGTCCCGCTCCTTGAAAGCAGCAGCTCTAGGCTTTAGCTCACTGCGGATTGTTGCCTGTAATCCATGGCTTCTGGTTGGGGTATATACGTACAGTCACTGTGGGGACGATGTCATCGATGCACTTATTGATGAATCCGATGACTGATGTGGTATACTCCTCAATGCCATCGGAGCAATCCCGGAACATATTCCAGTCTGTGATAGCAAAATAGTCCTGTAGCTTAGCATCTGCTTCATCTGACCACTTTTTTATTGACCGAGTCACTGGTGCTTCCTGCTTTATTTTTTGCTTGTAAGCAGGAATCAGGAGGATGGAATTATGGTCAGATTTGCCAAATGGAGGGCGAGGGCGAGGGAGAGCTTTGTACGTGTCTCTGTGTGTTGAGTAAAGGTGGTCCAGAGTTTTTTCCCCTCTAGTTGCACATTTAACATGCTGATAGAAATTTGGTAAGACCGATTTAAGTTTCCCTGCATTAAAGTCCCCGGCCACTAGGAGCGACGCCTCTGGATGAGCGTTTTCCTATTTGCTTATTGCGGAATACAGCTCATTGAGTGCAGTCTTAGTGCCAGCATCAGTCTGTGGTGGTATGTAGACAGCTACGAAAAATACAGATGAAAACTCTCATGGTAGATAGTGTGGTCTACAGCTTATCATGAGATACTCTACCTCAGGCGAGCAAAACCTCGAGACGTCCTTAGATGCACCAGCTGTTATTTACAAAAATACATAGTCCGCCACCCCTTGTATAACCAGAGGCTGCTGTTCTATCCTGCCGGTACAGCGTATAACCAGCCAGCTGTATGTTGATAATGTCGTTGTTCGGCCACGACTCCGTGAAGCATAAGATATTACAGTTTTGAATGTCCCGTTAGTAGTTTAATCTTCAGCGTAGGTCATCAATTTTATTTTCCAAAGATTGCACGTTTACTTACAGAATGGAATGCAGTGGGGGTTTATTCGATCGCCTGCGAATTCTTTGAATTCGTGGCTAGCGGGAAAGTTCTTGTCTTTTTCCTTGGCTAAACCAACTAGGTTTGTAATTTAACAAAAAAATATATGTATTTACAGATGACATACAATTTTGTTATTAAGGCACATGAAAGTTCACATGTTCCTGAAGGCATTTCAATAAATGACACTCAAGTGCCTTTCCTGTGAAGTAGTGACGTCCGTCATATGCCCAGATTTTTTAAACGGGGTCACATACTGTATACACTGAGTATACAAAACATGAAGCTCTTTTCATGACAGACTGATCCCTTATTGATGTCACCACTTTAATCAGTGTAGATGAAGGGGAGGAGACAGGTTAAAGAAGGATGAAGTGCCTTTGAACGTGGTTTGATAGTAGGTGCCCAGGTGCACCCGTATGATAGTAGGTGCCCAGGTGCACCAGTATGATAGTAGGTGCCAGGTGCACCAGTATGATAGTAGGTGCCAGGTGCACCGGTATGATAGTAGGTGCCAAGGGGCACCGGTATGATAGTAGGTGCCAGAATACCGGTTTGATAGTAGGTGCCAGGTGCACCAGTATGATAGTAGGTGCCAGGTGCACCGGTATGATAGTAGGTGCCCAGGTGCACCAGTATGATAGTAGGTGCCAGGTGCACCGGTTTGATAGTAGGTGCCAGGTGCACCGGTATGATAGTAGGTGCCAGGTGCACCAGTATGATAGTAGGTGCCAGGTGCACCAGTATGATAGTAGGTGCCAGGTGCACCAGTATGATAGTAGGTGCCAGGTGCACCGGTATGATAGTAGGTGCCAGGTGCACCGGTATGATAGTAGGTGCCAGGTGCACCGGTATGATAGTAGGTGCCAGGTGCACCGGTATGATAGTAGGTGCCAGGTGAACCAGTATGATAGTAGGTGCCAGGTGAACCGGTATGATAGTAGGTGCCCAGGTGAACCGGTATGATAGTAGGTGCCAGGTGCACCAGTATGATAGTAGGTGCCAGGTGCACCAGTATGATAGTAGGATGATAGAAGGTGCCCAGGTGCACCAGTATGATAGTAGGTGCCCAGGTGCACCAGTATGATAGTAGGTGCCAGGTGCACCGGTTTGATAGTAGGTGCCAGGTGCACCAGTATGATAGTAGGTGCCAGGTGAACCAGTATGATAGTAGGTGCCCAGGTGCACCAGTATGATAGTAGGTGCCCAGGTGCACCAGTATGATAGTAGGTGCCAGGTGAACCAGTATGATAGTAGGTGCCAGGTGAACCGGTATGATAGTAGGTGCCAGGTGCACCAGTATGATAGTAGGTGCCAGGTGCACCGGTATGATAGTAGGTGCCAGGTGCACCAGTATGATAGTAGGTGCCCAGGTGCACCGGTATGATAGTAGGTGCCAGGTGCACCAGTATGATAGTAGGTGCCCAGGTGCACCGGTATGATAGTAGGTGCCAGGTGAACCGGTATGATAGTAGGTGCCAGGTGCACCGGTATGATAGTAGGTGCCAGGTACACCAGTATGATAGTAGGTGCCAGGTGCACCGGTATGATAGTAGGTGCCAGGTGCACCGGTATGATAGTAGGTGCCAGGTGCACCAGTATGATAGTAGGTGCCAGGTGCACCGGTATGATAGTAGGTGCCAGGTGGACCAGTATGATAGTAGGTGCCAGGTGAACCGGTATGATAGTAGGTGCCCAGGTGAACCGGTATGATAGTAGGTGCCAGGTGCACCAGTATGATAGTAGGTGCCAGGTGCACCAGTATGATAGTAGGATGATAGAAGGTGCCCAGGTGCACCAGTATGATAGTAGGTGCCCAGGTGCACCAGTATGATAGTAGGTGCCAGGTGCACCGGTTTGATAGTAGGTGCCAGGTGCACCAGTATGATAGTAGGTGCCAGGTGCATCAGTATGATAGTAGGTGCCCAGGTGCACCAGTATGATAGTAGGTGCCCAGGTGCACCAGTATGATAGTAGGTGCCAGGTGAACCAGTATGATAGTAGGTGCCAGGTGCACCGGTATGATAGTAGGTGCCAGGTGAACCAGTATGATAGTAGGTGCCAGGTGCACCGGTATGATAGTAGGTGTCAGGTGCACCAGTATGATAGTAGGTGCCCAGGTGCACCGGTATGATAGTAAGTGCCAGGTGCACCAGTATGATAGTAGGTGCCAGGTGCACCAGTATGATAGTAGGTGCCCAGGTGAACCGGTATGATAGTAGGTGCCAGGTGAACCGGTATGATAGTAGGTGCCAGGTGCACCGGTATGATAGTAGGTGCCAGGTGCACCGGTATGATAGTAGGTGCCAGGTGCACCGGTATGATAGTAGGTGCCAGGTGCACCAGTTTGATAGTAGGTGCCAGGTGCACCGGTATGATAGTAGGTGCCCGGGTGCACCGGTTTGATAGTAGGTGCCAGGTGCACCAGTATGATAGTAGGTGCCAGGTGCACCAGTATGATAGTAGGTGCCCAGGTGCACCGGTTTGATAGTAGGTGCCATGTGAACCAGTATGATAGTAGGTGCCAGGTGCACCGGTATGATAGTAGGTGCCAGGTGCACCGGTATGATAGTAGGTGCCAGGTGCACCAGTTTGATAGTAGGTGCCAGGTGAACCGGTATGATAGTAGGTGCCAGGTGCACCGGTATGATAGTAGGTGCCAGGTGCACCGGTTTGATAGTAGGTGCCCAGGTGAACCGGTATGATAGTAGGTGCCAGGTGCACCGGTATGATAGTAGGTGCCAGGTAAACCAGTATGATAGTAGGTGCCCAGGTGCACCAGTATGATAGTAGGTGCCAGGTGCTTCAGTATGATAGTAGGTGCCAGGTGCACCAGTATGATAGTAGGTGCCCAGGTGCACCAGTATGATAGTAGGTGCCAGGTGCACCAGTATGATAGTAGGTGCCCAGGTGCACCAGTATGATAGTAGGTGCCAGGTGCACCAGTATGATAGTAGGTGCAGTGTGCACCGGTATGATAGTAGGTGCCAGGTGAACCGGTATAATTGTAGGTGCCAGGTGCACCCGTATGATAGTAGGTGCCCAGGTGCACCAGTATGATAGTAGGTGCCCAGGTGCACCAGTATGATAGTAGGTGCCCAGGTGCACCGGTATGATAGTAGGTGCCAGGTGCACCAGTATGATAGTAGGTGCCAGGTGCAGCGGTATGATAGTAGGTGCCAGGTGCAGCGGTATGATAGTAGGTGCCAGGTGCAGCGGTATGATAGTAGGTGCCAGGTGAACCAGTATGATAGTAGGTGCCAGGTGCACCAGTATGATAGTAGGTGCCAGGTGCACCGGTTTGATAGTAGGTGCCAGGTGCACCCGTATGATAGTAGGTGCCCAGGTGCACCAGTATGATAGTAGGTGCCCAGGTGCACCAGTATGATAGTAGGTGCCAGGTGCACCAGTATGATAGTAGGTGCCCAGGTGCACCAGTATGATAGTAGGTGCCCAGGTGAACCGGTATGATAGTAGGTGCCAGGTGCACCAGTATGATAGTAGGTGCCAGGTGCACCAGTATGATAGTAGGATGATAGAAGGTGCCCAGGTGCACCAGTATGATAGTAGGTGCCCAGGTGCACCAGTATGATAGTAGGTGCCAGGTGCACCGGTTTGATAGTAGGTGCCAGGTGCACCAGTATGATAGTAGGTGCCAGGTGCATCAGTATGATAGTAGGTGCCCAGGTGCACCAGTATGATAGTAGGTGCCCAGGTGCACCAGTATGATAGTAGGTGCCAGGTGAACCAGTATGATAGTAGGTGCCAGGTGCACCGGTATGATAGTAGGTGCCAGGTGAACCAGTATGATAGTAGGTGCCAGGTGCACCGGTATGATAGTAGGTGCCAGGTGCACCAGTATGATAGTAGGTGCCCAGGTGCACCGGTATGATAGTAAGTGCCAGGTGCACCAGTATGATAGTAGGTGCCAGGTGCACCAGTATGATAGTAGGTGCCCAGGTGAACCGGTATGATAGTAGGTGCCAGGTGCACCGGTATGATAGTAGGTGCCAGGTGCACCGGTATGATAGTAGGTGCCAGGTGCACCGGTATGATAGTAGGTGCCAGGTGCACCGGTATGATAGTAGGTGCCAGGTGCACCAGTTTGATAGTAGGTGCCAGGTGCACCGGTATGATAGTAGGTGCCCGGGTGCACCGGTTTGATAGTAGGTGCCAGGTGCACCAGTATGATAGTAGGTGCCAGGTGCACCAGTATGATAGTAGGTGCCCAGGTGCACCGGTTTGATAGTAGGTGCCATGTGAACCAGTATGATAGTAGGTGCCCAGGTGCACCGGTATGAGAGTAGGTGCCAGGTGCACCGGTATGATAGTAGGTGCCAGGTGCACCAGTATGATAGTAGGTGCCAGGTGCACCGGTATGATAGTAGGTGCCAGGTGCACCAGTATGATAGTAGGTGCCAAGTGCACCAGTATGATAGTAGGTGCCCAGGTGCACCAGTATGATAGTAGGTGCCCAGGTGCACCAGTATGATAATAGGTGCCAGGTGCACCGGTATGATAGTAGGTGCCATGTGCACCAGTATGATAGTAGGTGCCAGGTGAACCAGTATGATAGTAGGTGCCAGGTGCACCAGTATGATAGTAGGTGCCAGGTGACCCAGTATGATAGTAGGTGCCAGGTGAACCAGTATGATAGTAGGTGCCAGGTGCACCAGTATGATAGTAGGTGCCCAGGTGAACCGGTATGATAGTAGGTGCCAGGTGCACCAGTATGATAGTAGGTGCCAGGTGCACCAGTATGATAGTAGGTGCCAGGTGAACCAGTATGATAGTAGGTGCCAGGTGCACCAGTATGATAGTAGGTGCCAGGTGCACCGGTATGATAGTAGGTGCCAGGTGCACCGGTATGATAGTAGGTGCCAGGTGCACCGGTTTGATAGTAGGTGCCCAGGTGAACCGGTATGATAGTAGGTGCCAGGTGCACCGGTATGATAGTAGGTGCCAGGTGAACCAGTATGATAGTAGGTGCCCAGGTGCACCAGTATGATAGTAGGTGCCAGGTGCACCAGTATGATAGTAGGTGCCAGGTGACCCAGTATGATAGTAGGTGCCAGGTGCACCAGTATGATAGTAGGTGCCAGGTGCACCAGTATGATAGTAGGTGCCAGGTGCACCAGTATGATAGTAGGTGCCAGGTGCACCAGTATGATAGTAGGTGCCAGGTGCACCGGTATGATAGTAGGTGCCAGGTGCACCGGTATGATTGTAGGTGCCAGGTGCACCCGTATGATAGTAGGTGCCCAGGTGCATCAGTATGATAGTAGGTGCCCAGGTGCACCAGTATGATAGTAGGTGCCCAGGTGCACCGGTATGATAGTAGGTGCCAGGTGCACCAGTATGATAGTAGGTGCCAGGTGCAGCGGTATGATAGTAGGTGCCAGGTGCAGCGGTATGATAGTAGGTGCCAGGTGCACCGGTATGATAGTAGGTGCCAGGTGCACCAGTATGATAGTAGGTGCCAGGTGCACCGGTTTGATAGTAGGTGCCAGGTGAACCCGTATGATAGTAGGTGCCAGGTGCATCAGTATGATAGTAGGTGCCCAGGTGCACCAGTATGATAGTAGGTGCCCAGGTGCACCAGTATGATAGTAGGTGCCAGGTGAACCAGTATGATAGTAGGTGCCAGGTGCACCGGTATGATAGTAGGTGCCAGGTGCACCAGTATGATAGTAGGTGCCAGGTGCACCGGTATGATAGTAGGTGCCAGGTGCACCAGTATGATAGTAGGTGCCCAGGTGCACCGGTATGATAGTAAGTGCCAGGTGCACCAGTATGATAGTAGGTGCCAGGTGCACCAGTATGATAGTAGGTGCCCAGGTGAACCGGTATGATAGTAGGTGCCAGGTGAACCGGTATGATAGTAGGTGCCAGGTGAACCGGTATGATAGTAGGTGCCAGGTGAACCGGTATGATAGTAGGTGCCAGGTGCACCGGTATGATAGTAGGTGCCAGGTGCACCAGTTTGATAGTAGGTGCCAGGTGCACCAGTTTGATAGTAGGTGCCAGGTGCACCGGTATGATAGTAGGTGCCCGGGTGCACCGGTTTGATAGTAGGTGCCAGGTGCACCAGTATGATAGTAGGTGCCAGGTGCACCAGTATGATAGTAGGTGCCCAGGTGCACCGGTTTGATAGTAGGTGCCATGTGCACCAGTATGATAGTAGGTGCCAGGTGCACCGGTATGATAGTAGGTGCCAGGTGCACCGGTATGATAGTAGGTGCCAGGTGCACCGGTTTGATAGTAGGTGCCAGGTGCACCGGTATGATAGTAGGTGCCAGGTGCACCGGTATGATAGTAGGTGCCAGGTGCACCGGTTTGATAGTAGGTGCCCAGGTGAACCGGTATGATAGTAGGTGCCAGGTGCACCGGTATGATAGTAGGTGCCAGGTGAACCAGTATGATAGTAGGTGCCCAGGTGCACCAGTATGATAGTAGGTGCCAGGTGCACCAGTATGATAGTAGGTGCCCAGGTGCACCAGTATGATAGTAGGTGCCCAGGTGCACCAGTATGATAGTAGGTGCCAGGTGCACCAGTATGATAGTAGGTGCCCAGGTGCACCAGTATGATAGTAGGTGCCAGGTGCACCAGTATGATAGTAGGTGCCAGTGTGCACCGGTATGATAGTAGGTGCCAGGTGAACCGGTATAATTGTAGGTGCCAGGTGAACCCGTATGATAGTAGGTGCCCAGGTGCACCAGTATGATAGTAGGTGCCCAGGTGCACCAGTATGATAGTAGGTGCCCAGGTGCACCGGTATGATAGTAGGTGCCAGGTGCACCAGTATGATAGTAGGTGCCAGGTGCAGCGGTATGATAGTAGGTGCCAGGTGCAGCGGTATGATAGTAGGTGCCAGGTGAACCGGTATGATAGTAGGTGCCAGGTGAACCAGTATGATAGTAGGTGCCAGGTGCACCAGTATGATAGTAGGTGCCAGGTGCTTCAGTATGATAGTAGGTGCCAGGTGCACCAGTATGATAGTAGGTGCCCAGGTGCACCAGTATGATAGTAGGTGCCAGGTGCACCAGTATGATAGTAGGTGCCCAGGTGCACCAGTATGATAGTAGGTGCCAGGTGCACCAGTATGATAGTAGGTGCAGTGTGCACCGGTATGATAGTAGGTGCCAGGTGAACCGGTATAATTGTAGGTGCCAGGTGAACCCGTATGATAGTAGGTGCCCAGGTGCACCAGTATGATAGTAGGTGCCCAGGTGCACCAGTATGATAGTAGGTGCCCAGGTGCACCGGTATGATAGTAGGTGCCAGGTGCACCAGTATGATAGTAGGTGCCAGGTGCAGCGGTATGATAGTAGGTGCCAGGTGCAGCGGTATGATAGTAGGTGCCAGGTGAACCGGTATGATAGTAGGTGCCAGGTGAACCAGTATGATAGTAGGTGCCAGGTGCACCAGTATGATAGTAGGTGCCAGGTGAACCGGTTTGATAGTAGGTGCCAGGTGCACCCGTATGATAGTAGGTGCCCAGGTGCATCAGTATGATAGTAGGTGCCCAGGTGCACCAGTATGATAGTAGGTGCCAGGTGCACCAGTATGATAGTAGGTGCCAGGTGAACCAGTATGATAGTAGGTGCCAGGTGCACCAGTATGATAGTAGGTGCCAGGTGCACCAGTATGATAGTAGGTGCCCAGGTGAACCGGTATGATAGTAGGTGCCAGGTGCACCAGTATGATAGTAGGTGTCAGGTGCACCAGTATGATAGTAGGTGCCAGGTGCACCAGTATGATTGTAGGTGCCAGGTGAACCAGTATGATAGTAGGTGCCAGGTGCACCGGTATGATAGTAGGTGCCAGGTGCACCGGTATGATAGTAGGTGCCAGGTGCACCGGTTTGATAGTAGGTGCCCAGGTGAACCGGTATGATAGTAGGTGCCAGGTGCACCGGTATGATAGTAGGTGCCAGGTGAACCAGTATGATAGTAGGTGCCCAGGTGCACCAGTATGATAGTAGGTGCCAGGTGCACCAGTATGATAGTAGGTGCCAGGTGAACCAGTATGATAGTAGGTGCCCAGGTGCACCAGTATGATAGTAGGTGCCAGGTGCACCAGTATGATAGTAGGTGCCAGGTGCACCAGTATGATAGTAGGTGCCAGGTGCACCAGTATGATAGTAGGTGCCAGGTGCACCGGTATGATAGTAGGTGCCAGGTGCACCGGTATGATTGTAGGTGCCAGGTGCACCCGTATGATAGTAGGTGCCCAGGTGCACCAGTATGATAGTAGGTGCCCAGGTGCACCAGTATGATAGTAGGTGCCCAGGTGCACCGGTATGATAGTAGGTGCCAGGTGCACCAGTATGATAGTAGGTGCCAGGTGCAGCGGTATGATAGTAGGTGCCAGGTGCAGCGGTATGATAGTAGGTGCCAGGTGCACCGGTATGATAGTAGGTGCCAGGTGCACCAGTATGATAGTAGGTGCCAGGTGCACCGGTTTGATAGTAGGTGCCAGGTGAACCCGTATGATAGTAGGTGCCCAGGTGCACCGGTATGATAGTAGGTGCCAGGTGCACCAGTATGATAGTAGGTGCCAGGTGCAGCGGTATGATAGTAGGTGCCAGGTGCACCGGTATGATAGTAGGTGCCAGGTGTACCGGTATGATAGTAGGTGCCAGGTGAACCGGTATGATAGTAGGTGCCAGGTGCACCAGTATGATAGTAGGTGCCAGGTGAACCAGTATGATAGTAGGTGCCCAGGTGCACCGGTATGATAGTAGGTGCCAGGTGAACCGGTATGATAGTAGGTGCCAGGTGCACCAGTATGATAGTAGGTGCCAGGTGCACCAGTATGATAGTAGGTGCCCAGGTGCACCGGTATGATAGTAGGTGCCAGGTGCACCGGTATGATAGTAGGTGCCAGGTGCACCAGTATGATAGTAGGTGCCCAGGTGCACCAGTATGATAGTAGGTGCCAGGTGCACCAGTATGATAGTAGGTGCCCAGGTGCACCGGTATGATAGTAGGTTCCAGGTGCACCGGTATGATAGTAGGTGCCCAGGTGCACCAGTATGATAGTAGGTGCCAGGTGCACCAGTATGATAGTAGGTGCCAGGTGCACCAGTATGATAGTAGGTGCCAGGTGCACCGGTATCAATCAATCAATTTTATTTTATATAGCCCTTCGTACATCAGCTAATATCTCGAAGTGCTGTACAGACACCCAGCCTAAAACCCCAAACAGCTAGTAATGCAGGTGTAGAAGCACGGTGGCTAGGAAAAACTCCCTAGAAAGGCCAAAACCTAGGAAGAAACCTAGAGAGGAACCAGGCTATGAGGGGTGGCCAGTCCTCTTCTGGCTGTGCCGGGTGGAGATTATAACAGAACTATGCCAAGATGTTCAAAAATGTTCATAAGTGACAAGCATGGTCAAATAATAATCATGAATAATTTTCAGTTGGCTTTTCATAGCCGATCATCAAGAGTTGAAAAACAACAGGTCTGGGACAGGTGGCGGTTCCATAACCGCAGGCAGAACAGCTGAAACTGGAATAGCAGCAAGGCCAGGCAGACTGGGGACAGCAAGGAGTCACCACGGGTGGCAGTCCCGACGCATGGTCCTAGGGCCCAGGTCCTCCGAGAGAAAGAAAGAGAGAAGGAGAAAATTAGAGAGAGCCAAGATTTTCAAAATTTCCATAAATGACAAGCATGGTCAAATAATAATCAGGAATAAATCTCAGTTGGCTTTTCATAGCCGATCATTAAGAGTTGAAAACAGCAGGTCTGGGACAGGTAGGGGTTCCATAACCGCAGGCAGAACAGTTGAAACTGGAATAGCAGCAAGGCCAGGCGGACTGGGGACAGCAAGGAGTCACCACGGCCGGTAGTCCCGACGTATGGTCCTAGGGCTCAGGTCCTCCGAGAGAAAGAAAGAGAGAAGGAGAAAATTAGAGAGAGCCAAGATTTTCAAAATGTTCATAAATGACAAGCATGGTCAAATAATAATCAGGAATAAATCTCAGTTGGCTTTTCATAGCCGATCATTAAGAGTTGAAAACAGCAGGTCTGGGACAGGTAGGGGTTCCGTAACCGCAGGCAGAACAGTTGAAACTGGAATAGCAGCAAGGCCAGGCGGACTGGGGACAGCAAGGTGTCATCATGCCCGGTAGTCCTGACGTATGGTCCTAGGGCTCAGGTTCTCAGAGAGAAAAAGAGAACGAGAGAATTAGAGAGAGCATACTTAAATTCACACAGGACACTGGATAAGACAGGAGAAGTACTCCAGGTAACCCACTGACCCTAGCCCCCCGACACAAACTACTGCAGCATAAATACTGGAGGCTGAGACAGGAGCGGTCAGGAGACACTGTGGCCCCATCCGAAGAAACCCCCGGACAGGGCCAAATAGGAAGGATATAACCCCACCCACTTTGCCAAAGCACAGCCCCCGCACCACTAGAGGGAAATCCTCAACCACCAACTTACAATCCTGAGACAAGGCCGAGTATAGCCCACAAAGGTCTCCACCACAGCACAAACCAAGGGGGGGCGCCAACCCAGACAGGAAGATCACGTCAGTAACTCAACCCACTCAAGTGACGCACCCCTCCTAGGGACGGCATGAAAGAGCACCAGCAAGCCAGTGACTCAGCCCCTGTAACAGGGTTAGAGGCAGAGAATCCCAGTGGAGAGAGGGGAACCGGCCTGGCAGAGACAGCAAGGGCGGTTCGTTGCTCCAGAGCCTTTCCGTTCACCTTCACACTCCTGGGCCAGACTACACTCAATCATATGACCTACTGAAGAGATAAGTCTTCAGTAAAGACTTAAAGGTTGAGACCGAGTCTGCGTCTCTCACATGGGTAGGCAGACTGTTCCATAAAAATGGAGATCTATAGGAGAAAGCCCTGCCTCCCGCTGTTTGCTTAGAAATTCTAGGGACAATTAGGAGGCCTGCGTCTTGTGACCGTAGCGTACGTATTGGTATGTACGGCAGGACCAACTCGGAAAGATAGGTAGGAGCAAGCCCATGTAACGCTTTATAGGTTAACAGTAAAACCTTGAAATCAGCCCTTGCCTTAACAGGAAGCCAGTGTAGGGAAGCTAGCACTGGAGTAATATGATCAAATTTCTTGGTTCTAGTCAGGATTCTAGCAGCCGTATTTAGCACTAACTGAAGTTTATTTAGTGCTTTATCCGGGTAGCCGGAAAGTAGAGCATTGCAGTAGTCTAACTACTACGATAGTAGTATGATAGTAGGTGCCAGGTGCACCAGTATGATAGTAGGTGCCAGGTGCACCAGTATGATAGTAGGTGCCCAGGTGCACCAGTATGATAGTAGGTGCCCAGGTGCACCAGTATGATAGTAGGTGCCAGGTGCACCGGGATGATAGTAGGTGCCAGGTGCACCAGTATGATAGTAGGTGCCAGGTGAACCAGTATGATAGTAGGTGCCAGGTGCACCAGTATGATAGTAGGTGCCAGGTACACCAGTATGATAGTAGGTGCCAGGTGCACCAGTATGATAGTAGGTGCCAGGTGCACCAGTATGATAGTAGGTGCCCAGGTGAACCGGTATGATAGTAGGTGCCAGGTGCACCAGTATGATAGTAGGTGCCAGGTGAACCAGTATGATAGTAGGTGCCAGGTGCACCAGTATGATAGTAGGTGCCAGGTGCACCGGTATGATAGTAGGTGCCCAGGTGCACCAGTATGATAGTAGGTGCCCAGGTGCACCAGTATGATAGTAGGTGCCAGGTGCACCGGGATGATAGTAGGTGCCCAGGTGAACCGGTATGATAGTAGGTGCCAGGTGCACCAGTATGATAGTAGGTGCCAGGTGAACCAGTATGATAGTAGGTGCCAGGTGCACCAGTATGATAGTAGGTGCCAGGTGCACCGGTATGATAGTAGGTGCCAGGTGCACCGGTATGATAGTAGGTGCCAGGTGCACCAGTATGATAGTAGGTGCCAGGTGCACCAGTATGATAGTAGGTGCCAGGTAAACCAGTATTATAGTAGGTGCCAGGTGCACCAGTATGATATTAGGTGCCAGGTGCACCGGTGTGATAGTAGGTGCCAGGTGCACCAGTATGATAGTAGGTGCCAGGTGCACCAGTATGATAGTAGGTGCCAGGTGAACCAGTATGATAGTAGGTGCCAGGTGCACCAGTATGATAGTAGGTGCCAGGTGCACCGGTATGATAGTAGGTGCCCAGGTGCACCGGTATGATAGTAGGTGCCAGGTGCACCAGTATGATAGTAGGTGCTAGGTGCACCAGTATGATAGTAGGTGCCTGGTGCACCAGTATGATAGTAGGTGCCAGGTGCACCAGTATGATAGTAGGTACCAGGTGCACCGGTTTGATAGTAGGTGCCAGGTGCACCAGTATGATAGTAGGTGCCCAGGTGCACCAGTATGATAGTAGGTGCCCAGGTGCACCAGTATGATAGTAGGTGCCAGGTGCACCAGTATGATAGTAGGTGCCAGGTGAACCGGTATAATTGTAGGTGCCAGGTGAACCCGTATGATAGTAGGTGCCCAGGTGCACCAGTATGATAGTAGGTGCCCAGGTGCACCAGTATGATAGTAGGTGCCCAGGTGCACCGGTATGATAGTAGGTGCCAGGTGCACCAGTATGATAGTAGGTGCCAGGTGCAGCGGTATGATAGTAGGTGCCAGGTGCAGCAGTATGATAGTAGGTGCCAGGTGAACCGGTTTGATAGTAGGTGCCAGGTGCACCAGTATGATAGTAGGTGCCCAGGTGCATCAGTATGATAGTAGGTGCCCAGGTGCACCAGTATGATAGTAGGTGCCAGGTGCACCAGTATGATAGTAGGTGCCAGGTGAACCAGTATGATAGTAGGTGCCAGGTGCACCAGTATGATAGTAGGTGCCAGGTGACCCAGTATGATAGTAGGTGCCAGGTGAACCAGTATGATAGTAGGTGCCAGGTGCACCAGTATGATAGTAGGTGCCCAGGTGAACCGGTATGATAGTAGGTGCCAGGTGCACCAGTATGATAGTAGGTGTCAGGTGCACCAGTATGATAGTAGGTGCCAGGTGCACCAGTATGATAGTAGGTGCCAGGTGAACCAGTATGATAGTAGGTGCCAGGTGCACCGGTATGATAGTAGGTGCCAGGTGAACCGGTATGATAGTAGGTGCCCAGGTGCACCCGTATGATAGTAGGTGCCCAGGTGCACCAGTATGATAGTAGGTGCCCAGGTGCACCGGTATGATAGTAGGTGCCAGGTGCACCAGTATGATAGTAGGTGCCAGGTGCAGCGGTATGATAGTAGGTGCCAGGTGCAGCGGTATGATAGTAGGTGCCAGGTGCACCGGTATGATAGTAGGTGCCAGGTGCACCAGTATGATAGTAGGTGCCAGGTGAACCGGTTTGATAGTAGGTGCCAGGTGAACCCGTATGATAGTAGGTGCCCAGGTGCACCGGTATGATAGTAGGTGCCAGGTGCACCAGTATGATAGTAGGTGCCAGGTGCAGCGGTATGATAGTAGGTGCCAGGTGCACCGGTATGATAGTAGGTGCCAGGTGTACCGGTATGATAGTAGGTGCCAGGTGCACCGGTATGATAGTAGGTGCCAGGTGCACCAGTATGATAGTAGGTGCCAGGTGAACCAGTATGATAGTAGGTGCCCAGGTGCACCGGTATGATAGTAGGTGCCAGGTGAACCGGTATGATAGTAGGTGCCAGGTGCACCAGTATGATAGTAGGTGCCAGGTGCACCAGTATGATAGTAGGTGCCCAGGTGCACCGGTATGATAGTAGGTGCCAGGTGCACCGGTATGATAGTAGGTGCCAGGTGCACCAGTATGATAGTAGGTGCCCAGGTGCACCAGTATGATAGTAGGTGCCAGGTGAACCAGTATGATAGTAGGTGCCCAGGTGCACCGGTATGATAGTAGGTTCCAGGTGCACCGGTATGATAGTAGGTGCCCAGGTGCACCAGTATGATAGTAGGTGCCAGGTGCACCAGTATGATAGTAGGTGCCAGGTGCACCAGTATGATAGTAGGTGCCAGGTGCACCGGTATCAATCAATCAATTTTATTTTATATAGCCCTTCGTACATCAGCTAATATCTCGAAGTGCTGTACAGACACCCAGCCTAAAACCCCAAACAGCTAGTAATGCAGGTGTAGAAGCACGGTGGCTAGGAAAAACTCCCTAGAAAGGCCAAAACCTAGGAAGAAACCTAGAGAGGAACCAGGCTATGAGGGGTGGCCAGTCCTCTTCTGGCTGTGCCGGGTGGAGATTATAACAGAACTATGCCAAGATGTTCAAAAATGTTCATAAGTGACAAGCATGGTCAAATAATAATCATGAATAAATCTCAGTTGGCTTTTCATAGCCGATCATCAAGAGTTGAAAAACAACAGGTCTGGGACAGGTGGCGGTTCCATAACCGCAGGCAGAACAGCTGAAACTGGAATAGCAGCAAGGCCAGGCGGACTGGGGACAGCAAGGAGTCACCACGGGTGGCAGTCCCGACGCATGGTCCTAGGGCCCAGGTCCTCCGAGAGAAAGAAAGAGAGAAGGAGAAAATTAGAGAGAGCCAAGATTTTCAAAATTTCCATAAATGACAAGCATGGTCAAATAATAATCAGGAATAAATCTCAGTTGGCTTTTCATAGCCGATCATTAAGAGTTGAAAACAGCAGGTCTGGGACAGGTAGGGGTTCCATAACCGCAGGCAGAACAGTTGAAACTGGAATAGCAGCAAGGCCAGGCGGACTGGGGACAGCAAGGAGTCACCACGGCCGGTAGTCCCGACGTATGGTCCTAGGGCTCAGGTCCTCCGAGAGAAAGAAAGAGAGAAGGAGAAAATTAGAGAGAGCCAAGATTTTCAAAATGTTCATAAATGACAAGCATGGTCAAATAATAATCAGGAATAAATCTCAGTTGGCTTTTCATAGCCGATCATTAAGAGTTGAAAACAGCAGGTCTGGGACAGGTAGGGGTTCCGTAACCGCAGGCAGAACAGTTGAAACTGGAATAGCAGCAAGGCCAGGCGGACTGGGGACAGCAAGGTGTCATCATGCCCGGTAGTCCTGACGTATGGTCCTAGGGCTCAGGTTCTCAGAGAGAAAAAGAGAACGAGAGAATTAGAGAGAGCATACTTAAATTCACACAGGACACTGGATAAGACAGGAGAAGTACTCCAGGTAACCCACTGACCCTAGCCCCCCGACACAAACTACTGCAGCATAAATACTGGAGGCTGAGACAGGAGCGGTCAGGAGACACTGTGGCCCCATCCGAAGAAACCCCCGGACAGGGCCAAATAGGAAGGATATAACCCCACCCACTTTGCCAAAGCACAGCCCCCGCACCACTAGAGGGAAATCCTCAACCACCAACTTACAATCCTGAGACAAGGCCGAGTATAGCCCACAAAGGTCTCCACCACAGCACAAACCAAGGGGGGGCGCCAACCCAGACAGGAAGATCACGTCAGTAACTCAACCCACTCAAGTGACGCACCCCTCCTAGGGACGGCATGAAAGAGCACCAGCAAGCCAGTGACTCAGCCCCTGTAACAGGGTTAGAGGCAGAGAATCCCAGTGGAGAGAGGGGAACCGGCCTGGCAGAGACAGCAAGGGCGGTTCGTTGCTCCAGAGCCTTTCCGTTCACCTTCACACTCCTGGGCCAGACTACACTCAATCATATGACCTACTGAAGAGATAAGTCTTCAGTAAAGACTTAAAGGTTGAGACCGAGTCTGCGTCTCTCACATGGGTAGGCAGACTGTTCCATAAAAATGGAGATCTATAGGAGAAAGCCCTGCCTCCCGCTGTTTGCTTAGAAATTCTAGGGACAATTAGGAGGCCTGCGTCTTGTGACCGTAGCGTACGTATTGGTATGTACGGCAGGACCAACTCGGAAAGATAGGTAGGAGCAAGCCCATGTAACGCTTTATAGGTTAACAGTAAAACCTTGAAATCAGCCCTTGCCTTAACAGGAAGCCAGTGTAGGGAAGCTAGCACTGGAGTAATATGATCAAATTTCTTGGTTCTAGTCAGGATTCTAGCAGCCGTATTTAGCACTAACTGAAGTTTATTTAGTGCTTTATCCGGGTAGCCGGAAAGTAGAGCATTGCAGTAGTCTAACTACTACGATAGTAGTATGATAGTAGGTGCCAGGTGCACCAGTATGATAGTAGGTGCCAGGTGCACCAGTATGATAGTAGGTGCCCAGGTGCACCAGTATGATAGTAGGTGCCCAGGTGCACCAGTATGATAGTAGGTGCCAGGTGCACCAGTATGATAGTAGGTGCCAGGTGCACCAGTATGATAGTAGGTGCCAGGTGCACCAGTATGATAGTAGGTGCCAGGTGCACCAGTATGATAGTAGGTGCCAGGTGCACCAGTATGATAGTAGGTGCCAGGTACACCAGTATGATAGTAGGTGCCAGGTGCACCAGTATGATAGTAGGTGCCAGGTGAACCAGTATGATAGTAGGTGCCAGGTGCACCAGTATGATAGTAGGTGCCAGGTGCACCGGTATGATAGTAGGTGCCCAGGTGCACCGGTATGATAGTAGGTGCCAGGTGCACCAGTATGATAGTAGGTGCTAGGTGCACCAGTATGATAGTAGGTGCCAGGTGCACCAGTATGATAGTAGGTGCCAGGTGCACCAGTATGATAGTAGGTACCAGGTGCACCGGTTTGATAGTAGGTGCCAGGTGAACCGGTATGATAGTAGGTGCCAGGTGCACCGGTATGATAGTAGGTGCCAGGTGCACCGGTTTGAGTGTGTCAAGAACTGCACCGCAGCTGGATTTTTCACTCTCAACTGTTTCCCATGGTGATCAAGAATGGTCCATCACCCAAAGGTCATCCAGCCAACTTGACACAGCTGTGGGACCAGCCAACTTGACACAACTGTGGAACCAGCCAACTTGACACAACTGTGGAACCAGCCAACTTGACACAACTGTGGAACCAGCCAACTTGACTCAACTGTGGAACCAGCCAACTTGACACAACTGTGGAACCAGCCAACTTGACTCAACTGTGGAACCAGCCAACTTGACACAACTGTGGAACCAGCCAACTTGACTCAACTGTGGGACCAGCCAACTTGACACAACTGTGGAACCAGCCAACTTGACACAACTGTGGAACCAGCCAACTTGACACAACTGTGGAACCAGCCAACTTGACACAACTGTGGAACCAGCCAACTTGACTCAACTGTGGGACCAGCCAACTTGACACAGCTGTGGGACCAGCCAACTTGACACAACTGTGGAACCAGCCAACTTGACACAACTGTGGAACCAGCCAACTTGACACAACTGTGGAACCAGCCAACTTGACACAACTGTGGAACCAGCCAACTTGACACAACTGTGGAACCAGCCAACTTGACTCAACTGTGGAACCAGCCAACTTGACACAACTGTGGAACCAGCCAACTTGACTCAACTGTGGGACCAGCCAACTTGACACAACTGTGGAACCAGCCAACTTGACACAACTGTGGAACCAGCCAACTTGACACAACTGTGGAACCAGCCAACTTGACACAACTGTGGAACCAGCCAACTTGACTCAACTGTGGAACCAGCCAACTTGACTCAACTGTGGGACCAGCCAACTTGACAAAACTTTACAAGTAGCATCAGTGGAAGTTCATTTGCTAATTGTCAATCTAAAAATGTGTTTCCAGTGTTGGCTTTATGGTTTGTATACATATAATATTCATATTACACAATCTGTAGTTTTGGCTAACAAACTAGCAATATAAGGTGTGCTCCTCCCCTGGCCGTGGAGTGGACCCTTTTGGGCTCAAGAGCACTGGCAAATCTTCCCTAATTTAACTTTCAAGTTATCCTTGAACTGTAACATCATGTTTCACCCGGAGATCTCCTGTGATGTCAAAAACATTGTTAGTCACAAAAAACATGGCTGTTAGTTAGGATCTGTGTGCTTCTGTGTGTGTCTGTGTGTGCGTGCGTGCGTGCGTATGTATGTATGTTTGCAACAAGCTCTTACAGTCTTTGTTACTTCTCTGTATCGTTCCAAGGTTAAGTTTAGGCATTAATGCAGAATTCTTAAGGTTAGGCGTTGACTCTGAATGGTTAAGGTAAGAGTTAACATTTGGGATAGGCTTGAAACAAATATGTAGAAAACAACTTCCTATGGCTGGATTTAAAACATGCCACCTTTGTAGCTAGAGGCCGAAGCTTACGTCCATCCACCATCTTCTTCCACAAAATCACAGCTAAACCTACTTGAAGGTAACAACTCTCACTGTTGCCCCTAGTGACCGGGTTCCACGTCATCTCCCGACGTCCACAGACATGGAAGGACGTCGAATACTGACTTGCATCACGGGTGACCTGCCCGATGGTTGTCCCAAAATGTTACTTGTGATTAGAGGACAATAGAGCTAGTCTAGAACTGAGCCATGTGGAACGTGTTGTAAAGCGTGTTGTAAAGCGTGTTGTAAAGCGTCAATCATGGAATCTTGAGAATGGCTATAGATGGCTGGATGAGGTGAGAGTTGTACTGAGGATGAAGACTGTGGTGTGTGTGTGTGTGGAGGGGCGGTTTTGTGTGTGTGTGTGTGTGTGTGTGTGTGTGTGTGTGTGTGTGTGTGTGTGTGTGTGTGTGTGTGTGTGTGTGTGTGTGCGCACGTGTCCGTGTTCATATCTTTGTTTGTGTGTATGTGTGTGCATTTGTGATCCCAGCTAAATCAATACAACTCCCCCTGGCAGACATTACAAAGGACTTCACTTCAAAGAGAAGTACAGACCGTCTCATTTCCATAAAGACAAAGACATTCATAGACAAAAGATACAACATACAGACACACTACCTCCTAAAATCCTGGAGCCATGGATAGCACAGAGAGGCCTCTGCCTGTTAGCTAAATGGCGCGAGGCCCTCGTTGGCGAGGTGTTGATATTTGGATGGGTAACACACTACCACACAATGGACAGATACACCTGCAGGTATTATTGTGCTAATGTTGCTGATAAAACTAGGCATGACAGCACCTGTTTTTTTTCTCTAAACCAAAATGCTAGCTTGGTTCACTAAAACTCTCAAACTAAACACGACAACAACCCTGTCTTCTCTAAACGACACCCTCCATCTTGGCTCTCTGGAAATACGATCAAACTAAACATGACAACAACCCTGTCTTCTCTAAAGGGCACCCTCCATCTTGGCTCTCTGGAAATACGATCAAACTAAACATGACAACAACCCTGTCTTCTCTAAAGGGCACCCTCCATCTTGGCTCTCTGGAAATACGATCAAACTAAACATGACAACAACCCTGTCTTCTCTAAAGGGCACCCTCCATCTTGGCTCTCTGGAAATATAATCAAACTAAACATGACAACAACCCTGTCTTCTGTTGCTGTTTTGGAGAAGGGACTGAGGGTCCCCACGGTTACTGGATAGTGTGTATTTTGTATTTGTATTAATTAAGGATCCCCACTAGTTCCTACCAAGGCAGCAGCTACTCTTCCTGGGGTTTATTATGAATCCCCATTAGTTCTGCCAAGGCAGCAGCTACTCTTCCTGGGGTTTATTATGGATCCTCATTAGTTCCTGCCAAGGCAGCAGCTACTCTTCCTGGGGTTTATTATGGATCCTCATTAGTTCTGCCAAGGCAGCAGCTACTCTTCCTGGGGTTTGTTATTGATCCCCAGTAGTTCCTGCCAAGGCAGCAGCTACTCTTCCTGGGGTTTATTATGGATCCTCATTAGTTCTGCCAAGGCAGCAGCTACTCTTCCTGGGGTTTATTATGGATCCTCATTAGTTCTGCCAAGGCAGCAGCTACTCTTCCTGGGGTTTATTATGGATCCTCATTAGTTCTGCCAAGGCAGCAGCTACTCTTCCTGGGGTTTATTATGGATCCTCATTAGTTCTGCCAAGGCAGCAGTGTGAGTTTGTGGGGTGAGACTGAGACCAAAAACAATCACTGTTCATATACTGCCAGAGAGCACAGTTGAATTGTTATTGTTATTGTTATGCTGGCGAGTACACTGTCGTGACATGAATCCAAATGTGTGTGTTTGGCTGTAGAAAAGCCACGTTATTTTGGTCGTAGCGTAGCCAGCTTTGCTTCAATAAGACAATAAGAAAGCAAGGTGGGTGTTGTGTACTCAGGGTTTAGAAGGGATATAGGAGGAGCCCCAGGGGCTGAGGCAGGGGTCACGGTAGTGTAGGCCACAGTGCTACATGTCAGGTTATGATTAATGAATGTGAACTTTACCCATGCACGTATACACACACACACCTCCCCCCGCCCGACTGATGGATACAGAGGGGGCCCCTAACATCGAATTCCTATTAGCCCCTCTCGCTTTCGCGCTCGCTCTCGCTCTCGCTCTTTCCTCTCTCTCTTTCCTTTCTCTCTTTCCTCTCTCTCTTTCCTCTCTTTCATCTTTCTCTCTCTTTCCTCTCTCTCTCTCTCTCCTCTCTCTCTCTCTCTCTCCTCACTCTCTCCTCTCTCTCTCTCTCTCTCCTCACTCTCTCCTCTCTGGCCTCACTCTCTCCTCTCTCTCTCTCTCTCTCTCTCTCTCTTTCCTCTCTTTTTGATTGACAGGGCGGAACCTTGAGCTCTTTGCTTGCATGAAGCAGGGACAGAGACTGGTATTAGAGAGAGAGAGACAGGGGAGAGATGGCGAGAGAGACCGATAGGTAGGAGAGTGAGAGGAAGAGAGAGACCAATCGGTAGGAGCGAGAGAGAGTGAGAGAGACCGATAACCTCACATCACCCTCACATTACCCTCACATCAACCTCTCATCACCACCACATCACCCTCTCATCACCCCCACATCACCCTCTCATCACCTTATTTTCTTCCACCCTTCCTCTCACTCTCCTCCTCCTCCTCCTCCGCTCCCCCCAAGCTTGTTCACAGGGTTTGACTTGCATGGTGTTAGTGCTCGGCTTCTGTGTCTGAATAAGTGTGTGTGGAGGACAACGATATCATCAGTGGAAGCTGGAGTCTACACGACCCAGGTCTGTGGGTCTAACCTGTTGGAGTCTACACGACCCAGGTCTGTGGGTCTAACCTGTTGGAGTCTACACGACCCAGGTCTGTGGGTCTAACCTGTTGGAGTCTACACGACCCAGGTCTGTAGGTCTAACCTGTTGGAGTCTACACGACCCAGGTCTGTGGGTCTAACCTGTTGGAGTCTACACGACCCAGGTCTGTGGGTCTAACCTGTTGGAGTCTACATTACCCAGGTCTGTGGGTCTAACCTGTTGGAGTCTACACGACCCAGGTCTGTGGGTCTAACCTGTTGGAGTCTACACGACCCAGGTCTGTGGGTCTAACCTGTTGGAGTCTACACGACCCAGGTCTGTGAGTCTAACCTGTTGGAGTCTACACGACCCAGGTCTGTGGGTCTAACCTGTTGGAGTCTACACGACCCAGGTCTGTGGGTCTAATCTGTTGGAGTCTACACGACCCAGGTCTGTGGGTCTAACCTGTTGGAGTCTACACGACCCAGGTCTGTGAGTCTAACCTGTTGGAGTCTACACGACCCAGGTCTGTGGGTCTAACCTGTTGGAGTCTACACGACCCAGGTCTGTGGGTCTAATCTGTTGGAGTCTACACGACCCAGGTCTGTGGGTTTAACCTGTTGGAGTCTACACGACCCAGGTCTGTGGGTTTAACCTGTTGGAGTCTACACGACCCAGGTCTGTGGGTTTAACCTGTTGGAGTCTACACGACCCAGGTCTGTGGGTCTAACCTGTTGGAGTCTACACGACCCAGGTCTGTGGGTTTAACCTGTTGGAGTCTACACGACCCAGGTCTGTGGGTTTAACCTGTTGGAGTCTACACGACCCAGGTCTGTGGGTTTAACCTGTTGGAGTCTACACGACCCAGGTCTGTGGGTCTAACCTGTTGGAGTCTACACGACCCAGGTCTGTGGGTTTAACCTGTTGGAGTCTACACGACCCAGGTCTGTGGGTTTAACCTGTTGGAGTCTACACGGCCCAGGTCTGTGGGTCTAACCTGTTGGAGTCTACACGACCCAGGTCTGTGGGTTTAACCTGTTGGAGTCTACACGACCCAGGTCTGTGGGTCTAACCTGTTGGAGTCTACACGACCCAGGTCTGTGGGTTTAACCTGTTGGAGTCTACACGACCCAGGTCTGTGGGTTTAACCTGTTGGAGTCTACACGACCCAGGTCTGTGGGTTTAACCTGTTGGAGTCTACACGACCCAGGTCTGTGGGTCTAACCTGTTGGAGTCTACACGACCCAGGTCTGTGGGTTTAACCTGTTGGAGTCTACACGACCCAGGTCTGTGGGTTTAACCTGTTGGAGTCTACACGACCCAGGTCTGTGGGTTTAACCTGTTGGAGTCTACACGACCCAGGTCTGTGGGTCTAACCTGTTGGAGTCTACACGACCCAGGTCTGTGGGTTTAACCTGTTGGAGTCTACACGACCCAGGTCTGTGGGTTTAACCTGTTGGAGTCTACACGACCCAGGTCTGTGGGTTTAACCTGTTGGAGTCTACACGGCCCAGGTCTGTGGGTTTAATCTGTTGGAGTCTACACGACCCAGGTCTGTGGGTCTAACCTGTTGGAGTCTACACGACCCAGGTCTGTGGGTTTAACCTGTTGGAGTCTACACGACCCAGGTCTGTGGGTCTAACCTGTTGGAGTCTACACGACCCAGGTCTGTGGGTTTAACCTGTTGGAGTCTACACGACCCAGGTCTGTGGGTCTAATCTGTTGGAGTCTACACGACCCAGGTCTGTGGGTTTAACCTGTTGGAGTCTACACGACCCAGGTCTGTGGGTTTAACCTGTTGGAGTCTACACGGCCCAGGTCTGTGGGTTTAACCTGTTGGAGTCTACACGACCCAGGTCTGTGGGTTTAACCTGTTGGAGTCTACACGACCCAGGTCTGTGGGTTTAACCTGTTGGAGTCTACACGACCCAGGTCTGTGGGTCTAACCTGTTGGAGTCTACACGACCCAGGTCTGTGGGTTTAACCTGTTGGAGTCTACACGACCCAGGTCTGTGGGTTTAACCTGTTGGAGTCTACACGACCCAGGTCTGTGAGCCGGAGTCTGTTAACATACTTCGTTTTTTCTTGTACTTTTCTCTCTTGGTTTTCCCTCACCCACACATCCCGGATGTTCACTGCAGTTGCCTTGTGTCTGATCTCTTCTCAGTGAGAGGTACTACCTTGCTGTTTTACAGTAATTCAAACACTTTTAAATTTTTACCGTAGACTAATGGCTTCTGTGCTACTTTGGGTTCTTCTGATCCTACCATAGAGATAGTTACTCCTGAGATATCATCACTCACTCCAGTGCACTCAAACTGCTTTGTGGTGCACGGCATCAGAGCCAAGGTGTGTGTGTGCCTGTGTGTGTGTGCCTGTGTGTGTGTGCCTGTGTGTGTGTGCCTGTGTGTGTGTGTGCCTGTGTGTGCCTGTGTGTGTGTGCGTGTTCGTGTGCTTTGTGCATGTGTGCTTTGTGCCTGTGCCTGTGTGTGTGCCTGTGTGTGTGCCTGTGTGTGTGTGCCTGTGTGTGCTTTGTGCCTGTTTGCTTTGTGTCTGTGCGTGCGTGTGTGTGTGTGCCTGTGTGTGTGTGTGTGCGCTTTTGGCCTGTGTGTGTGTGCCTGTGTGCTTGTGCCTGTGTGTGTGTGTGTGTGTGGGGGGGGGGGGCGGGCGGGCATCTGTGCATGTGTGTGTGTGTGTTATCAGAGGCAAAGTGGAACAACGTGGTTTCAAAGCGTTTCGTATTATTCTGTATGTAAATCCGAGACATTCCATTTAGTATGATAAGTTACGTTTTGTATGGCATGTATACATTTGTGGATGTCCATCATCCATTTCGTTACAATATGTTACGAATAGCAATTCGTACAATATGTAACAAATTTGCAAAAACGTATGATATGTTACGAATCGCAATTTTTTGTGGCTAATGTTAGCTAGGTGGCTAACGCTAATGTTAGCTAGCTGGCTAACTTTAACTCTCTGGGTTAGGGTTAAGGGTAGGAGTTAGGTTAAAGGGTTAAAGTTAGGCTTAGGGGAAGGGTTAGCTCACGTGCTAAGAAGTAGCAAAGTACCCAAAAAAGTAGTAAGTAATTTTTTTTGTTTCATTACTCACGCAACATTCTTCCCTTCAAGCAATGTCCGTTTAAGAAGCTTAATCACCTCGTCGCCACTGTAATATTTGTGTTGTGGAGAAATGACCAGGCAGGAGACGGGAGTATAGTTAGTTGTCGTTTAGTCAAAACCTCTCGAGCTCAACAGCCCCCTGGCACAATAGTGCGCATGTCCATTTCCTATTAGGTGTAGTAACGTAACACTGCCGTAATACATCACTGCTTAGTAACAGCATAGTAACTAATGTAAACAGATGTAGATCCCAGATACTACAATGATGAGATTCGAACATGCAACCTTTGGGTTGCTAGACATTCGTGCTATAAGTCCACCAATCGACCCCGACCAACCACTCTCCTATCTTATCTAACCGTACCAAATGTAGCATACTGTATCATACTAATTTGAGTGTCGCGGAATTACGTTTACTATGTTGCGTCTAGTCTACGAGACCAGTCTGGGTGGAATGAAGACAAAGTTCATTTCTCATCCAGCAGCTTTAATAAGGAAAGCTTGTCTTTGGAGAGGGAGGAGAGAATTTAATTATTCCATTTACACAAGTGAAAGGGTAGAATTATGTTGAGCCATGTAGACAAGCTGGAAAATGAGTTGATTAAAGTATGGAAACTATTAGCGACAGCAAATAGCTTGACCATTCTGTAATTAATGCCACAGAAACAATAATTAGTGCCATTCAAAACGAAATAATTCAACACTCTCAAAAATGTGTATTGCACTTTTATTTCTACCTGTGATGTACAGAAACGTTTCCTAATGGACAGAAAACATTAACTCATCAATTAATTCTAAGTGAACTCTTCCTGAAGAGCCATCCTCCTTTATCTCTTCCTGAAGAGCCATCCTCCTTTATCTCTTCCTAAAGAGCCATCCTTCTTTATCTCTTCCTAAAGAGCCATCCTTCTTTACCTCTTCCTAAAGAGCCATCCTTCTTTATCTCTTCCTAAAGAGCCATCCTTCTTTACCTCTTCCTAAAGAGCCATCCTTCTTTACCTCTTCCTAAAGAGCCATCCTTCTTTACCTCTTCCTAAAGAGTCATCCTTCTTTATCTCTTCCTAAAGAGCCATCCTTCTTTATCTCTTCCTAAAGAGCCATCCTTCTTTATCTCTTCCTAAAGAGCCATCCTTCTTTATCTCTTCCTAAAGAGCCATCCTTCTTTATCTCTTCCTAAAGAGCCATCCTTCTTTACCTCTTCCTAAAGAGCCATCCTTCTTTATCTCTTCCTAAAGAGCCATCCTTCTTTATCTCTTCCTAAAGAGCCATCCTTCTTTACCTCTTCCTAAAGAGCCATCCTTCTTTACCTCTTCCTAAAGAGCCATCCTTCTTTATCTCTTCCTAAAGAGCCATCCTTCTTTATCTCTTCCTAAAGAGCCATCCTTCTTTATCTATTCCTAAAGAGCCATCCTTCTTTATCTCTTCCTGAAGATCCATCCTTCTTTACCTCTTCCTAAAGAGCCATCCTTCTTTATCTCTTCCTGAAGAGCCATCCTTCTTTATCCTCCTAAAGAGCCATCCTTCTTTATCTCTTCCTAAAGAGCCATCCTTCTTTATCTCTTCCTAAAGAGCCATCCTTCTTTATCTCTTCCTAAAGAGCCATCCTTCTTTACCTCTTCCTAAAGAGCCATCCTTCTTTACCTCTTCCTAAAGAGCCATCCTTCTTTATCTCTTCCTGAAGAGCCATCCTTCTTTATCTCTTCCTGAAGAGCCATCCTTCTTTATCTTCCTAAAGAGCCATCCTTCTTTATCTCTGAGTGTGTGGTGACTGAGTGGTGACAGTGTGAGTGTGTGGTGACTGAGTGTGTGAGAGTGTGGTGACTGAGTGTGTGAGAGTGTGGTGACTGAGTGTGTGAGAGTGTGGTGACTGAGTGTGTGAGAGTGTGGTGACTGAGTGTGTGAGAGTGTGGTGACTGATGGACCGCTCTCACTGAGCCGCTCAGGCTAGCTGATCATACCCCATCAGAGCCAGTAGAGTGCTGTTGTCAGAGGAGAGGACTACTGGAGATGGGACCTGAACGGGCCTTGGCATGTAATGAGGTCTCAATGACATACTCAGGAAGAGGCAGGTAGCTGGGTCCAGGGGCAGGCAGAAGGTCATACAACAGGAGGAGGCATGTAGCTGGGTCCAGGGGCAGGCAGAAGGTCATACAACAGGAGGAGGCAGGTAGCTGCTTCCAGGGGCAGGCAGAAGGTCACACACAAGAGGAGGCAGGTAGCTGGGTCCAGGGGCAGGCAGAAGGTCATACAACAGGAGGAGGCAGGTAGCTGGGTCCAGGGGCAGGCAGAAGGTCATACGCAGGAGGAGGCAGGTAGCTGGGTCCAGGGGCAGGCAGAAGGTCATACAACAGGAGGAGGCAGGTAGCTGGGTCCAGGGGCAGGCAGAAGGTCATACACAGGAGGAGGCAGGTAGCTGGGTCCAGGGGCAGGCAGAAGGTCATACACAGGAGGAGGCAGGTAGCTGGGTCCAGGGGCAGGCAGAAGGTCATACAACAGGAGGAGGCAGGTAGCTGGGTCCAGGGGCAGGCAGAAGGTCATACAACAGGAGGAGGCAAGTAGCTGGGTCCAGGGGCAGGCAGAAGGTCATACACAGGAGGAGGCAAGTAGCTGGGTCCAGGGGCAGGCAGAAGGTCATACACAGGAGGAGGCAAGTAGCTGGGTCCAGGGGCAGGCAGAAGGTCATACAACAGGAGGAGGCAGGTAGCTGGGTCCAGGGGCAGGCAGAAGGTCATACACAGGAGGAGGCAGGTAGCTGGGTCCAGGGGCAGGCAGAAGGTCATACACAGGGGGAGGCAGGTAGCTGGGTCCAGGGGCAGGCAGAAGGTCATACACAGGTGGTCCAAAAAGGCAACAGTACAGGCAGGGAAAAGGCTAGTAACGTAGTCCGGGAGATCAGTCAATAGGTTGATAACAGGAAATCCGGTTAAAGTACAGGCAGGGAATAGGCAAAAGGCGTCGTTAGTGAGGCAGGCAAAAACTATCATACATGGGAGGAGATAATCACGGAAACCCAGCACTCTGAAAGACGTGTGTCACAAAACAAACAATACCTCACAGTGATGGGGTGCAAAGAACTGAACTAAATAGTGTGTGATAATGACATACAGGTGTGTGAACAGGTGATCAGAATTCAGGTGATTGGGATCTGGAGAGTGAGCGGCGTTCAGGGGATCTACGTGTTTGAGAGTGTGAGGTGGAAGCAGACGTTACACAAACACGCAGACACAAACACACGCACGCACGCACGCACGCACGCACGCACGCACGCACGCACGCACACACGCACGCACACACACACACACACACACACACACACACACACACACACACACACACACACACACACACACACACACACACACACACACATGAAACTGTGACGTATCTCCATCTGCTTAGCTCTCACTAATGTAACTTCCTGTCATTCCTCTACTTCCTCAGTGTGTCCTCCTCTGAGGGCTCTAGTGCTGTGGATCGGTAGTTTCTGAGGGTCATTAACGTCAGCCAATTAAATATTAACCTGAATCTCCATATAGTTCACCTCATAGTCGTCATAGGGACGGTAAATGAGTCCACTAATTCTATTTCAGCATCACTGGAGCTTTTATAGAAATAATCCAGGAAAAGGGGTTTAGGAGTTCATCATTAGATCTGTTTTAGGGATTAGGATTAGAATCAGGGTTATGGTTAGGATTAGGGTTAGGGTTAGAATCAGGGTTATGGTTAGGATTAGGGTTAGGGTTATGGTTAGGATTAGGGTTAGGGTTATGGTTAGGATTAGGGTTAGGGTTATGGTTAGGGTTAGGGTTAGGGTTAGGGTTATGGTTAGGATTAGGATTAGGGTTATGGTTATGGTTATAATCAGGGTTATGGTTAGGATTAGGGTTATGGTTAGGGTTAGAATCAGGGTTATGGTTAGGATTAGGATTAGGGTTAGGGTTAGGGTTAGGGTTATGGTTAGGATTAGGATTAGGGTTAGGGTTATGTCACCATAAGGGACATTCCCATTCATTAATACAGGAACATAACCTGAACATAACCTGTAGGAATGGGGTTTGTAGCAGTGGAGCTTTTCATGGGATCTTAATGGAATAAACACACACACACACACTCACACTCACTCACTCACTCTCCATCCCCATCCCCTCTTCAGTCTTCCCTTTCCCTGTCGTAATGGCAGTTTGAATCAGCTCGTCAGTAATGTATCATAATTATAAACCCATTGAAAGAGTTAATTATAGAGCTGGGTGACCGGGCGACGGAGCGTTGAGAGGATGACACCAACACAACGTTTACGACGTGTCACCAAGACAAGAGGCTGAGAGAGAGGACACAGTCTGTCACAGACAGGAGAAATGCCAAAACACCTGGCCAAGATGTTTCAGTCATCACCTGGCCAAGATGTTTCAGTCATCACCTGGCCAAGATGTTTCAGTCATCACCTGGCCAAGATGTTTCAGTCATCACCTGGCCAAGATGTTTCAGTCATCACCTGGCCAAGATGTTTCAGTCAACACCTGACCAAGATGTTTCAGTCATCACCTGGCCAAGATGTTTCAGCTTCTCTATAATATTGATGCATTATAAAGATTAATGGATGGATGGATGAATGAATGGATAAATGGGTGAATTAATTAATGGATGAATTAATTAATGGATGAATTAATTAATGGATGAATACATTTATTAATGGATGAATGGATGGATGAATAGAAGAATACATTTATAAATGCTTTTCTATTGTGCCATGGGCTGTTATGTATGCTTATAACAGGTCTTATCATGCATAGCATTACAGTATGCTGTCATAGAAGAGGGCTATGAACAAATCATACACAACGTGATTCATATTATAGAGAGACACACAAAGGATTGTTTTAAAGACTGAAGCCCAGTCATGTGAGTTGAGGTCTGTCTTTGCATTCCAAACAGTATGTTGTCTTCTGATTGGCTGATTGTTTGTTTGCCGGGAGAGAGCTGTCAAGACATGGTGAGTGTGATTGATTACAGGTCTGTAGCTCACTGTCATCGCTGCTGTTTCTGTGTTGGATTTCTATCTTAGCTGTTAAGTGTATGGTTTTCATTTTTACTCAGATGTCCATCATTCACCGAGGTACCCTAGGCTGTGTGCACAGCGTATTATAAAAGCATTGAAGTCTTTCAAGTAGTTCCTGAATCCCGAGGTATGAAATTCAGAGTGTTTTCAACTAAATGTAATTTGCCTCAGGTTAAAAAAAAATAAGTGACTCACAATCGCAGGTGGCTTTTGGAAAAACTTGTCTGTCTGGCGCTCTATTGGCTCTTTACCCTCCTTTTCAAAGTCAACCAATGACGTGCCTTTTCAAAAGAGTGAAGTGCCTTACAGTGACTGAGGCCATTAAACAAATGGAGACAGTCAGAGGTAGAGAGTGGTAGGAGCTGAATGGTTATTTTTGACAGGAGTTCACCACTAATTTCCTGAAAGACTCAAAAAACAGGATGTTACGTTAGTCTCCAACATCAAACTCATTTCTGCTCATTCTGCTCACAGCCACGAAGGAAGGAGACAGATCAAATCAAATTGTATTGGTCACATACACATGGTTAGCAGATGTTAATGCGAGTGTAGCGAAATTGCTTGTGCTTCTAGTTCTGACCGTGCAGTAATATCTAACAAGTAATCTAACAATTTCACAACAACTACCTTATACACACAAGTGTAAAGGAATGAATACGAATATGTACATAGAAATATAGGAATGAGTGATGGCCGAACGGCATAGGCAAGATGCAGTAGATGGTATAGAGTACAGTATATACATATGAGATGAGTAATGTAGGGTATGAAAACATTGTATAATATAAAGTGGCTAGTGATAAATTGATTACATACATTTTTCCATTATTAAAGTGGCTGGAGTTGAGTCAGATTAGGTCCGTGTTATTAGAGCACATTAAACTACGTCTGCAGTGACAGTGTTTAGTGTTAAAATATTATAATGATGTCAGAAAAAAAAGTCTGCTCTTATTCAAATTGAAGGGAAGTATTTTATGTGGTATTAAACGTGACAAAAGGCTATGAAACATTCAAGCTTTAAATATGGCCCCTGTTCACATCAATTGATTTTCTACTCGCCGATAATGTGATGTGTTTGCTGTCGGATTCAAAACACGTTGGATACATGCATCATTCATGTCTCATTCATGCCTCATTCATGCCTTCATGGTTCGTCTGGAGCTCATTCATTTAGTTTCCATTTCCAATCTGGTTTGAGGTATTCTGAATAGTCAGAACACAGGGGACAATGGATCAATGGTTTTTAAATCGTCTAAAATCCTGGTCCTGACGATAGTATGGATTCAGCGTCCATGTTTAATATGTTAGTGTAACGCCAGTGTAGCTCTTTCAATTGTTAGTTATTTTTCTGGAACCTAATCAGGTTGATTATTCACGTCTCAGTCCACAGTTACAGCAAGTTGCAGTGATATACACACAGACACACAGACGCACACGCTCACACATACACACACGCACACACGCACGCACGCACACACGCACGCACGCGCACACACACACCATTCTTGCAAAGTAGCAAGATGAAAAACAAGTTGATTATTTTCAGAAGATTACATGTTTCCAGTAACACACACCAACCCAAGGAGAACGCAGCACCCAACATACAGGAGTTAAACCAGAGATCCTGTAGTTATTCACCAACCCAAGGAGGACGCAGCACCCAACATACAGGAGTTAAACCAGAGATCCTGTAGTTATTCACCAACCCAAGGAGGACGCAGCACCCAACATACAGGAGTTAAACCAGAGATCCTGTAGTTATTCACCAACCCAAGGAGGACGCAGCACCCAACATACAGGAGTTAAACCAGAGATCCTGTAGTTATTCACCAACCCAAGGAGGACGCAGCACCCAACATACAGGAGTTAAACCAGAGATCCTGTAGTTATTCACCAACCCAAGGAGGACGCAGCACCCAACATACAGGAGTTAAACCAGAGATCCTGTAGTTATTCACCAACCCAAGGAGAACGCAGCACCCAACATACAGGAGTTAAACCAGAGATCCTGTAGTTATTCACCAACCCAAGGAGGACGCAGCACCCAACATACAGGAGTTAAACCAGAGATCCTGTAGTTATTCACCAACCCAAGGAGGACACAGCACCCAACATACAGGAGTTAAACCAGAGATCCTGTAGTTATTCACCAACCCAAGGAGGACGCAGCACCCAACATACAGGAGTTAAACCAGAGATCCTGTAGTTATTCACCAACCCAAGGAGGACGCAGCACCCAACATACAGGAGTTAAACCAGAGATCCTGTAGTTATTCACCAACCCAAGGAGGACGCAGCACCCAACATACAGGAGTTAAACCAGAGATCCTGTAGTTATTCACCAACCCAAGGAGGACACAACACCCAACATACAGGAGTTAAACCAGAGATCCTGTAGTTATTCACCAACCCAAGGAGGACGCAGCACCCAACATACAGGAGTTAAACCAGAGATCCTGTAGTTATTCACCAACCCAAGGAGAACACAGCACCCAACATACAGGAGTTAAACCAGAGATCCTGTAGTTATTCACCAACCCAAGGAGGACGCAGCACCCAACATACAGGAGTTAAACCAGAGATCCTGTAGTTATTCACCAACCCAAGGAGGACGCAGCACCCAACATACAGGAGTTAAACCAGAGATCCTGTAGTTATTCACCAACCCAAGGAGGACGCAGCACCCAACATACAGGAGTTAAACCAGAGATCCTGTAGTTATTCACCAACCCAAGGAGAACGCAGCACCCAACATACAGGAGTTAAACCAGAGATCCTGTAGTTATTCACCAACCCAAGGAGGACGCAGCACCCAACATACAGGAGTTAAACCAGAGATCCTGTAGTTATTCACCAACCCAAGGAGGACGCAGCACCCAACATACAGGAGTTAAACCAGAGATCCTGTAGTTATTCACCAACCCAAGGAGGACGCAGCACCCAACATACAGGAGTTAAACCAGAGATCCTGTAGTTATTCACCAACCCAAGGAGAACACAGCACCCAACATACAGGAGTTAAACCAGAGATCCTGTTGTTATTCACCAACCCAAGGAGGACGCAGCACCCAACATACAGGAGTTAAACCAGAGATCCTGTAGTTATTCACCAACCCAAGGAGGACGCAGCACCCAACATACAGGAGTTAAACCAGAGATCCTGTAGTTATTCACCAACCCAAGGAGAACACAGCACCCAACATACAGGAGTTAAACCAGAGATCCTGTAGTTATTCACCAACCCAAGGAGGACGCAGCACCCAACATACAGGAGTTAAACCAGAGATCCTGTAGTTATTCACCAACCCAAGGAGAACACAGCACCCAACATACAGGAGTTAAACCAGAGATCCTGTAGTTATTCACCAACCCAAGGAGAACGCAGCACCCAACATACAGGAGTTAAACCAGAGATCCTGTAGTTATTCACCAACCCAAGGAGGACACAGCACCCAACATACAGGAGTTAAACCAGAGATCCTGTAGTTATTCACCAACCCAAGGAGGACACAACACCCAACATACAGGAGTTAAACCAGAGATCCTGTAGTTATTCACCAACCCAAGGAGAACGCAGCACCCAACATACAGGAGTTAAACCAGAGATCCTGTAGTTATTCACCAACCCAAGGAGGACACAGCACCCAACATACAGGAGTTAAACCAGAGATCCTGTAGTTATTCACCAACCCAAGGAGGACACAGCATCCAACATACAGGAGTTAAACCAGAGATCCTGTAGTTATTCACCAACCCAAGGAGAACACAGCACCCAACATACAGGAGTTAAACCAGAGATCCTGTAGTTATTCACCAACCCAAGGAGAACGCAGCACCCAACATACAGGAGTTAAACCAGAGATCCTGTAGTTATTCACCAACCCAAGGAGAACACAGCACCCAACATACAGGAGTTAAACCAGAGATCCTGTAGTTATTCACCAACCCAAGGAGGACGCAGCACCCAACATACAGGAGTTAAACCAGAGATCCTGTAGTTATTCACCAACCCAAGGAGGACGCAGCACCCAACATACAGGAGTTAAACCAGAGATCCTGTAGTTATTCACCAACCCAAGGAGGACGCAGCACCCAACATACAGGAGTTAAACCAGAGATCCTGTAGTTATTCACCAACCCAAGGAGGACGCAGCACCCAACATACAGGAGTTAAACCAGAGATCCTGTAGTTATTCACCAACCCAAGGAGGACGCAGCACCCAACATACAGGAGTTAAACCAGAGATCCTGTAGTTATTCACCAACCCAAGGAGGACGCAGCACCCAACATACAGGAGTTAAACCAGAGATCCTGTAGTTATTCACCAACCCAAGGAGGACGCAGCACCCAACATACAGGAGTTAAACCAGAGATCCTGTAGTTATTCACCAACCCAAGGAGGACGCAGCACCCAACATACAGGAGTTAAACCAGAGATCCTGTAGTTATTCACCAACCCAAGGAGAACGCAGCACCCAACATACAGGAGTTAAACCAGAGATCCTGTAGTTATTCACCAACCCAAGGAGGACGCAGCACCCAACATACAGGAGTTAAACCAGAGATCCTGTAGTTATTCACCAACCCAAGGAGGACGCAGCACCCAACATACAGGAGTTAAACCAGAGATCCTGTAGTTATTCACCAACCCAAGGAGGACGCAGCACCCAACATACAGGAGTTAAACCAGAGATCCTGTAGTTATTCACCAACCCAAGGAGGACGCAGCACCCAACATACAGGAGTTAAACCAGAGATCCTGTAGTTATTCACCAACCCAAGGAGAACACAGCACCCAACATACAGGAGTTAAACCAGAGATCCTGTAGTTATTCACCAACCCAAGGAGGACGCAGCACCCAACATACAGGAGTTAAACCAGAGATCCTGTAGTTATTCACCAACCCAAGGAGGACGCAGCACCCAACATACAGGAGTTAAACCAGAGATCCTGTAGTTATTCACCAACCCAAGGAGAACGCAGCACCCAACATACAGGAGTTAAACCAGAGATCCTGTAGTTATTCACCAACCCAAGGAGGACGCAGCACCCAACATACAGGAGTTAAACCAGAGATCCTGTAGTTATTCACCAACCCAAGGAGGACGCAGCACTCAACATACAGGAGTTAAACCAGAGATCCTGTAGTTATTCACCAACCCAAGGAGGACGCAGCACCCAACATACAGGAGTTAAACCAGAGATCCTGTAGTTATTCACCAACCCAAGGAGGACGCAGCACCCAACATACAGGAGTTAAACCAGAGGTCCTGTAGTTATTCACCAACCCAAGGAGGACACAGCACCCAACATACAGGAGTTAAACCAGAGATCCTGTAGTTATTCACCAACCCAAGGAGGACGCAGCACTCAACATACAGGAGTTAAACCAGAGATCCTGTAGTTATTCACCAACCCAAGGAGGACGCAGCACCCAACATACAGGAGTTAAACCAGAGATCCTGTAGTTATTCACCAACCCAAGGAGGACGCAGCACCCAACATACAGGAGTTAAACCAGAGATCCTGTAGTTATTCACCAACCCAAGGAGGACGCAGCACCCAACATACAGGAGTTAAACCAGAGATCCTGTAGTTATTCACCAACCCAAGGAGGACGCAGCACCCAACATACAGGAGTTAAACCAGAGATCCTGTAGTTATTCACCAACCCAAGGAGGACGCAGCACCCAACATACAGGAGTTAAACCAGAGATCCTGTAGTTATTCACCAACCCAAGGAGGACGCAGCACCCAACATACAGGAGTTAAACCAGAGATCCTGTAGTTATTCACCAACCCAAGGAGAACGCAGCACCCAACATACAGGAGTTAAACCAGAGATCCTGTAGTTATTCACCAACCCAAGGAGGACACATCACCCAACATACAGGAGTTAAACCAGAGATCCTGGTGTTATTCACCAACCCAAGGAGAACACAGCACCCAACATACAGGAGTTAAACCAGAGATCCTGTAGTTATTCACCAACCCAAGGAGGACGCAGCACTCAACATACAGGAGTTAAACCAGAGATCCTGTAGTTATTCACCAACCCAAGGAGGACGCAGCACCCAACATACAGGAGTTAAACCAGAGATCCTGTAGTTATTCACCAACCCAAGGAGGACGCAGCACCCAACATACAGGAGTTAAACCAGAGATCCTGTAGTTATTCACCAACCCAAGGAGGACGCAGCACTCAACATACAGGAGTTAAACCAGAGATCCTGTAGTTATTCACCAACCCAAGGAGGACGCAGCACCCAACATACAGGAGTTAAACCAGAGATCCTGTTGTTATTCACCAACCCAAGGAGGACACAGCACCCAACATACAGGAGTTAAACCAGAGATCCTGTAGTTATTCACCAACCCAAGGAGGACACAGCACCCAACATACAGGAGTTAAACCAGAGATCCTGTAGTTATTCACCAACCCAAGGAGAACACAGCACCCAACATACAGGAGTTAAACCAGAGATCCTGTAGTTATTCACCAACCCAAGGAGGACACAGCACCCAACATACAGGAGTTAAACCAGAGATCCTGGTGTTATTCACCAACCCAAGGAGGACACAGCACCCAACATACAGGAGTTAAACCAGAGATCCTGTAGTTATTCACCAACCCAAGGAGGACGCAGCACCCAACATACAGGAGTTAAACCAGAGATCCTGTAGTTATTCACCAACCCAAGGAGAACACAGCACCCAACATACAGGAGTTAAACCAGAGATCCTGTAGTTAATCACCAACCCAAGGAGGACGCAGCACCCAACATACAGGAGTTAAACCAGAGATCCTGTAGTTATTCACCAACCCAAGGAGGACGCAGCACCCAACATACAGGAGTTAAACCAGAGATCCTGTAGTTATTCACCAACCCAAGGAGAACGCAGCACCCAACATACAGGAGTTAAACCAGAGATCCTGTAGTTATTCACCAACCCAAGGAGAACGCAGCACCCAACATACAGGAGTTAAACCAGAGATCCTGTAGTTATTCACCAACCCAAGGAGAACACAGCACCCAACATACAGGAGTTAAACCAGAGATCCTGTAGTTATTCACCAACCCAAGGAGGACGCAGCACCCAACATACAGGAGTTAAACCAGAGATCCTGTAGTTATTCACCAACCCAAGGAGAACACAGCACCCAACATACAGGAGTTAAACCAGAGATCCTGTAGTTATTCACCAACCCAAGGAGGACACAGCACCCAACATACAGGAGTTAAACCAGAGATCCTGTAGTTATTCACCAACCCAAGGAGAACACAGCACCCAACATACAGGAGTTAAACCAGAGATCCTGTAGTTATTCACCAACCCAAGGAGGACACAGCACCCAACATACAGGAGTTAAACCAGAGATCCTGGTGTTATTCACCAACCCAAGGAGGACACAGCACCCAACATACAGGAGTTAAACCAGAGATCCTGTTGTTATTCACCAACCCAAGGAGGACGCAGCACCCAACATACAGGAGTTAAACCAGAGATCCTGTAGTTATTCACCAACCCAAGGAGAACGCAGCACCCAACATACAGGAGTTAAACCAGAGATCCTGTAGTTATTCACCAACCCAAGGAGGACACAGCACCCAACATACAGGAGTTAAACCAGAGATCCTGTAGTTATTCACCAACCCAAGGAGGACACAGCATCCAACATACAGGAGTTAAACCAGAGATCCTGTAGTTATTCACCAACCCAAGGAGAACGCAGCACCCAACATACAGGAGTTAAACCAGAGATCCTGTAGTTATTCACCAACCCAAGGAGAACGCAGCACCCAACATACAGGAGTTAAACCAGAGATCCTGTAGTTATTCACCAACCCAAGGAGAACACAGCACCCAACATACAGGAGTTAAACCAGAGATCCTGTAGTTATTCACCAACCCAAGGAGGACGCAGCACCCAACATACAGGAGTTAAACCAGAGATCCTGTAGTTATTCACCAACCCAAGGAGGACGCAGCACCCAACATACAGGAGTTAAACCAGAGATCCTGTAGTTATTCACCAACCCAAGGAGGACGCAGCACCCAACATACAGGAGTTAAACCAGAGATCCTGTAGTTATTCACCAACCCAAGGAGGACGCAGCACCCAACATACAGGAGTTAAACCAGAGATCCTGTAGTTATTCACCAACCCAAGGAGGACGCAGCACCCAACATACAGGAGTTAAACCAGAGATCCTGTAGTTATTCACCAACCCAAGGAGGACGCAGCACCCAACATACAGGAGTTAAACCAGAGATCCTGTAGTTATTCACCAACCCAAGGAGGACGCAGCACCCAACATACAGGAGTTAAACCAGAGATCCTGTAGTTATTCACCAACCCAAGGAGGACGCAGCACCCAACATACAGGAGTTAAACCAGAGATCCTGTAGTTATTCACCAACCCAAGGAGGACGCAGCACCCAACATACAGGAGTTAAACCAGAGATCCTGTAGTTATTCACCAACCCAAGGAGGACGCAGCACCCAACATACAGGAGTTAAACCAGAGATCCTGTAGTTATTCACCAACCCAAGGAGAACGCAGCACCCAACATACAGGAGTTAAACCAGAGATCCTGTAGTTATTCACCAACCCAAGGAGGACGCAGCACCCAACATACAGGAGTTAAACCAGAGATCCTGTAGTTATTCACCAACCCAAGGAGGACGCAGCACCCAACATACAGGAGTTAAACCAGAGATCCTGTAGTTATTCACCAACCCAAGGAGGACGCAGCACCCAACATACAGGAGTTAAACCAGAGATCCTGTAGTTATTCACCAACCCAAGGAGGACGCAGCACCCAACATACAGGAGTTAAACCAGAGATCCTGTAGTTATTCACCAACCCAAGGAGAACACAGCACCCAACATACAGGAGTTAAACCAGAGATCCTGTAGTTATTCACCAACCCAAGGAGGACGCAGCACCCAACATACAGGAGTTAAACCAGAGATCCTGTAGTTATTCACCAACCCAAGGAGGACGCAGCACCCAACATACAGGAGTTAAACCAGAGATCCTGTAGTTATTCACCAACCCAAGGAGAACGCAGCACCCAACATACAGGAGTTAAACCAGAGATCCTGTAGTTATTCACCAACCCAAGGAGGACGCAGCACCCAACATACAGGAGTTAAACCAGAGATCCTGTAGTTATTCACCAACCCAAGGAGGACGCAGCACTCAACATACAGGAGTTAAACCAGAGATCCTGTAGTTATTCACCAACCCAAGGAGGACGCAGCACCCAACATACAGGAGTTAAACCAGAGATCCTGTAGTTATTCACCAACCCAAGGAGGACGCAGCACCCAACATACAGGAGTTAAACCAGAGGTCCTGTAGTTATTCACCAACCCAAGGAGGACACAGCACCCAACATACAGGAGTTAAACCAGAGATCCTGTAGTTATTCACCAACCCAAGGAGGACGCAGCACTCAACATACAGGAGTTAAACCAGAGATCCTGTAGTTATTCACCAACCCAAGGAGGACGCAGCACCCAACATACAGGAGTTAAACCAGAGATCCTGTAGTTATTCACCAACCCAAGGAGGACGCAGCACCCAACATACAGGAGTTAAACCAGAGATCCTGTAGTTATTCACCAACCCAAGGAGGACGCAGCACCCAACATACAGGAGTTAAACCAGAGATCCTGTAGTTATTCACCAACCCAAGGAGGACGCAGCACCCAACATACAGGAGTTAAACCAGAGATCCTGTAGTTATTCACCAACCCAAGGAGGACGCAGCACCCAACATACAGGAGTTAAACCAGAGATCCTGTAGTTATTCACCAACCCAAGGAGAACGCAGCACCCAGCATACAGGAGTTAAACCAGAGATCCTGTAGTTATTCACCAACCCAAGGAGGACACAGCACCCAACATACAGGAGTTAAACCAGAGATCCTGGTGTTATTCACCAACCCAAGGAGAACACAGCACCCAACATACAGGAGTTAAACCAGAGATCCTGTAGTTATTCACCAACCCAAGGAGGACGCAGCACTCAACATACAGGAGTTAAACCAGAGATCCTGTAGTTATTCACCAACCCAAGGAGGACGCAGCACCCAACATACAGGAGTTAAACCAGAGATCCTGTAGTTATTCACCAACCCAAGGAGGACGCAGCACTCAACATACAGGAGTTAAACCAGAGATCCTGTAGTTATTCACCAACCCAAGGAGGACGCAGCACTCAACATACAGGAGTTAAACCAGAGATCCTGTAGTTATTCACCAACCCAAGGAGGACGCAGCACCCAACATACAGGAGTTAAACCAGAGATCCTGTTGTTATTCACCAACCCAAGGAGGACACAGCACCCAACATACAGGAGTTAAACCAGAGATCCTGTAGTTATTCACCAACCCAAGGAGGACACAGCACCCAACATACAGGAGTTAAACCAGAGATCCTGTAGTTATTCACCAACCCAAGGAGAACACAGCACCCAACATACAGGAGTTAAACCAGAGATCCTGTAGTTATTCACCAACCCAAGGAGGACACAGCACCCAACATACAGGAGTTAAACCAGAGATCCTGGTGTTATTCACCAACCCAAGGAGGACACAGCACCCAACATACAGGAGTTAAACCAGAGATCCTGTAGTTATTCACCAACCCAAGGAGGACGCAGCACCCAACATACAGGAGTTAAACCAGAGATCCTGTAGTTATTCACCAACCCAAGGAGAACACAGCACCCAACATACAGGAGTTAAACCAGAGATCCTGTAGTTAATCACCAACCCAAGGAGGACGCAGCACCCAACATACAGGAGTTAAACCAGAGATCCTGTAGTTATTCACCAACCCAAGGAGGACGCAGCACTCAACATACAGGAGTTAAACCAGAGATCCTGTAGTTATTCACCAACCCAAGGAGGACGCAGCACCCAACATACAGGAGTTAAACCAGAGATCCTGTTGTTATTCACCAACCCAAGGAGGACACAGCACCCAACATACAGGAGTTAAACCAGAGATCCTGTAGTTATTCACCAACCCAAGGAGGACACAGCACCCAACATACAGGAGTTAAACCAGAGATCCTGTAGTTATTCACCAACCCAAGGAGAACACAGCACCCAACATACAGGAGTTAAACGAGATCCTGTAGTTATTCACCAACCCAAGGAGGACACAGCACCCAACATACAGGAGTTAAACCAGAGATCCTGGTGTTATTCACCAACCCAAGGAGGACACAGCACCCAACATACAGGAGTTAAACCAGAGATCCTGTAGTTATTCACCAACCCAAGGAGGACGCAGCACCCAACATACAGGAGTTAAACCAGAGATCCTGTAGTTATTCACCAACCCAAGGAGAACACAGCACCCAACATACAGGAGTTAAACCAGAGATCCTGTAGTTAATCACCAACCCAAGGAGGACGCAGCACCCAACATACAGGAGTTAAACCAGAGATCCTGTAGTTATTCACCAACCCAAGGAGGACGCAGCACCCAACATACAGGAGTTAAACCAGAGATCCTGTAGTTATTCACCAACCCAAGGAGAACGCAGCACCCAACATACAGGAGTTAAACCAGAGATCCTGTAGTTATTCACCAACCCAAGGAGAACGCAGCACCCAACATACAGGAGTTAAACCAGAGATCCTGTAGTTATTCACCAACCCAAGGAGAACACAGCACCCAACATACAGGAGTTAAACCAGAGATCCTGTAGTTATTCACCAACCCAAGGAGGACGCAGCACCCAACATACAGGAGTTAAACCAGAGATCCTGTAGTTATTCACCAACCCAAGGAGAACACAGCACCCAACATACAGGAGTTAAACCAGAGATCCTGTAGTTATTCACCAACCCAAGGAGGACACAGCACCCAACATACAGGAGTTAAACCAGAGATCCTGTAGTTATTCACCAACCCAAGGAGAACACAGCACCCAACATACAGGAGTTAAACCAGAGATCCTGTAGTTATTCACCAACCCAAGGAGGACACAGCACCCAACATACAGGAGTTAAACCAGAGATCCTGGTGTTATTCACCAACCCAAGGAGGACACAGCACCCAACATACAGGAGTTAAACCAGAGATCCTGTAGTTATTCACCAACCCAAGGAGGACGCAGCACCCAACATACAGGAGTTAAACCAGAGATCCTGTAGTTATTCACCAACCCAAGGAGAACACAGCACCCAACATACAGGAGTTAAACCAGAGATCCTGTAGTTATTCACCAACCCAAGGAGAACGCAGCACCCAACATACAGGAGTTAAACCAGAGATCCTGTAGTTATTCACCAACCCAAGGAGGACGCAGCACTCAACATACAGGAGTTAAACCAGAGATCCTGTAGTTATTCACCAACCCAAGGAGGACGCAGCACCCAACATACAGGAGTTAAACCAGAGATCCTGTAGTTATTCACCAACCCAAGGAGGACGCAGCACCCAACATACAGGAGTTAAACCAGAGATCCTGTAGTTATTCACCAACCCAAGGAGAACGCAGCACCCAACATACAGGAGTTAAACCAGAGATCCTGTAGTTATTCACCAACCCAAGGAGGACACAGCACCCAACATACAGGAGTTAAACCAGAGATCCTGTAGTTATTCACCAACCCAAGGAGGACACAGCACCCAACATACAGGAGTTAAACCAGAGATCCTGTAGTTATTCACCAACCCAAGGAGGACACAGCACCCAACATACAGGAGTTAAACCAGAGATCCTGTAGTTATTCACCAACCCAAGGAGAACACAGCACCCAACATACAGGAGTTAAACCAGAGATCCTGTAGTTATTCACCAACCCAAGGAGGACACAGCACCCAACATACAGGAGTTAAACCAGAGATCCTGGTGTTATTCACCAACCCAAGGAGGACGCAGCACCCAACATACAGGAGTTAAACCAGAGATCCTGTAGTTATTCACCAACCCAAGGAGGACGCAGCACCCAACATACAGGAGTTAAACCAGAGATCCTGTAGTTATTCACCAACCCAAGGAGAACACAGCACCCAACATACAGGAGTTAAACCAGAGATCCTGTAGTTAATCACCAACCCAAGGAGGACGCAGCACCCAACATACAGGAGTTAAACCAGAGATCCTGTAGTTATTCACCAACCCAAGGAGAACGCAGCACCCAACATACAGGAGTTAAACCAGAGATCCTGTAGTTATTCACCAACCCAAGGAGGACGCAGCACCCAACATACAGGAGTTAAACCAGAGATCCTGTAGTTATTCACCAACCCAAGGAGGACGCAGCACCCAACATACAGGAGTTAAACCAGAGATCCTGTAGTTATTCACCAACCTAAGGAGGACGCAGCACCCAACATACAGGAGTTAAACCAGAGATCCTGTAGTTATTCACCAACCCAAGGAGGACGCAGCACCCAGCATACAGGAGTTAAACCAGAGATCCTGTAGTTATTCACCAACCCAAGGAGAACGCAGCACCCAACATACAGGAGTTAAACCAGAGATCCTGTAGTTATTCACCAACCCAAGGAGAACACAGCACCCAACATACAGGAGTTAAACCAGAGATCCTGTAGTTAATCACCAACCCAAGGAGGACGCAGCACCCAACATACAGGAGTTAAACCAGAGATCCTGTAGTTATTCACCAACCCAAGGAGGACGCAGCACCCAACATACAGGAGTTAAACCAGAGATCCTGTAGTTATTCACCAACCCAAGGAGAACGCAGCACCCAACATACAGGAGTTAAACCAGAGATCCTGTAGTTATTCACCAACCCAAGGAGAACGCAGCACCCAACATACAGGAGTTAAACCAGAGATCCTGTAGTTATTCACCAACCCAAGGAGAACACAGCACCCAACATACAGGAGTTAAACCAGAGATCCTGTAGTTATTCACCAACCCAAGGAGGACGCAGCACCCAACATACAGGAGTTAAACCAGAGATCCTGTAGTTATTCACCAACCCAAGGAGAACACAGCACCCAACATACAGGAGTTAAACCAGAGATCCTGTAGTTATTCACCAACCCAAGGAGGACACAGCACCCAACATACAGGAGTTAAACCAGAGATCCTGTAGTTATTCACCAACCCAAGGAGAACACAGCACCCAACATACAGGAGTTAAACCAGAGATCCTGTAGTTATTCACCAACCCAAGGAGGACACAGCACCCAACATACAGGAGTTAAACCAGAGATCCTGGTGTTATTCACCAACCCAAGGAGGACACAGCACCCAACATACAGGAGTTAAACCAGAGATCCTGTAGTTATTCACCAACCCAAGGAGGACGCAGCACCCAACATACAGGAGTTAAACCAGAGATCCTGTAGTTATTCACCAACCCAAGGAGAACACAGCACCCAACATACAGGAGTTAAACCAGAGATCCTGTAGTTATTCACCAACCCAAGGAGAACGCAGCACCCAACATACAGGAGTTAAACCAGAGATCCTGTAGTTATTCACCAAACCAAGGAGGACGCAGCACTCAACATACAGGAGTTAAACCAGAGATCCTGTAGTTATTCACCAACCCAAGGAGGACGCAGCACCCAACATACAGGAGTTAAACCAGAGATCCTGTAGTTATTCACCAACCCAAGGAGAACACAGCACCCAACATACAGGAGTTAAACCAGAGATCCTGTAGTTATTCACCAACCCAAGGAGGACACAGCACCCAACATACAGGAGTTAAACCAGAGATCCTGGTGTTATTCACCAACCCAAGGAGGACACAGCACCCAACATACAGGAGTTAAACCAGAGATCCTGTAGTTATTCACCAACCCAAGGAGGACGCAGCACCCAACATACAGGAGTTAAACCAGAGATCCTGTAGTTATTCACCAACCCAAGGAGGACGCAGCACCCAACATACAGGAGTTAAACCAGAGATCCTGTAGTTATTCACCAACCCAAGGAGGACGCAGCACCCAACATACAGGAGTTAAACCAGAGATCCTGTAGTTATTCACCAACCCAAGGAGAACACAGCACCCAACATACAGGAGTTAAACCAGAGATCCTGTAGTTAATCACCAACCCAAGGAGGACGCAGCACCCAACATACAGGAGTTAAACCAGAGATCCTGTAGTTATTCACCAACCCAAGGAGAACGCAGCACCCAACATACAGGAGTTAAACCAGAGATCCTGTAGTTATTCACCAACCCAAGGAGGACGCAGCACCCAACATACAGGAGTTAAACCAGAGATCCTGTAGTTATTCACCAACCTAAGGAGGACGCAGCACCCAACATACAGGAGTTAAACCAGAGATCCTGTAGTTATTCACCAACCCAAGGAGGACGCAGCACCCAGCATACAGGAGTTAAACCAGAGATCCTGTAGTTATTCACCAACCCAAGGAGAACGCAGCACCCAACATACAGGAGTTAAACCAGAGATCCTGTAGTTATTCACCAACCCAAGGAGAACACAGCACCCAACATACAGGAGTTAAACCAGAGATCCTGTAGTTATTCACCAACCCAAGGAGAACACAGCACCCAACATACAGGAGTTAAACCAGAGATCCTGGTGTTATTCACCAACCCAAGGAGAACACAGCACCCAACATACAGGAGTTAAACCAGAGATCCTGTAGTTATTCACCAACCCAAGGAGGACGCAGCACCCAACATACAGGAGTTAAACCAGAGATCCTGTAGTTATTCACCAACCCAAGGAGGACGCAGCACCCAACATACAGGAGTTAAACCAGAGATCCTGTAGTTATTCACCAACCCAAGGAGGACGCAGCACTCAACATACAGGAGTTAAACCAGAGATCCTGTAGTTATTCACCAACCCAAGGAGAACACAGCACCCAACATACAGGAGTTAAACCAGAGATCCTGTAGTTAATCACCAACCCAAGGAGGACGCAGCACCCAACATACAGGAGTTAAACCAGAGATCCTGTAGTTATTCACCAACCCAAGGAGGACGCAGCACCCAACATACAGGAGTTAAACCAGAGATCCTGTAGTTATTCACCAATCCAAGGAGGACGCAGCACCCAACATACAGGAGTTAAACCAGAGATCCTGTAGTTATTCACCAACCCAAGGAGAACACAGCACCCAACATACAGGAGTTAAACCAGAGATCCTGTAGTTATTCACCAACCCAAGGAGGACGCAGCACCCAACATACAGGAGTTAAACCAGAGATCCTGTAGTTATTCACCAACCCAAGGAGGACGCAGCACCCAACATACAGGAGTTAAACCAGAGATCCTGTAGTTATTCACCAACCCAAGGAGAACACAGCACCCAACATACAGGAGTTAAACCAGAGATCCTGTAGTTATTCACCAACCCAAGGAGGACACAGCACCCAACATACAGGAGTTAAACCAGAGATCCTGTAGTTATTCACCAACCCAAGGAGAACACAGCACCCAACATACAGGAGTTAAACCAGAGATCCTGTAGTTATTCACCAACCCAAGGAGGACACAGCACCCAACATACAGGAGTTAAACCAGAGATCCTGGTGTTATTCACCAACCCAAGGAGGACACAGCACCCAACATACAGGAGTTAAACCAGAGATCCTGTAGTTATTCACCAACCCAAGGAGGACGCAGCACCCAACATACAGGAGTTAAACCAGAGATCCTGTAGTTATTCACCAACCCAAGGAGAACACAGCACCCAACATACAGGAGTTAAACCAGAGATCCTGTAGTTATTCACCAACCCAAGGAGAACGCAGCACCCAACATACAGGAGTTAAACCAGAGATCCTGTAGTTATTCACCAACCCAAGGAGGACGCAGCACTCAACATACAGGAGTTAAACCAGAGATCCTGTAGTTATTCACCAACCCAAGGAGGACGCAGCACCCAACATACAGGAGTTAAACCAGAGATCCTGTAGTTATTCACCAACCCAAGGAGGACGCAGCACCCAACATACAGGAGTTAAACCAGAGATCCTGTAGTTATTCACCAACCCAAGGAGAACGCAGCACCCAACATACAGGAGTTAAACCAGAGATCCTGTAGTTATTCACCAACCCAAGGAGGACACAGCACCCAACATACAGGAGTTAAACCAGAGATCCTGTAGTTATTCACCAACCCAAGGAGGACACAGCACCCAACATACAGGAGTTAAACCAGAGATCCTGTAGTTATTCACCAACCCAAGGAGGACACAGCACCCAACATACAGGAGTTAAACCAGAGATCCTGTAGTTATTCACCAACCCAAGGAGAACACAGCACCCAACATACAGGAGTTAAACCAGAGATCCTGTAGTTATTCACCAACCCAAGGAGGACACAGCACCCAACATACAGGAGTTAAACCAGAGATCCTGGTGTTATTCACCAACCCAAGGAGGACGCAGCACCCAACATACAGGAGTTAAACCAGAGATCCTGTAGTTATTCACCAACCCAAGGAGGACGCAGCACCCAACATACAGGAGTTAAACCAGAGATCCTGTAGTTATTCACCAACCCAAGGAGAACACAGCACCCAACATACAGGAGTTAAACCAGAGATCCTGTAGTTAATCACCAACCCAAGGAGAACGCAGCACCCAACATACAGGAGTTAAACCAGAGATCCTGTAGTTATTCACCAACCCAAGGAGAACGCAGCACCCAACATACAGGAGTTAAACCAGAGATCCTGTAGTTATTCACCAACCCAAGGAGAACACAGCACCCAACATACAGGAGTTAAACCAGAGATCCTGTAGTTATTCACCAACCCAAGGAGAACGCAGCACCCAACATACAGGAGTTAAACCAGAGATCCTGTAGTTATTCACCAACCCAAGGAGGACGCAGCACTCAACATACAGGAGTTAAACCAGAGATCCTGGTGTTATTCACCAACCCAAGGAGAACACAGCACCCAACATACAGGAGTTAAACCAGAGATCCTGTAGTTATTCACCAACCCAAGGAGGACGCAGCACTCAACATACAGGAGTTAAACCAGAGATCCTGTAGTTATTCACCAACCCAAGGAGGACGCAGCACCCAACATACAGGAGTTAAACCAGAGATCCTGTAGTTATTCACCAACCCAAGGAGGACGCAGCACTCAACATACAGGAGTTAAACCAGAGATCCTGTAGTTATTCACCAACCCAAGGAGGACGCAGCACCCAACATACAGGAGTTAAACCAGAGATCCTGTAGTTATTCACCAACCCAAGGAGGACGCAGCACCCAACATACAGGAGTTAAACCAGAGATCCTGTAGTTATTCACCAACCCAAGGAGAACGCAGCACCCAACATACAGGAGTTAAACCAGAGATCCTGTAGTTATTCACCAACCCAAGGAGAACGCAGCACCCAACATACAGGAGTTAAACCAGAGATCCTGTAGTTATTCACCAACCCAAGGAGGACACAGCACCCAACATACAGGAGTTAAACCAGAGATCCTGTAGTTATTCACCAACCCAAGGAGGACGCAGCACCCAACATACAGGAGTTAAACCAGAGATCCTGTAGTTATTCACCAACCCAAGGAGGACGCAGCACCCAACATACAGGAGTTAAACCAGAGATCCTGTTGTTATTCACCAACCCAAGGAGGACACAGCACCCAACATACAGGAGTTAAACCAGAGATCCTGTAGTTATTCACCAACCCAAGGAGGACACAGCACCCAACATACAGGAGTTAAACCAGAGATCCTGTAGTTATTCACCAACCCAAGGAGAACACAGCACCCAACATACAGGAGTTAAACCAGAGATCCTGTAGTTATTCACCAACCCAAGGAGGACACAGCACCCAACATACAGGAGTTAAACCAGAGATCCTGGTGTTATTCACCAACCCAAGGAGGACACAGCACCCAACATACAGGAGTTAAACCAGAGATCCTGTAGTTATTCACCAACCCAAGGAGGACGCAGCACCCAACATACAGGAGTTAAACCAGAGATCCTGTAGTTATTCACCAACCCAAGGAGAACACAGCACCCAACATACAGGAGTTAAACCAGAGATCCTGTAGTTAATCACCAACCCAAGGAGGACGCAGCACCCAACATACAGGAGTTAAACCAGAGATCCTGTAGTTATTCACCAACCCAAGGAGGACGCAGCACCCAACATACAGGAGTTAAACCAGAGATCCTGTAGTTATTCACCAACCCAAGGAGAACGCAGCACCCAACATACAGGAGTTAAACCAGAGATCCTGTAGTTATTCACCAACCCAAGGAGAACGCAGCACCCAACATACAGGAGTTAAACCAGAGATCCTGTAGTTATTCACCAACCCAAGGAGAACACAGCACCCAACATACAGGAGTTAAACCAGAGATCCTGTAGTTATTCACCAACCCAAGGAGGACGCAGCACCCAACATACAGGAGTTAAACCAGAGATCCTGTAGTTATTCACCAACCCAAGGAGAACACAGCACCCAACATACAGGAGTTAAACCAGAGATCCTGTAGTTATTCACCAACCCAAGGAGGACACAGCACCCAACATACAGGAGTTAAACCAGAGATCCTGTAGTTATTCACCAACCCAAGGAGAACACAGCACCCAACATACAGGAGTTAAACCAGAGATCCTGTAGTTATTCACCAACCCAAGGAGGACACAGCACCCAACATACAGGAGTTAAACCAGAGATCCTGGTGTTATTCACCAACCCAAGGAGGACACAGCACCCAACATACAGGAGTTAAACCAGAGATCCTGTAGTTATTCACCAACCCAAGGAGGACGCAGCACCCAACATACAGGAGTTAAACCAGAGATCCTGTAGTTATTCACCAACCCAAGGAGAACACAGCACCCAACATACAGGAGTTAAACCAGAGATCCTGTAGTTATTCACCAACCCAAGGAGAACGCAGCACCCAACATACAGGAGTTAAACCAGAGATCCTGTAGTTATTCACCAACCCAAGGAGGACGCAGCACTCAACATACAGGAGTTAAACCAGAGATCCTGTAGTTATTCACCAACCCAAGGAGGACGCAGCACCCAACATACAGGAGTTAAACCAGAGATCCTGTAGTTATTCACCAACCCAAGGAGAACGCAGCACCCAACATACAGGAGTTAAACCAGAGATCCTGTAGTTATTCACCAACCCAAGGAGAACGCAGCACCCAACATACAGGAGTTAAACCAGAGATCCTGTAGTTATTCACCAACCCAAGGAGAACACAGCACCCAACATACAGGAGTTAAACCAGAGATCCTGTAGTTAATCACCAACCCAAGGAGGACGCAGCACCCAACATACAGGAGTTAAACCAGAGATCCTGTAGTTATTCACCAACCCAAGGAGGACGCAGCACCCAACATACAGGAGTTAAACCAGAGATCCTGTAGTTATTCACCAACCCAAGGAGAACGCAGCACCCAACATACAGGAGTTAAACCAGAGATCCTGTAGTTATTCACCAACCCAAGGAGAACGCAGCACCCAACATACAGGAGTTAAACCAGAGATCCTGTAGTTATTCACCAACCCAAGGAGAACACAGCACCCAACATACAGGAGTTAAACCAGAGATCCTGTAGTTATTCACCAACCCAAGGAGGACGCAGCACCCAACATACAGGAGTTAAACCAGAGATCCTGTAGTTATTCACCAACCCAAGGAGAACACAGCACCCAACATACAGGAGTTAAACCAGAGATCCTGTAGTTATTCACCAACCCAAGGAGGACACAGCACCCAACATACAGGAGTTAAACCAGAGATCCTGTAGTTATTCACCAACCCAAGGAGAACACAGCACCCAACATACAGGAGTTAAACCAGAGATCCTGTAGTTATTCACCAACCCAAGGAGGACACAGCACCCAACATACAGGAGTTAAACCAGAGATCCTGGTGTTATTCACCAACCCAAGGAGGACACAGCACCCAACATACAGGAGTTAAACCAGAGATCCTGTAGTTATTCACCAACCCAAGGAGGACGCAGCACCCAACATACAGGAGTTAAACCAGAGATCCTGTAGTTATTCACCAACCCAAGGAGAACACAGCACCCAACATACAGGAGTTAAACCAGAGATCCTGTAGTTATTCACCAACCCAAGGAGAACGCAGCACCCAACATACAGGAGTTAAACCAGAGATCCTGTAGTTATTCACCAACCCAAGGAGGACGCAGCACTCAACATACAGGAGTTAAACCAGAGATCCTGTAGTTATTCACCAACCCAAGGAGGACGCAGCACCCAACATACAGGAGTTAAACCAGAGATCCTGTAGTTATTCACCAACCCAAGGAGAACGCAGCACCCAACATACAGGAGTTAAACCAGAGATCCTGTAGTTATTCACCAACCCAAGGAGAACGCAGCACCCAACATACAGGAGTTAAACCAGAGATCCTGTAGTTATTCACCAACCCAAGGAGAACACAGCACCCAACATACAGGAGTTAAACCAGAGATCCTGTAGTTAATCACCAACCCAAGGAGGACGCAGCACCCAACATACAGGAGTTAAACCAGAGATCCTGTAGTTATTCACCAACCCAAGGAGGACGCAGCACCCAACATACAGGAGTTAAACCAGAGATCCTGTAGTTATTCACCAACCCAAGGAGAACGCAGCACCCAACATACAGGAGTTAAACCAGAGATCCTGTAGTTATTCACCAACCCAAGGAGAACGCAGCACCCAACATACAGGAGTTAAACCAGAGATCCTGTAGTTATTCACCAACCCAAGGAGAACACAGCACCCAACATACAGGAGTTAAACCAGAGATCCTGTAGTTATTCACCAACCCAAGGAGGACGCAGCACCCAACATACAGGAGTTAAACCAGAGATCCTGTAGTTATTCACCAACCCAAGGAGAACACAGCACCCAACATACAGGAGTTAAACCAGAGATCCTGTAGTTATTCACCAACCCAAGGAGGACACAGCACCCAACATACAGGAGTTAAACCAGAGATCCTGTAGTTATTCACCAACCCAAGGAGAACACAGCACCCAACATACAGGAGTTAAACCAGAGATCCTGTAGTTATTCACCAACCCAAGGAGGACACAGCACCCAACATACAGGAGTTAAACCAGAGATCCTGGTGTTATTCACCAACCCAAGGAGGACACAGCACCCAACATACAGGAGTTAAACCAGAGATCCTGTAGTTATTCACCAACCCAAGGAGGACGCAGCACCCAACATACAGGAGTTAAACCAGAGATCCTGTAGTTATTCACCAACCCAAGGAGAACACAGCACCCAACATACAGGAGTTAAACCAGAGATCCTGTAGTTATTCACCAACCCAAGGAGAACGCAGCACCCAACATACAGGAGTTAAACCAGAGATCCTGTAGTTATTCACCAACCCAAGGAGGACGCAGCACTCAACATACAGGAGTTAAACCAGAGATCCTGTAGTTATTCACCAACCCAAGGAGGACGCAGCACCCAACATACAGGAGTTAAACCAGAGATCCTGTAGTTATTCACCAACCCAAGGAGAACACAGCACCCAACATACAGGAGTTAAACCAGAGATCCTGTAGTTATTCACCAACCCAAGGAGGACACAGCACCCAACATACAGGAGTTAAACCAGAGATCCTGGTGTTATTCACCAACCCAAGGAGGACACAGCACCCAACATACAGGAGTTAAACCAGAGATCCTGTAGTTATTCACCAACCCAAGGAGGACGCAGCACCCAACATACAGGAGTTAAACCAGAGATCCTGTAGTTATTCACCAACCCAAGGAGGACGCAGCACCCAACATACAGGAGTTAAACCAGAGATCCTGTAGTTATTCACCAACCCAAGGAGAACACAGCACCCAACATACAGGAGTTAAACCAGAGATCCTGTAGTTAATCACCAACCCAAGGAGGACGCAGCACCCAACATACAGGAGTTAAACCAGAGATCCTGTAGTTATTCACCAACCCAAGGAGAACGCAGCACCCAACATACAGGAGTTAAACCAGAGATCCTGTAGTTATTCACCAACCCAAGGAGGACGCAGCACCCAACATACAGGAGTTAAACCAGAGATCCTGTAGTTATTCACCAACCTAAGGAGGACGCAGCACCCAACATACAGGAGTTAAACCAGAGATCCTGTAGTTATTCACCAACCCAAGGAGGACGCAGCACCCAGCATACAGGAGTTAAACCAGAGATCCTGTAGTTATTCACCAACCCAAGGAGAACGCAGCACCCAACATACAGGAGTTAAACCAGAGATCCTGTAGTTATTCACCAACCCAAGGAGAACACAGCACCCAACATACAGGAGTTAAACCAGAGATCCTGTAGTTATTCACCAACCCAAGGAGAACACAGCACCCAACATACAGGAGTTAAACCAGAGATCCTGTAGTTATTCACCAACCCAAGGAGAACGCAGCACCCAACATACAGGAGTTAAACCAGAGATCCTGTAGTTATTCACCAACCCAAGGAGGACGCAGCACTCAACATACAGGAGTTAAACCAGAGATCCTGGTGTTATTCACCAACCCAAGGAGAACACAGCACCCAACATACAGGAGTTAAACCAGAGATCCTGTAGTTATTCACCAACCCAAGGAGGACGCAGCACCCAACATACAGGAGTTAAACCAGAGATCCTGTAGTTATTCACCAACCCAAGGAGGACGCAGCACCCAACATACAGGAGTTAAACCAGAGATCCTGTAGTTATTCACCAACCCAAGGAGGACGCAGCACTCAACATACAGGAGTTAAACCAGAGATCCTGTAGTTATTCACCAACCCAAGGAGAACACAGCACCCAACATACAGGAGTTAAACCAGAGATCCTGTAGTTAATCACCAACCCAAGGAGGACGCAGCACCCAACATACAGGAGTTAAACCAGAGATCCTGTAGTTATTCACCAACCCAAGGAGGACGCAGCACCCAACATACAGGAGTTAAACCAGAGATCCTGTAGTTATTCACCAACCCAAGGAGAACGCAGCACCCAACATACAGGAGTTAAACCAGAGATCCTGTAGTTATTCACCAACCCAAGGAGAACGCAGCACCCAACATACAGGAGTTAAACCAGAGATCCTGTAGTTATTCACCAACCCAAGGAGAACACAGCACCCAACATACAGGAGTTAAACCAGAGATCCTGTAGTTATTCACCAACCCAAGGAGGACGCAGCACCCAACATACAGGAGTTAAACCAGAGATCCTGTAGTTATTCACCAACCCAAGGAGAACACAGCACCCAACATACAGGAGTTAAACCAGAGATCCTGTAGTTATTCACCAACCCAAGGAGGACACAGCACCCAACGTACAGGAGTTAAACCAGAGATCCTGTAGTTATTCACCAACCCAAGGAGAACACAGCACCCAACATACAGGAGTTAAACCAGAGATCCTGTAGTTATTCACCAACCCAAGGAGGACACAGCACCCAACATACAGGAGTTAAACCAGAGATCCTGGTGTTATTCACCAACCCAAGGAGGACACAGCACCCAACATACAGGAGTTAAACCAGAGATCCTGTAGTTATTCACCAACCCAAGGAGGACGCAGCACCCAACATACAGGAGTTAAACCAGAGATCCTGTAGTTATTCACCAACCCAAGGAGAACACAGCACCCAACATACAGGAGTTAAACCAGAGATCCTATAGTTATTCACCAACCCAAGGAGAACGCAGCACCCAACATACAGGAGTTAAACCAGAGATCCTGTAGTTATTCACCAACCCAAGGAGGACGCAGCACTCAACATACAGGAGTTAAACCAGAGATCCTGTAGTTATTCACCAACCCAAGGAGGACGCAGCACCCAACATACAGGAGTTAAACCAGAGATCCTGTAGTTATTCACCAACCCAAGGAGAACACAGCACCCAACATACAGGAGTTAAACCAGAGATCCTGTAGTTATTCACCAACCCAAGGAGGACACAGCACCCAACATACAGGAGTTAAACCAGAGATCCTGGTGTTATTCACCAACCCAAGGAGGACACAGCACCCAACATACAGGAGTTAAACCAGAGATCCTGTAGTTATTCACCAACCCAAGGAGGACGCAGCACCCAACATACAGGAGTTAAACCAGAGATCCTGTAGTTATTCACCAACCCAAGGAGGACGCAGCACCCAACATACAGGAGTTAAACCAGAGATCCTGTAGTTATTCACCAACCCAAGGAGAACACAGCACCCAACATACAGGAGTTAAACCAGAGATCCTGTAGTTAATCACCAACCCAAGGAGGACGCAGCACCCAACATACAGGAGTTAAACCAGAGATCCTGTAGTTATTCACCAACCCAAGGAGAACGCAGCACCCAACATACAGGAGTTAAACCAGAGATCCTGTAGTTATTCACCAACCCAAGGAGGACGCAGCACCCAACATACAGGAGTTAAACCAGAGATCCTGTAGTTATTCACCAACCTAAGGAGGACGCAGCACCCAACATACAGGAGTTAAACCAGAGATCCTGTAGTTATTCACCAACCCAAGGAGGACGCAGCACCCAGCATACAGGAGTTAAACCAGAGATCCTGTAGTTATTCACCAACCCAAGGAGAACGCAGCACCCAACATACAGGAGTTAAACCAGAGATCCTGTAGTTATTCACCAACCCAAGGAGAACACAGCACCCAACATACAGGAGTTAAACCAGAGATCCTGTAGTTATTCACCAACCCAAGGAGAACACAGCACCCAACATACAGGAGTTAAACCAGAGATCCTGTAGTTATTCACCAACCCAAGGAGAACGCAGCACCCAACATACAGGAGTTAAACCAGAGATCCTGTAGTTATTCACCAACCCAAGGAGGACGCAGCACTCAACATACAGGAGTTAAACCAGAGATCCTGGTGTTATTCACCAACCCAAGGAGAACACAGCACCCATCATACAGGAGTTAAACCAGAGATCCTGTAGTTATTCACCAACCCAAGGAGGACGCAGCACCCAACATACAGGAGTTAAACCAGAGATCCTGTAGTTATTCACCAACCCAAGGAGGACGCAGCACCCAACATACAGGAGTTAAACCAGAGATCCTGTAGTTATTCACCAACCCAAGGAGGACGCAGCACTCAACATACAGGAGTTAAACCAGAGATCCTGTAGTTATTCACCAACCCAAGGAGGACGCAGCACCCAACATACAGGAGTTAAACCAGAGATCCTGTAGTTATTCACCAACCCAAGGAGGACGCAGCACCCAACATACAGGAGTTAAACCAGAGATCCTGTAGTTATTCACCAACCCAAGGAGAACGCAGCACCCAACATACAGGAGTTAAACCAGAGATCCTGTAGTTATTCACCAACCCAAGGAGAACGCAGCACCCAACATACAGGAGTTAAACCAGAGATCCTGTAGTTATTCACCAACCCAAGGAGGACACAGCACCCAACATACAGGAGTTAAACCAGAGATCCTGTAGTTATTCACCAACCCAAGGAGGACGCAGCACCCAACATACAGGAGTTAAACCAGAGATCCTGTAGTTATTCACCAACCCAAGGAGGACGCAGCACCCAACATACAGGAGTTAAACCAGAGATCCTGTAGTTATTCACCAACCCAAGGAGAACACAGCACCCAACATACAGGAGTTAAACCAGAGATCCTGTAGTTATTCACCAACCCAAGGAGAACACAGCACCCAACATACAGGAGTTAAACCAGAGATCCTGTAGTTATTCACCAACCCAAGGAGGACACAGCATCCAACATACAGGAGTTAAACCAGAGATCCTGGTGTTATTCACCAACCCAAGGAGGACACAGCACCCAACATACAGGAGTTAAACCAGAGATCCTGTAGTTATTCACCAACCCAAGGAGGACGCAGCACCCAACATACAGGAGTTAAACCAGAGATCCTGTAGTTATTCACCAACCCAAGGAGAACACAGCACCCAACATACAGGAGTTAAACCAGAGATCATGTAGTTAATCACCAACCCAAGGAGGACGCAGCACCCAACATACAGGAGTTAAACCAGAGATCCTGTAGTTATTCACCAACCCAAGGAGGACGCAGCACCCAACATACAGGAGTTAAACCAGAGATCCTGTAGTTATTCACCAACCCAAGGAGAACGCAGCACCCAACATACAGGAGTTAAACCAGAGATCCTGTAGTTATTCACCAACCCAAGGAGAACGCAGCACCCAACATACAGGAGTTAAACCAGAGATCCTGTAGTTATTCACCAACCCAAGGAGAACACAGCACCCAACATACAGGAGTTAAACCAGAGATCCTGTAGTTATTCACCAACCCAAGGAGGACGCAGCACCCAACATACAGGAGTTAAACCAGAGATCCTGTAGTTATTCACCAACCCAAGGAGAACACAGCACCCAACATACAGGAGTTAAACCAGAGATCCTGTAGTTATTCACCAACCCAAGGAGGACACAGCACCCAACATACAGGAGTTAAACCAGAGATCCTGTAGTTATTCACCAACCCAAGGAGAACACAGCACCCAACATACAGGAGTTAAACCAGAGATCCTGTAGTTATTCACCAACCCAAGGAGGACGCAGCACCCAACATACAGGAGTTAAACCAGAGATCCTGTAGTTATTCACCAACCCAAGGAGGACGCAGCACCCAACATACAGGAGTTAAACCAGAGATCCTGTAGTTATTCACCAACCCAAGGAGAACACAGCACCCAACATACAGGAGTTAAACCAGAGATCCTGTAGTTATTCACCAACCCAAGGAGAACGCAGCACCCAACATACAGGAGTTAAACCAGAGATCCTGTAGTTATTCACCAACCCAAGGAGAACGCAGCACCCAACATACAGGAGTTAAACCAGAGATCCTGTAGTTATTCACCAACCCAAGGAGGACGCAGCACTCAACATACAGGAGTTAAACCAGAGATCCTGTAGTTATTCACCAACCCAAGGAGGACGCAGCACCCAACATACAGGAGTTAAACCAGAGATCCTGTAGTTATTCACCAACCCAAGGAGGACGCAGCACCCAACATACAGGAGTTAAACCAGAGATCCTGTAGTTATTCACCAACCCAAGGAGAACGCAGCACCCAACATACAGGAGTTAAACCAGAAATCCTGTAGTTATTCACCAACCCAAGGAGGACACAGCACCCAACATACAGGAGTTAAACCAGAGATCCTGTAGTTATTCACCAACCCAAGGAGGACACAGCACCCAACATACAGGAGTTAAACCAGAGATCCTGTAGTTATTCACCAACCCAAGGAGGACACAGCACCCAACATACAGGAGTTAAACCAGAGATCCTGTAGTTATTCACCAACCCAAGGAGGACGCAGCACCCAACATACAGGAGTTAAACCAGAGATCCTGTAGTTATTCACCAACCCAAGGAGGACACAGCACCCAACATACAGGAGTTAAACCAGAGATCCTGTAGTTATTCACCAACCCAAGGAGGACACAGCACCCAACATACAGGAGTTAAACCAGAGATCCTGTAGTTATTCACCAACCCAAGGAGGACGCAGCACCCAACATACAGGAGTTAAACCAGAGATCCTGTAGTTATTCACCAACCCAAGGAGAACGCAGCACCCAACATACAGGAGTTAAACCAGAGATCCTGTAGTTATTCACCAACCCAAGGAGGACGCAGCACCCAACATACAGGAGTTAAACCAGAGATCCTGTAGTTATTCACCAACCTAAGGAGGACGCAGCACCCAACATACAGGAGTTAAACCAGAGATCCTGTAGTTATTCACCAACCCAAGGAGGACGCAGCACCCAGCATACAGGAGTTAAACCAGAGATCCTGTAGTTATTCACCAACCCAAGGAGGACGCAGCACCCAACATACAGGAGTTAAACCAGAGATCCTGTAGTTATTCACCAACCCAAGGAGAACACAGCACCCAACATACAGGAGTTAAACCAGAGATCCTGTAGTTAATCACCAACCCAAGGAGAACGCAGCACCCAACATACAGGAGTTAAACCAGAGATCCTGTAGTTATTCACCAACCCAAGGAGAACGCAGCACCCAACATACAGGAGTTAAACCAGAGATCCTGTAGTTATTCACCAACCCAAGGAGGACGCAGCACCCAACATACAGGAGTTAAACCAGAGATCCTGTAGTTATTCACCAACCTAAGGAGGACGCAGCACCCAACATACAGGAGTTAAACCAGAGATCCTGTAGTTATTCACCAACCCAAGGAGGACGCAGCACCCAGCATACAGGAGTTAAACCAGAGATCCTGTAGTTATTCACCAACCCAAGGAGAACGCAGCACCCAACATACAGGAGTTAAACCAGAGATCCTGTAGTTATTCACCAACCCAAGGAGGACGCAGCACCCAACATACAGGAGTTAAACCAGAGATCCTGTAGTTATTCACCAACCCAAGGAGAACACAGCACCCAACATACAGGAGTTAAACCAGAGATCCTGTAGTTATTCACCAACCCAAGGAGAACACAGCACCCAACATACAGGAGTTAAACCAGAGATCCTGTAGTTATTCACCAACCCAAGGAGGTCACAGCACCCAACATACAGGAGTTACACCAGAGATCCTGTAGTTATTCACCAACCCAAGGAGAACGCAGCACCCAACATACAGGAGTTAAACCAGAGATCCTGTAGTTATTCACCAACCCAAGGAGAACGCAGCACCCAACATACAGGAGTTAAACCAGAGATCCTGTAGTTATTCACCAACCCAAGGAGGACACAGCACCCAACATACAGGAGTTAAACCAGAGATCCTGGTGTTATTCACCAACCCAAGGAGGACACAGCACCCAACATACAGGAGTTAAACCAGAGATCCTGTAGTTATTCACCAACCCAAGGAGAACGCAGCACCCAACATACAGGAGTTAAACCAGAGATCCTGTAGTTATTCACCAACCCAAGGAGAACACAGCACCCAACATACAGGAGTTAAACCAGAGATCCTGTAGTTATTCACCAACCCAAGGAGAACACAGCACCCAACATACAGGAGTTAAACCAGAGATCCTGTAGTTATTCACCAACCCAAGGAGAACACAGCACCCAACATACAGGAGTTAAACCAGAGATCCTGTAGTTAATCACCAACCCAAGGAGGACGCAGCACCCAACATACAGGAGTTAAACCAGAGATCCTGTAGTTATTCACCAACCCAAGGAGAACGCAGCACCCAACATACAGGAGTTAAACCAGAGATCCTGTAGTTATTCACCAACCCAAGGAGGACGCAGCACCCAACATACAGGAGTTAAACCAGAGATCCTGTAGTTATTCACCAACCTAAGGAGGACGCAGCACCCAACATACAGGAGTTAAACCAGAGATCCTGTAGTTATTCACCAACCCAAGGAGGACACAGCACCCAACATACAGGAGTTAAACCAGAGATCCTGTAGTTATTCACCAACCCAAGGAGGACGCAGCACCCAACATACAGGAGTTAAACCAGAGATCCTGTAGTTATTCAACAACCCAAGGAGGACGCAGCACCCAACATACAGGAGTTAAACCAGAGATCCTGTAGTTATTCACCAACCCAAGGAGAACACAGCACCCAACATACAGTAGTTAAACCAGAGATCCTGTAGTTATTCACCAACCCAAGGAGGACGCAGCACCCAACATACAGTAGTTAAACCAGAGATCCTGTAGTTATTCACCAACCCAAGGAGGACGCAGCACCCAACATACAGTAGTTAAACCAGAGATCCTGTAGTTATTCACCAACCCAAGGAGGACGCAGCACCCAACATACAGGAGTTAAACCAGAGATCCTGTAGTTATTCACCAACCCAAGGAGAACGCAGCACCCAACATACAGGAGTTAAACCAGAGATCCTGTAGTTATTCACCAACCCAAGGAGAACGCAGCACCCAACATACAGGAGTTAAACCAGAGATCCTGTAGTTATTCACCAACCCAAGGAGGACACAGCACCCAACATACAGGAGTTAAACCAGAGATCCTGTAGTTATTCACCAACCCAAGGAGGACGCAGCACCCAACATACAGGAGTTATTCCAGAGATCCTGTAGTTATTCACCAACCCAAGGAGGACGCAGCACCCAACATACAGGAGTTAAACCAGAGATCCTGTAGTTATTCAACAACCCAAGGAGGACGCAGCACCCAACATACAGGAGTTAAACCAGAGATCCTGTAGTTATTCACCAACCCAAGGAGAACGCAGCACCCAACATACAGGAGTTAAACCAGAGATCCTGTAGTTATTCACCAACCCAAGGAGAACACAGCACCCAACATACAGTAGTTAAACCAGAGATCCTGTAGTTATTCACCAACCCAAGGAGGACGCAGCACCCAACATACAGTAGTTAAACCAGAGATCCTGTAGTTATTCACCAACCCAAGGAGGACGCAGCACCCAACATACAGGAGTTAAACCAGAGATCCTGTAGTTATTCACCAACCTAAGGAGGACGCAGCACCCAACATACAGGAGTTAAACCAGAGATCCTGTAGTTATTCACCAACCCAAGGAGAACGCAGCACCCAACATACAGGAGTTAAACCAGAGATCCTGTAGTTATTCACCAACCCAAGGACAACGCAGCACCCAACATACAGGAGTTAAACCAGAGATCCTGTAGTTATTCACCAACCCAAGGAGGACACAGCACCCAACATACAGGAGTTAAACCAGAGATCCTGTAGTTATTCACCAACCCAAGGAGGACGCAGCACCCAACATACAGGAGTTAAACCAGAGATCCTGTAGTTATTCACCAACCCAAGGAGGACGCAGCACCCAACATACAGGAGTTAAACCAGAGATCCTGTAGTTATTCACCAACCCAAGGAGAACGCAGCACCCAACGTACAGGAGTTAAACCAGAGATCCTGTAGTTATTCACCAACCCAAGGAGAACGCAGCACCCAACATACAGGAGTTAAACCAGAGATCCTGTAGTTATTCACCAACCCAAGGAGAACGCAGCACCCAACATACAGGAGTTAAACCAGAGATCCTGTAGTTATTCACCAACCCAAGGAGGACACAGCACCCAACATACAGGAGTTAAACCAGAGATCCTGTAGTTATTCACCAACCCAAGGAGGACGCAGAACCCAACATACAGGAGTAAAACCAGAGATCCTGTAGTTATTCACCAACCCAAGGAGAACGCAGCACCCAACATACAGGAGTTAAACCAGAGATCCTGTAGTTATTCAACAACCCAAGGAGGACGCAGCACCCAACATACAGGAGTTAAATCAGAGATCCTGTAGTTATTCACCAACCCAAGGAGAACGCAGCACCCAACATACAGGAGTTAAACCAGAGATCCTGTAGTTATTCACCAACCCAAGGAGAACACAGCACCCAACATACAGTAGTTAAACCAGAGATCCTGTAGTTATTCACCAACCCAAGGAGGACGCAGCACCCAACATACAGTAGTTAAACCAGAGATCCTGTAGTTATTCACCAACCCAAGGAGGACGCAGCACCCAACATACAGGAGTTAAACCAGAGATCCTGTAGTTATTCACCAACCCAAGGAGGACGCAGCACCCAACATACAGGAGTTAAACCAGAGATCCTGTAGTTATTCACCAACCCAAGGAGAACGCAGCACCCAACATACAGGAGTTAAACCAGAGATCCTGTAGTTATTCACCAACCCAAGGACAACGCAGCACCCAACATACAGGAGTTAAACCAGAGATCCTGTAGTTATTCACCAACCCAAGGAGGACACAGCACCCAACATACAGGAGTTAAACCAGAGATCCTGTAGTTATTCACCAACCCAAGGAGGACGCAGCACCCAACATACAGGAGTTAAACCAGAGATCCTGTAGTTATTCACCAACCCAAGGAGGACGCAGCACCCAACATACAGGAGTTAAACCAGAGATCCTGTAGTTATTCACCAACCCAAGGAGAACGCAGCACCCAACGTACAGGAGTTAAACCAGAGATCCTGTAGTTATTCACCAACCCAAGGAGAACGCAGCACCCAACATACAGGAGTTAAACCAGAGATCCTGTAGTTATTCACCAACCCAAGGAGAACGCAGCACCCAACATACAGGAGTTAAACCAGAGATCCTGTAGTTATTCACCAACCCAAGGACAACGCAGCACCCAACATACAGGAGTTAAACCAGAGATCCTGTAGTTATTCACCAACCCAAGGAGGACACAGCACCCAACATACAGGAGTTAAACCAGAGATCCTGTAGTTATTCACCAACCCAAGGAGGACGCAGCACCCAACATACAGGAGTTAAACCAGAGATCCTGTAGTTATTCACCAACCCAAGGAGGACGCAGCACCCAACATACAGGAGTTAAACCAGAGATCCTGTAGTTATTCACCAACCCAAGGAGAACGCAGCACCCAACGTACAGGAGTTAAACCAGAGATCCTGTAGTTATTCACCAACCCAAGGAGAACGCAGCACCCAACATACAGGAGTTAAACCAGAGATCCTGTAGTTATTCACCAACCCAAGGAGAACGCAGCACCCAACATACAGGAGTTAAACCAGAGATCCTGTAGTTATTCACCAACCCAAGGAGAACACAGCACCCAACATACAGGAATTAAACCAGAGATCCTGTAGTTATTCACCAACCCAAGGAGGACGCAGCACCCAACATACAGGAGTTAAACCAGAGATCCTGTAGTTATTCACCAACCCAAGCAGGACGCAGCACCCAACATACAGGAGTTAAACCAGAGATCCTGTAGTTATTCACCAACCCAAGGAGAACGCAGCACCCAACATACAGGAGTTAAACCAGAGATCCTGTAGTTATTCACCAACCCAAGGAGGACACAGCACCCAACATACAGGAGTTAAACCAGAGATCCTGTAGTTATTCACCAACCCAAGGAGAACGCAGCACCCAACATACAGGAGTTAAACCAGAGATCCTGTAGTTATTCACCAACCCAAGGAGGACGCAGCACCCAACATACAGGAGTTAAACCAGAGATCCTGTAGTTATTCACCAACCCAAGGAGGACACAGCACCCAACATACAGGAGTTAAACCAGAGATCCTGTAGTTATTCACCAACCCAAGGAGGACGCAGCACCCAACATACAGGAGTTAAACCAGAGATCCTGTAGTTATTCACTAACCCAAGGAGGACGCAGCACCCAACATACAGGAGTTAAACCAGAGATCCTGTAGTTATTCCAACCAGAGATCCTGTAGTTATTCACCAACCCAAGGAGAACGCAGCACCCAACATACAGGAGTTAAACCAGAGATCCTGTAGTTATTCACCAACCCAAGGAGGACGCAGCACCCAACATACAGGAGTTAAACCAGAGATCCTGTAGTTATTCACCAACCTAAGGAGGACGCAGCACCCAACATACAGGAGTTAAACCAGAGATCCTGTAGTTATTCACCAACCCAAGGAGGACACAGCACCCAACATACAGGAGTTAAACCAGAGATCCTGTAGTTATTCACCAACCCAAGGAGGACGCAGCACCCAACATACAGTAGTTAAACCAGAGATCCTGTAGTTATTCACCAACCCAAGGAGGACGCAGCACCCAACATACAGGAGTTAAACCAGAGATCCTGTAGTTATTCACCAACCCAAGGAGGACGCAGCACCCAACATACAGGAGTTAAACCAGAGATCCTGTAGTTATTCACCAACCCAAGGAGAACGCAGCACCCAACATACAGGAGTTAAACCAGAGATCCTGTAGTTATTCACCAACCCAAGGACAACGCAGCACCCAACATACAGGAGTTAAACCAGAGATCCTGTAGTTATTCACCAACCCAAGGAGGACACAGCACCCAACATACAGGAGTTAAACCAGAGATCCTGTAGTTATTCACCAACCCAAGGAGGACGCAGCACCCAACATACAGGAGTTAATCCAGAGATCCTGTAGTTATTCACCAACCCAAGGAGAACACAGCACCCAACATACAGGAGTTAATCCAGAGATCCTGTAGTTATTCACCAACCCAAGGAGGACGCAGCACCCAACATACAGGAGTTAAACCAGAGATCCTGTAGTTATTCAACAACCCAAGGAGGACGCAGCACCCAACATACAGGAGTTAAACCAGAGATCCTGTAGTTATTCACCAACCCAAGGAGAACGCAGCACCCAACATACAGGAGTTAAACCAGAGATCCTGTAGTTATTCACCAACCCAAGGAGAACACAGCACCCAACATACAGTAGTTAAACCAGAGATCCTGTAGTTATTCACCAACCCAAGGAGGACGCAGCACCCAACATACAGTAGTTAAACCAGAGATCCTGTAGTTATTCACCAACCCAAGGAGGACGCAGCACCCAACATACAGGAGTTAAACCAGAGATCCTGTAGTTATTCACCAACCCAAGGAGGACGCAGCACCCAACATACAGGAGTTAAACCAGAGATCCTGTAGTTATTCACCAACCCAAGGAGAACGCAGCACCCAACATACAGGAGTTAAACCAGAGATCCTGTAGTTATTCACCAACCCAAGGAGAACGCAGCACCCAACATACAGGAGTTAAACCAGAGATCCTGTAGTTATTCACCAACCCAAGGAGGACACAGCACCCAACATACAGGAGTTAAACCAGAGATCCTGTAGTTATTCACCAACCCAAGGAGGACGCAGCACCCAACATACAGGAGTTAAACCAGAGATCCTGTAGTTATTCACCAACCCAAGGAGGACGCAGCACCCAACATACAGGAGTTAAACCAGAGATCCTGTAGTTATTCACCAACCCAAGGAGAACGCAGCACCCAACGTACAGGAGTTAAACCAGAGATCCTGTAGTTATTCACCAACCCAAGGAGAACGCAGCACCCAACATACAGGAGTTAAACCAGAGATCCTGTAGTTATTCACCAACCCAAGGAGAACGCAGCACCCAACATACAGGAGTTAAACCAGAGATCCTGTAGTTATTCACCAACCCAAGGAGGACACAGCACCCAACATACAGGAGTTAAACCAGAGATCCTGTAGTTATTCACCAACCCAAGGAGGACGCAGAACCCAACATACAGGAGTTAAACCAGAGATCCTGTAGTTATTCACCAACCCAAGGAGAACGCAGCACCCAACATACAGGAGTTAAACCAGAGATCCTGTAGTTATTCACCAACCCAAGGAGAACGCAGCACCCAACATACAGGAGTTAAACCAGAGATCCTGTAGTTATTCACCAACCCAAGGAGAACACAGCACCCAACATACAGGAATTAAACCAGAGATCCTGTAGTTATTCACCAACCCAAGGAGGACGCAGCACCCAACATACAGGAGTTAAACCAGAGATCCTGTAGTTATTCACCAACCCAAGCAGGACGCAGCACCCAACATACAGGAGTTAAACCAGAGATCCTGTAGTTATTCACCAACCCAAGGAGAACGCAGCACCCAACATACAGGAGTTAAACCAGAGATCCTGTAGTTATTCACCAACCCAAGGAGGACACAGCACCCAACATACAGGAGTTAAACCAGAGATCCTGTAGTTATTCACCAACCCAAGGAGAACGCAGCACCCAACATACAGGAGTTAAACCAGAGATCCTGTAGTTATTCACCAACCCAAGGAGGACGCAGCACCCAACATACAGGAGTTAAACCAGAGATCCTGTAGTTATTCACCAACCCAAGGAGGACACAGCACCCAACATACAGGAGTTAAACCAGAGATCCTGTAGTTATTCACCAACCCAAGGAGGACGCAGCACCCAACATACAGGAGTTAAACCAGAGATCCTGTAGTTATTCACTAACCCAAGGAGGACGCAGCACCCAACATACAGGAGTTAAACCAGAGATCCTGTAGTTATTCACCAACCCAAGGAGAACGCAGCACCCAACATACAGGAGTTAAACCAGAGATCCTGTAGTTATTCACCAACCCAAGGAGAACACAGCACCCAACATACAGTAGTTAAACCAGAGATCCTGTAGTTATTCACCAACCCAAGGAGGACGCAGCACCCAACATACAGGAGTTAAACCAGAGATCCTGTAGTTATTCACCAACCCAAGGAGAACGCAGCACCCAACATACAGGAGTTAAACCAGAGATCCTGTTGTTATTCACCAACCCAAGGAGGACACAGCACCCAACATACAGGAGTTAAACCAGAGATCCTGTAGTTATTCACCAACCCAAGGAGGACGCAGCACCCAACATACAGGAGTTAAACCAGAGATCCTGTAGTTATTCACCAACCCAAGGAGAACACAGCACCCAACATACAGGAGTTAAACCAGAGATCCTGTAGTTATTCACCAACCCAAGGAGGACACAGCACCCAACATACAGGAGTTAAACCAGAGATCCTGTAGTTATTCACCAACCCAAGGAGAACGCAGCACCCAACATACAGGAGTTAAACCAGAGATCCTGTAGTTATTCACCAACCCAAGGAGGACGCAGCACCCAACATACAGGAGTTAAACCAGAGATCCTGTAGTTATTCACCAACCCAAGGAGGACGCAGCACCCAACATACAGGAGTTAAACCAGAGATCCTGTAGTTATTCACCAACCCAAGGAGGACGCAGCACCCAACATACAGGAGTTAAACCAGAGATCCTGTAGTTATTCACCAACCCAAGGAGGACGCAGCACCCAACATACAGGAGTTAAACCAGAGATCCTGTAGTTATTCACCAACCCAAGGAGAACGCAGCACCCAACATACAGGAGTTAAACCAGAGATCCTGTAGTTATTCACCAACCCAAGGAGAACACAGCACCCAACATACAGGAGTTAAACCAGAGATCCTGTAGTTATTCACCAACCCAAGGAGAACGCAGCACCCAACATACAGGAGTTAAACCAGAGATCCTGTAGTTATTCACCAACCCAAGGAGAACGCAGCACCCAACATACAGGAGTTAAACCAGAGATCCTGTAGTTATTCACCAACCCAAGGAGAACGCAGCACCCAACATACAGGAGTTAAACCAGAGATCCTGTAGTTATTCACCAACCCAAGGAGAACACAGCACCCAACATACAGTAGTTAAACCAGAGATCCTGTAGTTATTCACCAACCCAAGGAGAACACAGCACCCAACATACAGGAGTTAAACCAGAGATCCTGTAGTTATTCACCAACCCAAGGAGAACACAGCACCCAACATACAGGAGTTAAACCAGAGATCCTGTAGTTATTCACCAACCCAAGGAGGACGCAGCACCCAACATACAGGAGTTAAACCAGAGATCCTGTAGTTATTCACCAACCCAAGGAGAACACAGCACCCAACATACAGGAGTTAAACCAGAGATCCTGTAGTTATTCACCAACCCAAGGAGGACACAGCACCCAACATACAGGAGTTAAACCAGAGATCCTGTAGTTATTCACCAACCCAAGGAGAACGCAGCACCCAACATACAGGAGTTAAACCAGAGATCCTGTAGTTATTCACCAACCCAAGGAGAACACAGCACCCAACATACAGGAGTTAAACCAGAGATCCTGTAGTTATTCACCAACCCAAGGAGAACACAGCACCCAACATACAGGAGTTAAACCAGAGATCCTGTAGTTATTCACCAACCCAAGGAGGACGCAGCACCCAACATACAGGAGTTAAACCAGAGATCCTGTAGTTATTCACCAACCCAAGGAGACCACAGCACCCAACATACAGGAGTTAAACCAGAGATCCTGTAGTTATTCACCAACCCAAGGAGGACGCAGCACCAAACATACAGGAGTTAAACCAGAGATCCTGTAGTTATTCACCAACCCAAGGAGAACGCAGCACCCAACATACAGGAGTTAAACCAGAGATCCTGTAGTTATTCACCAACCCAAGGAGAACGCAGCACCCAACATACAGTAGTTAAACCAGAGATCCTGTAGTTATTCACCAACCCAAGGAGAACGCAGCACCCAACATACAGGAGTTAAACTTGAGATCCTGTTGTTATTCACCAACCCAAGGAGGACACAGCACCCAACATACAGGAGTTAAACCAGAGATCCTGTAGTTATTCACCAACCCAAGGAGGACGCAGCACCCAACATACAGGAGTTAAACCAGAGATCCTGTAGTTATTCACCAACCCAAGGAGGACACAGCACCCAACATACAGGAGTTAAACCAGAGATCCTGTAGTTATTCACCAACCCAAGGAGAACACAGCACCCAACATACAGGAGTTAAACCAGAGATCCTGTAGTTATTCACCAACCCAAGGAGGACACAGCACCCAACATACAGGAGTTAAACCAGAGATCCTGTAGTTATTCACCAACCCAAGGAGAACGCAGCACCCAACATACAGGAGTTAAACCAGAGATCCTGTAGTTATTCACCAACCCAAGGAGGACGCAGCACCCAACATACAGGAGTTAAACCAGAGATCCTGTAGTTATTCACCAACCCAAGGAGGACGCAGCACCCAACATACAGGAGTTAAACCAGAGATCCTGTAGTTATTCACCAACCCAAGGAGGACGCAGCACCCAACATACAGGAGTTAAACCAGAGATCCTGTAGTTATTCACCAACCCAAGGAGAACGCAGCACCCAACATACAGGAGTTAAACCAGAGATCCTGTTGTTATTCACCAACCCAAGGAGGACACAGCACCCAACATACAGGAGTTAAACCAGAGATCCTGTAGTTATTCACCAACCCAAGGAGGACGCAGCACCCAACATACAGGAGTTAAACCAGAGATCCTGTAGTTATTCACCAACCCAAGGAGGACGCAGCACCCAACATACAGGAGTTAAACCAGAGATCCTGTAGTTATTCACCAACCCAAGGAGAACACAGCACCCAACATACAGGAGTTAAACCAGAGATCCTGTAGTTATTCACCAACCCAAGGAGGACGCAGCACCCAACATACAGGAGTTAAACCAGAGATCCTGTAGTTATTCACCAACCCAAGGAGAACACAGCACCCAACATACAGGAGTTAAACCAGAGATCCTGTAGTTATTCACCAACCCAAGGAGGACGCAGCACCCAACATACAGGAGTTAAACCAGAGATCCTGTAGTTATTCACCAACCCAAGGAGAACGCAGCACCCAACATACAGGAGTTAAACCAGAGATCCTGTAGTTATTCAACAACCCAAGGAGAACGCAGCACCCAACATACAGTAGTTAAACCAGAGATCCTGTAGTTATTCACCAACCCAAGGAGAACGCAGCACCCAACATACAGGAGTTAAACCAGAGATCCTGTTGTTATTCACCAACCCAAGGAGGACACAGCACCCAACATACAGGAGTTAAACCAGAGATCCTGTAGTTATTCACCAACCCAAGGAGGACGCAGCACCCAACATACAGGAGTTAAACCAGAGATCCTGTAGTTATTCACCAACCCAAGGAGGACGCAGCACCCAACATACAGGAGTTAAACCAGAGATCCTGTAGTTATTCACCAACCCAAGGAGAACACAGCACCCAACATACAGGAGTTAAACCAGAGATCCTGTAGTTATTCACCAACCCAAGGAGGACACAGCACCCAACATACAGGAGTTAAACCAGAGATCCTGTAGTTATTCACCAACCCAAGGAGAACGCAGCACCCAACATACAGGAGTTAAACCAGAGATCCTGTAGTTATTCACCAACCCAAGGAGAACGCAGCACCCAACATACAGGAGTTAAACCAGAGATCCTGTTGTTATTCACCAACCCAAGGAGGACACAGCACCCAACATACAGGAGTTAAACCAGAGATCCTGTAGTTATTCACCAACCCAAGGAGGACGCAGCACCCAACATACAGGAGTTAAACCAGAGATCCTGTAGTTATTCACCAACCCAAGGAGAACACAGCACCCAACATACAGGAGTTAAACCAGAGATCCTGTAGTTATTCACCAACCCAAGGAGGACACAGCACCCAACATACAGGAGTTAAACCAGAGATCCTGTAGTTATTCACCAACCCAAGGAGGACGCAGCACCCAACATACAGGAGTTAAACCAGAGATCCTGTAGTTATTCACCAACCCAAGGAGAACGCAGCACCCAACATACAGGAGTTAAACCAGAGATCCTGTAGTTATTCACCAACCCAAGGAGGACGCAGCACCCAACATACAGGAGTTAAACCAGAGATCCTGTAGTTATTCACCAACCCAAGGAGGACGCAGCACCCAACATACAGGAGTTAAACCAGAGATCCTGTAGTTATTCACCAACCCAAGGAGAACACAGCACCCAACATACAGGAGTTAAACCAGAGATCCTGTAGTTATTCACCAACCCAAGGAGGACGCAGCACCCAACATACAGGAGTTAAACCAGAGATCCTGTAGTTATTCACCAACCCAAGGAGAACACAGCACCCAACATACAGGAGTTAAACCAGAGATCCTGTAGTTATTCACCAACCCAAGGAGGACGCAGCACCCAACATACAGGAGTTAAACCAGAGATCCTGTAGTTATTCACCAACCCAAGGAGAACACAGCACCCAACATACAGGAGTTAAACCAGAGATCCTGTAGTTATTCACCAACCCAAGGAGGACACAGCACCCAACATACAGGAGTTAAACCAGAGATCCTGTAGTTATTCACCAACCCAAGGAGGACGCAGCACCCAACATACAGGAGTTAAACCAGAGATCCTGTAGTTATTCACCAACCCAAGGAGAACACAGCACCCAACATACAGGAGTTAAACCAGAGATCCTGTAGTTATTCACCAACCCAAGGAGAACACAGCACCCAACATACAGGAGTTAAACCAGAGATCCTGTAGTTATTCACCAACCCAAGGAGAACACAGCACCCAACATACAGGAGTTAAACCAGAGATCCTGTAGTTATTCACCAACCCAAGGAGAACACAGCACCCAACATACAGGAGTTAAACCAGAGATCCTGTAGTTATTCACCAACCCAAGGAGGACGCAGCACCCAACATACAGGAGTTAAACCAGAGATCCTGTAGTTATTCACCAACCCAAGGAGAACACAGCACCCAACATACAGGAGTTAAACCAGAGATCCTGTAGTTATTCACCAACCCAAGGAGGACACAGCACCCAACATACAGGAGTTAAACCAGAGATCCTGTAGTTATTCACCAACCCAAGGAGAACGCAGCACCCAACATACAGGAGTTAAACCAGAGATCCTGTAGTTATTCACCAACCCAAGGAGAACGCAGCACCCAACATACAGGAGTTAAACCAGAGATCCTGTTGTTATTCACCAACCCAAGGAGGACACAGCACCCAACATACAGGAGTTAAACCAGAGATCCTGTAGTTATTCACCAACCCAAGGAGGACGCAGCACCCAACATACAGGAGTTAAACCAGAGATCCTGTAGTTATTCACCAACCCAAGGAGAACACAGCACCCAACATACAGGAGTTAAACCAGAGATCCTGTAGTTATTCACCAACCCAAGGAGGACACAGCACCCAACATACAGGAGTTAAACCAGAGATCCTGTAGTTATTCACCAACCCAAGGAGAACGCAGCACCCAACATACAGGAGTTAAACCAGAGATCCTGTAGTTATTCACCAACCCAAGGAGGACGCAGCACCCAACATACAGGAGTTAAACCAGAGATCCTGTAGTTATTCACCAACCCAAGGAGGACGCAGCACCCAACATACAGGAGTTAAACCAGAGATCCTGTAGTTATTCACCAACCCAAGGAGAACACAGCACCCAACATACAGGAGTTAAACCAGAGATCCTGTAGTTATTCACCAACCCAAGGAGGACGCAGCACCCAACATACAGGAGTTAAACCAGAGATCCTGTAGTTATTCACCAACCCAAGGAGAACACAGCACCCAACATACAGGAGTTAAACCAGAGATCCTGTAGTTATTCACCAACCCAAGGAGGACGCAGCACCCAACATACAGGAGTTAAACCAGAGATCCTGTAGTTATTCACCAACCCAAGGAGAACACAGCACCCAACATACAGGAGTTAAACCAGAGATCCTGTAGTTATTCACCAACCCAAGGAGGACACAACACCCAACATACAGGAGTTAAACCAGAGATCCTGTAGTTATTCACCAACCCAAGGAGGACGCAGCACCCAACAAACAGGAGTTAAACCAGAGATCCTGTAGTTATTCACCAACCCAAGCAGAACACAGCACCCAACATACAGGAGTTAAACCAGAGATCCTGTAGTTAATCACCAACCCAAGCAGAACACAGCACCCAACATACAGGAGTTAAACCAGAGATCCTGTAGTTATTCACCAACCCAAGCAGAACACAGCACCCAACATACAGGAGTTAAACCAGAGATCCTGTAGTTATTCACCAACCCAAGGAAAACACAGCACCCAACATACAGGAGTTAAACCAGAGATCCTGTAGTTATTCACCAACCCAAGGAGGACGCAGCACCCAACATACAGGAGTTAAACCAGAGATCCTGTAGTTATTCACCAACCCAAGGAGAACACAGCACCCAACATACAGGAGTTAAACCAGAGATCCTGTAGTTATTCACCAACCCAAGGAGGACGCAGCACCCAACATACAGGAGTTAAACCAGAGATCCTGTAGTTATTCACCAACCCAAGGAGGACGCAGCACCCAACATACAGGAGTTAAACCAGAGATCCTGTAGTTATTCACCAACCCAAGGAGGACGCAGCACCCAACATACAGGAGTTAAACCAGAGATCCTGTGTGACCTGTAGTTATTCACCAACAGAATCTTTGACAGGAAATCCATGTGATGTTTTAAATCAAGCCATTCCTTCCCTTACTGTTATTGATCTGTGCTATGGGATAAACCCAGAGGAACCCAGAGAAGATGGGATAAACCCAGAGGAACCCAGAGGAGATGGGATAAACCCAGAGGAACCCAGAGAAGATGGGATAAACCCAGAGGAACCCAGAGGAACCCAGAGAAGATGGGATAAACCCAGAGGAACCCAGAGGAGATGGGATAAACCCAGAGGAACCCAGAGGAGATGGGATAAACCCAGAGGAAATGGGATAAACCCAGAGGAACCGAGAGGAGATGGGATAAACCCAGAGGAGATGGGATAAACCCAGAGGAACCCAGAGGAGATGGGATAAACCCAGAGGAACCCAGAGGAGATGGGGTGAACCCAGAGTAAGAGATGGGTCTGGAGATGACATTTAGAAAGGAATACAAACACAGAACTTTATTGAGCTTTAATACAAACACATAGAACTTTATTGAGCTTTAATACAAACACATATAACTTTATTGAGCTTTAATACAAAGACGTATAACTTTATTGAGCTGGAATAGAGATATAATATCCTCTTTATAAGGCAGTAATAACCCAGCCATGTGTCCTTGTTCACAGTAAAGGGTTAAAGGGTTATTAACTCAGAGGAGGCCTTAATGTCACAGTAAAAGCAGCTATGGTTTCCCACCACTTGATCACCACACACACACACACACACACACACACACACACACACACACACACACACACACACACACACGCACACTCACACAATACTCACCGGGTGATGGGCCTTCTGGTTAATGTGATAGCCTACCACTGGGTGTGTTCCAGTGGGCACAGACTTCAGTTCAACGTTTCGTTTTGATTGACTTTTGGTTGAGTTGTCAACTAACGTGAATTTAACGTGAAATCAACAAAAGATTTCTAAATGTCATTGGATTTAGCGTAAAAGTTGGGTGATAAAAAAGACAACATTTCCTTACGGTGATAACTTTTGTTCAAATCTAATCAGTTTTCCACATTGATTCAATGTTATCACATTGAATTTTTGGTTGAAATGACGTGGAAACAATGTTGATTCATCCAGTTTTTGCCCGTGGCGTCTGTGTGTGTCAAGTGTGTACGTTTGTGTGTTAGAGGCCTTCAAGGGTCCAAAAAACTGGACCCGTTCCGAAATGGACCTGGGACTTTCCCATCCGGATCTAATATGCATAAATAAATAAAATAAATATAGAGACCCGTTCCGAACCGACCCGAGAACAACTAGACCCATTCCGTATAGACCTGGTCCGATCCGATTGCGGTGAGGGAAGCAGCAGAAAAGTCCATTTTTACACTACTTTATTAAGCGGAGCTGATAAAGCACGAGGGAGAGGAGGTAGAGAGAGGTGGCGCTCTAGCAGGGGCCGTGCTGTGTGTGTTGGCTACTGTGAGTGTGAGCGAGTGACACGGAAACAGGAAGGAGGGAGAGAGAGATGAGAGACGGCAACCAACCAAGCTGACTTGCCCTATAGTAAACTAATAGCTGTCATAGCTACGTTATTTATCATCCAAAATGATTACGCAGTTACCTGTCTTGATCGCATCAAACCTGGGAGAAGTTAAGCTAACTAGTTAGCTAGCTAGGCTAATTGAGGCTGCATGCGGTTTCTCGTCCTACACGGTTAAACACCAACAACTCCGTTCAGAATATTGACTAGCAGCGTACCTGTTGGCTCTTGGTCGCTGTAGGGTATCCTTTTCCTTGTTAACTTTTAATGTCGTCGTTTTCATCTTCCGTTGATTAGATATCTCTTAACTTTTGTCGAACACTGAGGCTCTATGACTGTAGCCTGTTGCCGCTTTGACGACTTATGATTGGCCAGCAACAAACAACACTCTCGTGAATAGCAAAAAGCAGCAGCATAAATTGTAAATTTTCTCTCTCTCTCTCTTTACTGCAGGATCCACAATCTGATCTGTATGGGTCCTTTCGGACACGTCAGTTAAAATTACACATACCTATCATATCAGATCTGACCCAGACCCGTTACATTATTTAGAATTATGGGTTTTGTACGTGTGTGTGTGTGTGTGTGTGTGTGTGTGTGTGTGTGTGTGTGTGTGTGTGTGTGTGTGTGTGTGTGTGTGTGTGTGTGTGTGTGTGTGTGTGTGTGTGTGTGTGTATACGAGTGTGTGTGTGTGTGTGTGTGTACGTGTGTGTATACGAGTGTGGGTGTGTGTGTGTACGTGTGGGTGTGTGTGTGTGTACGTGTGTGTATACGACTGTGTGTGTGGGTGTGTGTATGTGTACGTGTGTGTGTACGTGTGGGTGTGTGTATGTGTACGTGTGTGTATACGACTGTGTGTGTGTACGTGTGGGTGTGTATGTGTACGTGTGTGTTTGCACACAAAGGTTAATTATTGATAGTATTCCAAGGGTAGTACACAGGCTGTGGTGAAACACGCCTTAACGTTCTGATTGGTCGTTACACAGGCTGTGGTGAAACACGCCTTAACGTTCTGATTGGTCGTTACACAGGCTGTGGTGAAACACGCCTTAACGTTCTGATTGGTCGTTACACAGGCTGTGGTGAAACACGCCTTAACGTTCTGATTGGTCGTTACACAGGCTGTGGTGAAACACGCCTTAACGTTCTGATTGGTCGTTACACAGGCTGTGGTGAAACACGCCTTAACGTTCTGATTGGTCGTTACACAGGCTGTGGTGAAACACGCCTTAACGTTCTGATTGGTCGTTACACAGGCTGTGGTGAAACACGCCTTAATGTTCTGATTGGTCGTTACACAGGCTGTGGTGAAACACGCCTTAACGTTCTGATTGGTCGTTACACAGGCTGTGGTGAAACACGCCTTAACGTTCTGATTGGTCGTTACACAGGCTGTGGTGAAACACGCCTTAACGTTCTGATTGGTCGTTACACAGGCTGTGGTGAAACACGCCTTAACGTTCTGATTGGTCGTTACACAGGCTGTGGTGAAACACGCCTTAACGTTCTGATTGGTCGTTACACAGGCTGTGGTGAAACAAGCCTTAATGTTCTGATTGGTCGTTACACAGGCTGTGGTGAAACACGCCTTAACGTTCTGATTGGTCGTTACACAGGCTGTGGTGAAACACGCCTTAATGTTCTGATTGGTCGTTACACAGGCTGTGGTGAAACACGCCTTAACGTTCTGATTGGTCGTTACACAGGCTGTGGTGAAACACGCCTTAACGTTCTGATTGGTCGTTACACAGGCTGTGGTGAAACAAGCCTTAATGTTCTGATTGGTCGTTACACAGGCTGTGGTGAAACACGCCTTAACGTTCTGATTGGTCGTTACACAGGCTGTGGTGAAACACGCCTTAATGTTCTGATTAGTCGTTACACAGGCTGTGGTGAAACACGCCTTAATGTTCTGATTGGTCGTTACACAGGCTGTGGTGAAACACGCCTTAATGTTCTGATTGGTCGTTACACAGGCTGTGGTGAAACACGCCTTAATGTTCTGATTGGTCGTTACACAGGCTGTGGTGAAACACGCCTTAACGTTCTGATTGGTCGTTACACAGGCTGTGGTGAAACACGCCTTAACGTTCTGATTGGTCGTTACACAGGCTGTGGTGAAACACGCCTTAACGTTCTGATTGGTCGTTACACAGGCTGTGGTGAAACACGCCTTAACGTTCTGATTGGTCGTTACACAGGCTGTGGTGAAACACGCCTTAACGTTCTCATTGGTCGTTACACAGGCTGTGGTGAAACACGCCTTAATGTTCTGATTGGTCGTTACACAGGCTGTGGTGAAACACGCCTTAACGTTCTGATTGGTCGTTACACAGGCTGTGGTGAAACACGCCTTAACGTTCTGATTGGTCGTTACACAGGCTGTGGTGAAACACGCCTTAACGTTCTGATTGGTCGTTACACAGGCTGTGGTGAAACACGCCTTAACGTTCTGATTGGTCGTTACACAGGCTGTGGTGAAACACGCCTTAACGTTCTGATTGGTCGTTACACAGGCTGTGGTGAAACACGCCTTAACGTTCTGATTGGTCGTTACACAGGCTGTGGTGAAACACGCCTTAACGTTCTGATTGGTCGTTACACAGGCTGTGGTGAAACACGCCTTAACGTTCTGATTGGTCGTTACACAGGCTGTGGTGAAACACGCCTTAATGTTCTGATTGGTCGTTACACAGGCTGTGGTGAAACACGCCTTAATGTTCTGATTGGTCGTTACACAGGCTGTGGTGAAACACGCCTTAACGTTCTGATTGGTCGTTACACAGGCTGTGGTGAAACACGCCTTAACGTTCTGATTGGTCGTTACACTGGCTGTGGTGAAACAAGCCTTAATGTTCTGATTGGTCGTTACACTGGCTGTGGTGAAACACGCCTTAATGTTCTGATTGGTCGTTACACAGGCTGTGGTGAAACACGCCTTAATGTTCTGATTGGTCGTTACACTGGCTGTGGTGAAACACGCCTTAACATGCATGTCCATGATGTACATACAAGACCAAGAATCCTGCTATTTCCTCCATATCTCTCTCTCTCTCTGTCTGTCTGTCTCTCTCTCATTGTCTCTGTCTCTGTCTCTCTCCCTCTGTCTCTCTCTCTCGCTGTCTGTCTCTCCCTCTCTCTCTCTGTCTCTGTCTCTCTCTGTCTCTCCCTCTGTCTCTCCCTCTGTCTCTCCCTCTCCCTCTCTCTGTCTCTCCCTCTCTCTCTCTCTCTCTCTCCCTCTCTCTGTCTCTCCCTCTCTCTGTCTCTCCATCTCTCTGTCTCTCCCTCTCTCTCTCTGTCTCTCCATCTCTCTGTCTCTCCCTCTCTCTGTCTCTCCATCTCTCTGTCTCTCCCTCTCTCTCTCTGTCTCTCCATCTCTCTGTCTCTGTCTCTCTCTGTCTCTCTCCTGTATGTTCTCCTTTTCAGGAGGGATTGTACCTGTTGTTGGTAAATCCTATGGTTGCACTATATCAGATGTTTTTTTTTTTATCTCAACACAATTGTCATAAATACTTACAGTAAGCTACACTGTGCTATTGCTGTTGGACCTTTAGCCTTAGTGGAAAGTTAGAAAAGCTCAGTGCCTGCCAGAATACTCTGGTGCTCTGAGTCCACACACTCAACCCAGTGTCTGAGTGGACCATGGAGATAAGGGCTCTCTTCTCCTGGAACAGTGCATTTGTTTCAGACTGTTTTCCTCTATCACAGCCTCTCATAGAGATCCACGTTCACAGAGAAGGAGGGTGCTCCAATATTGCTATACAAGTATATACAAAAGTATTCAGACCCATTTACCCTTTTTCTACATCATTTTTTTTTTTTTTTTTTTTACACTACAGCCTTATTCTAAAACGGATTAAATAAGAACAATTTCTCATCAATCTACACACAATACCGCATAATGACAACGAATACCTTATTTACATAAATATTCAGACCCTTTGCTATGAAACTCGAAGTTAAGCTCAGATTCATCCTGTTTCCATTGATCATCCTTGATGTTTCTACAACTTGATTGGAGTCCACCTGTGGTAAATTCAATTGATTGGATATGATTTGGAAAGGCACACACCTGTCTATATAAGGTCCCACAGTTGACAGTGCATGTCAGAGCAAAACTAAGCCATGAGGTCGAAGGAATTGTCCGTAGAGCTCCGAGACAGGATTGTGTCAAGGCATAGATCTGGGGAAGGGTATCAAAACATTTCTGCAGCATTGAAGGTCCCCAAGAGCACAGTGGCCTCCATCATTCTTAAATGGAAGAAGTTTGGAACCACCAAGACTCTTCCTAGAGCTGGCTGCCCGACCAAACTGAGCAATCAGGGGAGAAGGGCCTTGATCAGGGAGGTGACCAAGAACCCGATGGTCACTCTGATAGAGCTCCAGAGTTCCTCTGTGGAGATGGGAGAACCTTCCAGAAGGACACCCATCTCTGCAGCACTCCACCAATCAGGCCTTTATGGTAGAGTGACCAGACGGAAGCCACTCCTCAGTAAAAGGAACATGACAGCCTCTTTGGAGTTTGTCAAAAGACACTTAAAGGACTCTGAGCATGAGAAAGAAGATTCTCTGGTCTGATTAAACCAAGATTGAACTCTTTGGCCTGAATGCCAAGCCTCACGTCTGGAGGAAACCTGGCACCATCCCTACGGTGAAGCATGGTGGTGGCAGCATCATGCTGTGGGGATGTTTTTCAGCTGCAGGGACTGGGAGACTAGTCAGGATCGAGGGAAAGATGAATGGAGCAAAGTACAGCGGAATCCTTGATGAAAACCTGCTCCAGAGCACTCAGGACCTCAGACTGGGGCAAAGGTTTACCTTCCAACAGAACAACAACCCTAAGCACACAGCCAAGACAATGCAGGAGTGACTGAATGTCCTTGAGTGGCCCAGCCAGAGCCCGGACTTGAACCCGATCAAACATCTCTGGAGAGACCTGAAAATAGCTGTGCAGCAATGCTCTCCATCCAACCTGACAGAGCTTGAGAGGATCTGCGGAGAATAACTGTATTTGAGATACTCCCCAAATACAGGTGTGCCAAGCTTGTAGCGTCATACCCAAGAAGACTCGAGGCTGTAATCACTGCCAAAGGTGCTTCAACAAAGTACTGAGTAAAGGGTCTGAATACTTATGTAAATGTAATATTTCAGTTTTTAACTTTTAATACATTTGCCAAAATGTCTAAAAAGCTTTTTCTGCTTTGTCATTATGGGGTATTGTGTGTAGATTGATGAGAGAAAAAAAAATAAAAATTCCATTTTAGAAAAAGGCTGTAACGTAACAAAATGTGGAAAAAGTCGAGGGGTCTGAATACTTTCCGAATGCACTGTACATTTATACACCTTCAACCTCAAAGCTAAGGGCCATGGATGGCCTATAAGTTATGGTAGCATGGATATTATAATTGCCTCCACTAGGGAAAATCAATGGCCATATCTCCAAGTGAGGACTGGGTGATTTGTCCACCATATCTTAACAAGACGTATTTGTGCTGTCTCCCTAAGCCCAAGGATTGTGGAGGGCATATCCCCAAGGGAAAAACAGTGAAATGCTATAGTGAAGCTGGGCAATTTCTCTACCATAGCTTCTAAATGGATGTGTCCTGTCCCTAGTTTGAGGCATGTGGATGAGCTACATACAGGACAGAGAACAAGTAATGTTGGTATATTTTAGTTTTAGCCTTCATTTGTTTGGACCCCAGGAAGAGTATTTGCTGCCTTGGCAACAGCTAATTGGGATCCTTAATAAATGCAAATACAAATATATCATCATTACCTCCACTAGGGAAAACCAATGGGCAAATCTTAAAGATACTTAACTCACAAGAACATGTGGTATGCTGTGCTTTCCATTTTTGTATAATTGGGGTTGAAATATATTGTCTCAACACTTAAGGTTTTAACCTTATCCAGTTGGCCAAAATGAAAATGCTGTCAGGGAAACAAGAAAAGGTCATTCACATCACACCAAAGCCTTTTTGACAGTCCTGGTAACCTAGCTTTGATTACCTGTGTCTTGCTGAAATCCAGGTTACAGTCCAGACCTACACTATATAAACAAAAGTATGTAGACCCCCCCTTCAAATGAGTGGATTTGGCTATTTCAGTCACACTCATTGCTGACAGGTGTATAAAATCGAGCCCACAGCCATGCAATATCCATAGACAAACATTGACAGTAGAATGGCCTTGGACTCTGGAGCAGTGGAAATGATTGATGAATCACGTTTTACCATCTGGCAGTCCAACGGTCGATTCTGGGTTTGGCGGATGCCAGGAGAACGCTACCTGCCCCAATGGATAGTGCCAACTGTAAAGTTTGGTGGAGGAGGGATAATGGTCTGGGGCTGTTTTTCATGGTTTGGGCTCCTTAGTTCCAGTGAAGGGAAATCTTAAGGCTACAGCATACAATGACACTCTAGACGATTCTGTGATTCCAACTTTGTGGCAACAGTTTGGGGAAGGTCCTTTCCTGTTTCAGCATGACAATGCCCCCGTGCACAAAGAGAGGTCCATACAGAAATGGTTTGTCTAGATCGGTGTGGAAGAACTTGACTAGCCTGCACAGAGCCCTGACCTCAACCCCATAGAAAACCTTTGGAATGAATTGGAACGCCGACTGCGAGCCAGGCCTATCGCTCCCAACATCAGTGCCCGTCCTCATGAATGCTCTTGTGGCTAAATGGAAGTCCCCACAGCAATGTTCCAACATCTAGTGGAAAGCCTTCCCAGAAGAGTGGAGGCTGTTATAGCAGCAAAGGGGGGACCAACTCCATATTAATGCCCATGATTTTGGAATGAGATGTTCGATGAGCAGATGTCCACATACTTTTTTTTGTTGTGTTTTTCTGTATCCTGTATCTACTATCCATCTTTTTAAAATGTTTCATTTTTTTTATTTAACCTGTATTTAACTAGGCAAGTCAGAAATAACAAATTCTTATTTATAATGACGGCCTACCAAAAGGCAAAAGGCCTCCTGCGGGGACGGGGCCTGGGATTAAAAATAAAAACAATAAAATAAAAATATAGGACTTAAAACTTCTTATGGCTGCAATCCCGTTAACGGGATCGATATGCCAACAGCCAGTGAAAGTGCAGGGCGCCAAATTCAAACAACAGAAATCTCATAATTAAAATTCCTCAAACATACATGTATCTTATACCCTTTTAAAGGTAATCTTGTTGTTAATCCCACCAAAGTGTCCGATTTCAAATAGGCTTTTCAGCGAAAGCACCACAAACGATTATGTTAGGTCACCACCAACTCACAGAAAAATTCAGCCATTTTTCCAGCCAAAGAGAGGAGTCACAAAAAGCACAAATAGAGATAAAATTAATCACTAACCTTTGATGATCTTCATCAGATGACACTCATAGGACTTCATGTTACACAATACATATACAGTGGGGAGAACAAGTATTTGATACACTGCCGATTTTGCAGGTTTTCCTACTTACAAAGCATGTAGAGGTCTGTAATTTTTATCATAGGTACACTTCAACTGTGAGAGACGGAATCTAAAACAAAAATCCAGAAAATCACATTGTATGATTTTTAAGTAATTTATTTGCATTTTATTGCATGACATAAGTATTTGATCACCTACCAACCAGTAAGAATTCCGTCTCTCACAGACCTGTTAGTTTTTCTTTAAGAAGCCCTCCTGTTCTCCACTCATTACCTGTATTAACTGCACCTGTTTGAACTCGTTACCTGTATAAAAGACACCTGTCCACACACTCAATCAAACAGACTCCAACCTCTCCACAATGGCCAAGACCAGAGAGCTGTGTAAGGACATCAGGGATAAAATTGTAGACCTGCACAAGGCTGGGATGGGCTACAGGACAATAGGCAAGCAGCTTGGTGAGAAGGCAACAACTGTTGGCGCAATTATTAGAAAATAGAAGAAAATAGAAGAAGTTCAAGATGATGGTCAATCACCCTCGGTCTGGGGCTCCATGCAAGATCTCACCTCGTGGGGCATCAATGATCATGAGGAAGGTGAGGGATCAGCCCAGAACTACACGGCAGGACCTGGTCAATGACCTGAAGAGAGCTGGGACCACAGTCTCAAAGAAAACCATTAGTAACACACTACGCCGTCATGGATTAAAATCCTGCAGCGCACACAAGGTCCCCCTGCTCAAGCAGGCGCATGTCCAGGCCCGTCTGAAGTTTGCCAATGACCATCTGGATGATCCAGAGGAGGAATGGGAGAAGGTCATGTGGTCTGATGATTCAAAAATAGAGCTTTTTGGTCTAAACTCCACTCGCCGTGTTTGGAGGAAGAAGAAGGATGAGTACAACCCCAAGAACACCATCCCAACCGTGAAGCATGGAGGTGGAAACATCATTCTTTGGGGATGCTTTTCTGCAAAGGGGACAGGACGACTGCACCGTATTGAGGGGAGGATGGATGGGGCCATGTATTGCGAGATCTTAGCCAACAACCTCCTTCCCTCAGTAAGAGCATTGATGATGGGTCGTGGCTGGGTCTTCCGGCATGACAACGACCCGAAACACACAGCCAGGGCAACTAAGGAGTGGCTCCGTAAGAAGTATCTCAAGGTCCTGGAGTGGCCTAGCCAGTCTCCAGACCTGAACCCAATAGAAAATCTTTGGAGGGAGCTGAAAGTCCGTATTGCCCAGCGACAGCCCCGAAACCTGAAGGATCTGGAGAAGGTCTGTATGGAGGACTGGGCCAAAATCCCTGCTGCAGTGTGTGCAAACCTGGTCAAGAACTACAGGAAACGTATGATCTCTGTAATTGCAAACAAAGGATTCTGTACCAAATATTAAGTTCTGCTTTTCTGATGTATCAAATACTTATGTCATGCAATAAAATGCTAATTAATTACTTAAAAATCATACAATGTGATTTTCGGGATTTTTGTTTTAGATTCCGTCTCTCACAGTTGAAGTGTACCTATGATAAAAATTACAGACCTCTACATGCTTTGTAAGTAGGAAAATCTGCAAAATCGGCAGTGTATCAAATACTTGTTCTCCCCACTGTATGTCTTGTTCGATTAAGTTCATATTTATATCCAAAAACCTCAGTTTACATTGGCGCCATGTTCAGAAAAGCCTCCAAAATATCAGGAGAAATTGCAGAGAGCCACGTCAAATAACATAAATACTCATCATAACCTTTGATGAAAGATACATGTTTTACATAGAATTAAAGATACACGTGTTCTTAATGCAACCGCTGTGTCAGATTTCAAAAAGCTTTACGGCAAAACACAATATTCAATAATCTGAAAACAGCGTTCAGCCACAAAAGCAAGCCATACAGTTACCCGCCAAATTGTGCAGTCAACAAAACTCATAAAAAGCATTATAAATCTTCACTTACCTTTGCTGATCTTCATTGGAATGCACCCAGGACTCCCACTTCCACAAGAAATGTTTGTTTTGTTCGGTAATGTCCATCATTTATGTCCAAATAGCTATTTTTGTTTGGTAAACAAATCCAACGTCAGAAAGCGCGTTCACTAAAAGCTGACGAAATGTCCAAAAGTTCCGTAACAGTCAGTAGAAACATGTCAAACGATGTATTGAATCAATCTTTAGAATGTTTTTAACATAAATCTTGAATAACGTTCCAACCGGAGAATTACATTGACTTCAGATGAGCGATGGAACAGAGCTCCCTCTCATGTGAACGGGCATGGTCAAAGAATGGTCAGGTCATGGCAGATCAGGTCTCCCCCCCCCCCCCTTCACAGTAGAGGCATCAGACAAGGTTCTACAGACTATTGACATCTAGTGGAAGCCGTAGGAAGTGCAAACTCATCCATATCTCGCTGTGATTTTCAATAGGATCTTGGTTGAAAATCGACCAGCCTCAGAATTTCCACTTCCTGTTTGGATTTTGTCTCAGGTTTTTGCCTGCCGTATGAGTTCTGTTAAACTCACAGAAATAATTCAAACAGTTTTAGAAACTTCAGAGTGTTTTCTATCCAATACTAATAATAATATGCATATATTAGCAACTATGACTGAGGAGCAGGTCATTTACTCTGGGCACCTCTGTGCACCTTTCATCCAAGCTACTCAATACTGCCCCTGCAGCCATAAGAAGATAACACACAAGAGAGACAACACTACATAAAGAGAGACCTAAGACAACAACACAGCATGGAAGCAACACACAACACGGCAGCAGCACGACATGGTAGCAGCACAAAACATGGTTTAAACATTATTGGGCACAGACAACCGCACAAAGGGCAAGAAGGTAGAGACAACAATAAATCACGCAAAGCAGCCACAACTGTCAGTAAGAGTGTCCATGATTGAGTCTTTGAATGAAGAGATTGAGATAAAACTGTCCAGTTTGAGTGTTTGTTGCAGCTCGTTCCAGTCGCTAGCTGCAGCGAACTGAAAAGACGAGCGACCCAGGGATGTGTGTGCTTTGGGGACCTTTAACAGAATGCGACTGGCAGAAAGGATGTTGTATGTAGAGGATGAGGGCTGCAGTAGATATCTCAGATAGGGGGGAGTAAGGCCTAAGAGGGTTTTATAAATAAGCATCAACCAGTGGGTCTTGCGACGGGTATACAGAGAGGACCAGTTTACAGAGTATAGAGTGCAGTGATGTGTCCTATAAGGAGCATTGGTGGTAAATCTGATGGCCGAATGGTAAAGAACATCTAGCCAAGCACCCTTACCTGCCAATCTATAAATTACGTCTCCGTAATCTAGCATGGGTAGGATGGTCTTCTGAATCAGGGTTAGTTTGGCAGCTGGTGTGAAAGAGGAGCGATTACGATAGAGGAAACCAAGTCTAGATTTACCTTTAGCCTGCTGCTTTGATATGTGCTGAGAGAAGGACAGTTTACCTTCTAGCCATTCTCCCAAGTACTTGTATGAGGTGACTACCTCAAGCTCTGAACACTCAGAGGTAATAATCAAACCTGTGGGGAGAGGGACATTAATCTTATCAAACCACATGACCTTTGTTTTGGAGGTGTTCAGAACAAGGTTAAGGGCAGAGAAATCTTGTTGAACACTAAGAAAGCTTTGTTGTAGAGCGTTTAACACAAAATCCGGGGAGGGGCCAGCTGAGTATAAGACTGTATCATCTGCATATAAATGGATGAGAGAGCTTCCTACTCCCTGAGCTGTGTTGTTGAGGTAAATTGAGAAGAGTGTGGGGCCTAGGATTGAGCCTTGGGGTACTCCCTTGGTGACCGGCAGTGGCTGAGACAGTAGATGTTCTGACTTTATACACTGCACACTTTGAGAGAGGTAGTTAGAAAACCAGGCCAAAGACCTCTCAGAGACACCAATATTGCTTAGCCGGCCCACGAGATTGGAATGGTCTACCGTATCAAAAGCTTTGGCCAAGTCAATAAAAATAGCAGCACAACATTGCTTAGAATCAAGGGCAAAGGTGACATCATTGAGGACCTTTAAGGTTGCAGTGACACATCCATAACCTGAGCGGAAACCAGATTGCATACCAGAGAGAATACTATAGACATCAAGAAAGCCAGTTAGTTGAGTTATTTTGCCCCCTTTTGATAAACAGGGCAAAATAGAAATAGGCCTATAACAGTTGGGATCAGCTTGATCTCCCCCTTTAAATTAAGGACGCACCGTGGCTGCCTTCCAAGCAATGGGAACCTCCCCAGAGAGGAGAGACAGGTTAAAAGGTCAGAGATAGGCTTGGTGATGACAGGGGCTGCAACCTTAAAGAAGAAAGGGTCTAAACCATCTGACCCAGATGTTTTTTTGAGGGACATGGGCAGTTGTGAGGAGGAGGGTTTATTCTCCAGGTCTTTAATCGTTATCCAGAACTTCTTGGGGTTAGACCCACAGAGAGAGAACTGCTCCTTAAAGTAACTAACTTTGGCCTTCTGGATAGCCTGAGTGCACTTATTTCTTATTTTCCTGAACGAGAGCGTCAGCCTGGGTATGCGTGTGACGAGCCTTTCGCCAAATGCAATTCTTGAGGTGGAGTAACTCCGCAAGATCACGGTCGAACCAGGGGCTGAACCTGTTTTTAATTCAACATTTCTTTATGGGGGTGTATTTGTTAACAATACCACTGAAAATATTAAAAAGAAGGTCCAAGCTGATTCTATATCATTTTTCAGAGGCCAGGTCATGAAGGAACGCTTTCTCATTAAAGTTTTTTAGTAAGCATCTATGACAAATCAGGACAGGTCGTTTAACTGAGCAGCCATTACGAACACAGGCTGTAAAACAGTGATCACTAAGGTCATTACAGAAAACACCAGACTGATACCTATCAGGATTATTTGTGAGGATAACATAGAGGAGAGTAGCCTTTTCTGGGAGTTTGGAGTCATACCTTGTGAGATTGTTAATAATCAGAGAAAGGGAGTCCCATTGTTTTAAGACTTTGTCAGGTGGTTTAAGCATGTCCCGTTTTAGCTCACCTAGTAGGCAGGACAAATTCAAATTTAGTGTAAGGGGCCAGGAGAGAGCTTAGGGCAGGTAGGGTACAGGCCGGTGCTGATGGAGGACGATAGCACCCAGCAACAGTCAACAAAGAGCTATTTGAAAGTTTAATACTTAAAACCAGCAAATCAAATTGTTTGGGGACAGACTTGGTGGAGACAACCTGAGCACTGAAGGTGATCCTTGGTAAAGATTGCCATTCCCCCACCTTTGGAAGATCTGTCTTGCCGAGAAAGGTTAACATCAGTATTCACCACATTCACCACGTCGCAGTAATGACCAACACATCTGGATTGGAGCTGTGAACCCACACTTTCAATTTATCCATTTTAGGTAATAAGCTTCTAGTGTTAACGTGCAGAAAACCCAGGCTTTTACGAGAGCAGAAATCAGTGAAGCAGATATCAGAGCACAAGTCAGAATTGGGGCTAGCAATAGTAGATGGGTCAGGGTGTACATTTCCAGATATCATCAGCAATAATACAATCAGGGCACGGCAGAGGACAGGGAGAGCTCTGCAGTGTTGATTTATGACATTTGAATGTGCATTAGATGGCAACAAGATCATATTGTACAGCAATTTCATCAGGTAACATGAATACAAAGCCGACCAGAGGTGGTTGGAATAGGATGGGAGGCCAAAAGTCTGTGTAACCATCTACCCTCTCTGGCCTCATTGGATCAGTCTGTTCCCTTAACCCTCAATCTCTCTCTCTCCCTTAACCCTCAATCTCTCTCTCTCCCTTAACCCTCAATCTCTCTCTCTTTTAACCCTCAATCTCTCTCTCTCCCTTAACCCTCAATCTCTCTCTCCCTTAACCCTCAATCTCTCTCTCCCTTAACCCTCAATCTCTCTCTCCCTTAACCCTCAATCTCTCTCTCTCCCTTAACCCTCAATCTCTCTCTCTCCTTTAACCCTCCATCTCTCTCTCTCTCCTTTAACCCTCCATCTCTCTCTCTCTCCCTTAACCCTCAATCTCTCTCTCTCCTTTCACCCTCCATCTCTCTCTCTCTCTCCCTTAATCCTCAATCTCTCTCTCTCCTTTCACCCTCCATCTCTCTCTCTCCCTTCACCCTCTCTCACTCTCTCTCTTTTCTCTCAATGGCTGCAGTTCAAACTCATAAAAGACACACCCTTATCCACTTACCCTCGCCTTATGCCCTTGGGGGAATCCCCCGTCGCCATCTTGTAGGGCGGTCCAAATGATTAGCCAAACAAGGGAAGTTTGCAAAGTAAACCCCTCAGCCATCGTTTTCAGTTGAGTTTGCGAGTGTGCAAATATGTTCCCATCCGGGGCCTGAAACTCCCCATAATTTAATTTGCGATGATTGCAGGCTAATGTTAGTTAGCTAATTCATTTGCTAGCTATCATACAGTAGGTGTATATTAATAATTCTATATTTAATATAAGTAGACATGCACTCATAATTGACCGCATATAAAAGCACCCACAACCTTCGCTGGATGAACGAGTGAGGAATTTACGGCCAACGGCGGTCCGTTTAAAAATAATTCCTTCCTCCATTGCCCCCTCGCCCTGCAAGTGTACACTCGTCAGATGTCATGATACGTCATCAGAAGTGTCCACTTAATTTGAGGGCTGAGGGGATAGGGTGTGTCTTTTAAGTGTTTGGACCGCAACCAAAGTCTCTCTCCCTTTACCCTCCATTAAGTTGTCCTCGGATTTCAAAGACTCCACATTCTACCCTGTCTGTCTGTGAGACAATCCAACCTGTCTGTCTCTGCTTCTGATCAATGCTTTAGTCAGTCCAGCCCTGACAGTGTGGTTCAACTGTGAGGGTCAGCTTTTGTTCAAAGGACTTCATCTCTACTACTGTCAGAGGCCAATGTTTGCACCTGTCATATCCTTTCTCTCTCCCTCTCTCTCGATTTATTTCTCTCTCTCCTCTGCTGCAGTGTGGTTCAGCACAGAGTGCCAGGCCTTTGTTCAAACAGCTTCAACTCCTCAAAGTCTCTCTGCTACCCTTAGATCTTCCTCCCTCTGAGCTCTGAGCTCCATTACAACGGTCCGAGACCTCACAGTGTGGTGGAACTGATCTCTGTCTGATCTGTGATCCTGTATATAGGCTGTGATCAACAGGAGGTTGATGGCAACTTAATTGAGAAGGACGGGCTCGTGGTAATGACAGGAGTGGAATCGGTGGAATGGTATCAAACACATGGTTTCCATGGCTTCTAGATGTTTGATGCCATTCCATACGCTCCGTTCCGGGTCTTTCATTATGAGCCTGTTTTCCCATCAGCAGCCTCCACTGTTGTGATCCTACCTACATCTGTGGTGTAGGATGTCTGCTTAAATGCAGGACTGTGGAGATTGAGTCTATAGTTTATAGCCTGGTGACATGGAATTTCTCAACAATAACTCAATGCAAGCAGCACACAGTGTTCTCAGTACAAGGCTCAGTCGTAACATTGAGGAGCCTCCTCAGTACGCCCACAAACTCTCATAGTCTATTCAGCTATCGGCACAAGTTGTCCAAACTCCGTGTAATACACCGTAGGATCTACTCAGAGATGAGGGTCCTTGAAAACTTTTTACATGTAAAAAAAAAACGACGGAATGACACAAACAATATGGCTGAGAGATGTACAATAGCTGTTTCCCTACAAGGCTGGACTCTCCATTCCATTGTTTATCCCTGGGGAATACCACGGCCAAGATGCGACTGGATTTGAGTTAGATTGAGAATCGTAACTGTAAATGATGCCACACACAGTACTTTTACCATTGGAACCCCATTTCCTACAATTACATGGAGATGAATTGTGATGAGGTCTGACAACATACCTGTGCAGTCTTTGATCCTTTAGAAGTCTCCTACTGTAACAGTTAAACATGTATCCCAAAAGCCACCCTATTCCCTACATAGTACACTACTTTTGATCAGAGCCCTATTCCCTATATAGTGCACTACTACTATAGACCAGAGCCCTATTCCCTACATAGTACACTACTTTTGATCAGAGCCCAATAGGGACACCATAGGGCTCTGGTCAAAAGTAGTGTGGGCCTCCCGGGTGGCGCAGTGGTCTAGGGCACTGCTTCGTAGTGCTAGCTCTGCCACCAGACACTCTGGGTTCGCGCCCAGGCTCTGTCGCAGCCGGCCGCGAACCGGGAGGTCCGTGGGACGACGCACAATTGGCCTAGCGTCGTCCGGGTTAGGGAGGGTTTGGCCGGTAGGGATATCCTTGTCTCATCGCGCACTAGCGACTCCTGTGGCGGGCCGGGTGCAGTGCGCGCTAACCAAGGTCGCTAGGTGTATGGTGTTTCCTCCGACACATTGGTGCGGCTGGCTTCCGGGTTGGAGGCGCGCTGTGTTAGGTTGTGTTTCGGAGGACGCATGGCTTTCGACCTTCGTCTCTCCCGAGCCCGTACGGGAGTTGTAGCGATGAGACAAGATAGTAACTACTAGCAATTGGATACCACGAAAATGGGGAGAAAAGGGGGTCAAATAAAAAAATTGAAAAAAAAGTAGTGTACTATGTAGGGAATAGGGCTCTGGTCTATAGTAGTGCACTATATAGGGAATAGGGCTCTGGTCTATAGTAGTGCACTATATAGGGAATAGGGCTCTGGTCTATAGTAGTGCACTATATAGGGAATAGGGCCCTGGTCTATAGTAGTGCACTATGTAGGGAATAGGGCTCTGGTCTATATTAGTGCACTATGTAGGGAATAAGGCTCTGGTCAATAGTAGTGGACTATATAGGGAATAAGGCTCTGGTCAATAGTAGTGGTCTATGTAGGGAATAAGGCTCTGGTCAATAGTAGTGGACTATGTAGGGAATAAGGCTCTGGTCAATAGTAGTGGACTATGTAGGGAATAAGGCTCTGGTCAATAGTAGTGGACTATGTAGGGAATAAGGCTCTGGTCAATAGTAGTGGTCTATGTAGGGAATAAGGCTCTGGTCAATAGTAGTGGTCTATGTAGGGAATAAGGCTCTGGTCAATAGTAGTGGACTATGTAGGGAATAAGGCTCTGGTCAATAGTAGTGGACTATGTAGGGAATAAGGCTCTGGTCAATAGTAGTGGTCTATGTAGGGAATAAGGCTCTGGTCAATAGTAGTGGACTATGTAGGGAATAAGGCTCTGGTCAATAGTAGTGGACTATGTAGGGAATAAGGCTCTGGTCAATAGTAGTGGTCTATGTAGGGAATAAGGCTCTGGTCAATAGTAGTGGACTATGTAGGGAATAAGGCTCTGGTCAATAGTAGTGGTCTATGTAGGGAATAAGGCTCTGGTCAATAGTAGTGGTCTATGTAGGGAATAAGGCTCTGGTCAATAGTAGTGGACTATGTAGGGAATAAGGCTCTGGTCAATAGTAGTGGACTATGTAGGGAATAAGGCTCTGGTCAATAGTAGTGGTCTATGTAGGGAATAAGGCTCTGGTCAATAGTAGTGGTCTATGTAGGGAATAAGGCTCTGGTCAATAGTAGTGGACTATGTAGGGAATAAGGCTCTGGTCAATAGTAGTGGTCTATGTAGGGAATAAGGCTCTGGTCAATAGTAGTGGACTATGTAGGGAATAAGGCTCTGGTCAATAGTAGTGGACTATGTAGGGAATAAGGCTCTGGTCAATAGTAGTGGTCTATGTAGGGAATAAGGCTCTGGTCAATAGTAGTGGACTATGTAGGGAATAAGGCTCTGGTCAATAGTAGTGGACTATGTAGGGAATAAGGCTCTGGTCAATAGTAGTGGTCTATGTAGGGAATAAGGCTCTGGTCAATAGTAGTGGTCTATGTAGGGAATAAGGCTCTGGTCAATAGTAGTGGTCTATATATGGAATAAGGCTCTGGTCAATAGTAGTGGACTATGAAGGGAGTAGTGGTCCATTCGGGATGCACAGATTTGTTTGTCTCTCTCATCGATTGCAATAAAGATGAGCCGGATTGATTATTACCCAGGGAGCCATTGGCCCTGTGTTCACACTGCTCTGTCTTCCTCTCTCTTCCTCTGTTTTCCTTTGTCTTCCTCTCTCTCATCCTCTGTCTCCCTCTCTCCCTTTATCTTCCTGTCTTCCTCTCTCTTCCTGTATTTCTCTTTATTCCTCCCCTCCTCTGTCTTCCTGTCTTCCCCTCTCTTCCTCTCTCTTCCTCTGTCTTCCTATCTTCCTCTCCCTCTCTCTTCCTCTGTCCTCCTCTGTCCTCCTTGGTCTATAGTAGTGCACGATATAGGGAATAAGGCTCTGGTCAATAGTAGTGAACTATAAAGGGAGTAGGGGACCATTCGGGATGCACAGATTTGTTTGTCTCTTTCATCGTTTGCAAAAAAAGATGTGCCGGATTGATTATTACCCAGGGAGCCATTGGCCCTGTGTTCACACTGCTCTGTCTTCCTCTGTCTTCCTCTCTCTTCCTCTGTCTTCCTTTGTCTTCCTCTCTCTCATCCTCGGTCTTCCTCTGTCTTCCCCTCTCTCATCCTCTGTCTTCCTCTGTCTTCCTCTGTCTTCCTTTGTCTTCCTATCTTCGTCTGTCTTGCTCTCTCTTCCTGTCTGTCTCTCTTCCTCTGTGTTGCTCTCTCTTCCTATCTCCCTCTCTCTTCCTCTGTCTTCCTCTCTCTTCCTGTCTTCCTTTCTCTTCCTCTCTCTTTCTCTGTCTTCCTCTCTCTCATCCTCTCTCTTCCTCTGTCTTCCTCTCTCTTCCTGTCTTCCTCTCTTCCTCTTTCTTCCTGTCTTCCTCTGTCTTCCTCTCTTCCCGTCTTCCTCTCTCTTCCCGTCTTCCTTTCTCTTCCTCTCTTTTCCTCTGTCTTCCTCTCTACTCCTGTTTTCCTCTGTTTTCCTCTCTCTTCTCTTCCTGTCTTCCTCTGTCTTCCTCTCTCCTCTCTTTCGGTCTTCCTCTCACTAGCTCTCTGCCCAGCGAGGTCGTGCAAGATTGAGGTTGAAATTGGACGTCAATCCATGTCCTGAAGACGTCGGGAAATGCCTTGAAAACCTGCCACTAGGGAGAAACAGTGGGCACTATTACCGTCAAGCAGGCTTGGAAGTTGTGGACGGGGTGGTGGACGGGGTGGAGGACTGGGTGGTGTACTGCGTGGTGGACGGGGTGTGGACGGGGCGGTGGATGGGGCGGTGGACGGGACGGTGGACGGGACGGTGGACGGGGCGGTGGACGGGGTGTGGACGGGTGGTGGACGGGGTGTGGACGGGGTGTGGACGGGTGGTGGACGGGGTGTGGACGGGGTGTGGACGGGGTGTGGACGGGGTGTGGACGGGTGGTGGACGGGGTGGTGGACGGGGTGGTGGACGGGGTGGTGGACGGGGTGGTGGACGGGGTGTGGACGGGTGGTGGACGGGGTGGAGGACTGGGTGGAGGACTGGGTGTGGACGGGGCGGTGGACGGGGCGGTGGACGGGGTGTGGACGGGGTGTGGACGGGTGGTGGACGGGGTGTGGACGGGGTGGAGGACTGGGTGGTGGACGGGGTGTCGACGGGGTGTCGGACGGGGCGGTGGACGGGGCGGTGGACGGGGCGGTGGATGGGGCGGTGGATGGGTGGTGGACGGGACGGTGGACGGGGCGGTGGACGGGGCGGTGTACTGGGTGGTGTACTGCGTGGTGGACGGGGCGGTGGATGGGGCGGTGGATGGGTGGTGGACGGGGTGTGGACGGGTGGTGGACGGGGTGGTGGACGGGGCGGTGGATGGGCGGTGGACGGGGCGGTGGATAGGTGGTGGACGGGACGGTGGACGGGGCGGTGGACGGGGCGGTGGATGGGTGGTGGACGGGACGGTGGACGGGGCGGTGGATGGGTGGTGGATGGGGCGGTGGACGGGGCGGTGGACGGGGCGGTGGACGGGACGGTGGACGAATTTTGGGGCTTAACAATGGGAACATTCTGACGTTTGGGGCTTAACAATGGGAACATTCAGAAGTTTGGGGTTTAACAATGGGAACATACTGAAGTTTGGGGCTTAACAATGGGAACATACTGAAGTTTGGTGTTTAACAATGGGAACATACTGAAGTTTGGGGTTTAACAATGGGAACATACTGAAGTTTGGGGTTTAACAATGGGAACATACTGAAGTTTGGGGCTTAACAATGGGAACATACTGAAATTTGGGGCTTAACAATGGGAACATACTGAAGTTTGGGGTTTAACAATGGGAACACACTGAAGTTTGGGGCTTAACAATGGGAACACAATGAAGTTTGGGGCTTAACAATGGGAACATACTGAAGTTTGGGGTTTAACAATGGGAAAATACTGAAGTTTGGGGTTTAACAATGGGAACATAATGAAGTTTGGGGCTTAACAATGGGAACATAATGAAGTTTGGGGTTTAACAATGGGAACATAATGAAGTTTGGGGCTTAACAATGGGAACATACTGAAGTTTGGGGTTCTCAATAGGGGGGGCACTGTTTTCACTTTGTAAAAAATCGTTTCCAAATTAAACTGCCTCGTACTCAATTCTTGCTCGTACAATATGCATATTATTATTACTATTGGATAGAAAACACTCTCTAGTTTCTAAAACCGTTTGAATTATATCTGTGAGTAAAACAGAACTAATTTTGCAGCAAACTTCCTGTCAGGAACTGAATAATCTGAAATCGGGAGCTCTGTTCCAGGGTCAGACTATTATTTTGCATGAAATCTATGGGTCTACATGCACTGCATACGCCTTCCACTAGATGTCAGTAGGCAGTGAGAATTGGAATGGGGTGTATAGCTCTATCTGAGGCCGAACAAGAGCTCTTGGAACGGTGGGTGTAGTCTTTTCACCGTTCGGCTTGGCGCGAGACAGACCTCAGGATTGCGTTCTGAAAAGCTTTCGTTATAGACGTTAGATATATCCGGCTCTGATTTTATTTGATATATGTGTTAAAAACATCATCAACTAGTTATATTAATTCGACTTATATCAGTTTATATCAGTTTATTCCGATTTTCGGTATTTTCTTTGTTATGCGTTCTGGTGAGTTGGACACTTCTGTGGCGCATGGCCAGCTTTGTTAGCTAATTCGACAGATGAAGACGACATTCTACAACCGAACAATGATTATTCTGGACAAAGGACAACTTGTACAAGATTCTGATGGAAGATCATCAAAAGTAGGAACAATTTCTGTCGAAAATGTTTAGACTTATATTCCGCCATTATTTTGGGCGCTGTCTCGCTATAACGTAAGCTGTATGTCGTACTAACGTTATTTAAAAAAATCTAACACAGCGGTTGCATTAAGAACTAGTGTATCTTTCATTTGCTGTCCAACCTGTATTTTTTTGTAAAGCTTATGATTAGTTATTTGATTAGATGATGTGAGTGTCAGAAATATATCCGGATTATTTTGTGCAGTTTGGCTACGTATTCACATTGTTCAACCACGAATTGTACCGCTAAATATGCACATTTTCGAACAAACCATATATGTATTGTGTAATATGATGTTATAGGACTGTCATTTGATGAAGTTTGAGAAGGTTAGTGAAAAAATGTATATCTTTTGCTGGTTTATTCGCTATCGCTAACGTGCCTTGAATGAATGCGGTTGTGTGGTAGGCTATTGTAGTAAGCTAATATAATGCTATATTGTGTTTTCGCTGTAAAACACTTAAAAAATCTGAAATATTGGCTGGATTCACAAGATGTTTGTCTTTCATTTGCTGTATTTTTCATAAATGTATTATGATGAGTATTTAGGTATTTCACGTTGGTTTCTGTAGTTATTCTAGCTGCTATGGTGAGATTTTGTGATGGTGGCTGCAATGTAAAACTATGATTTATACCTGAAATATGCACATTTTTCGAACAAAACATATGCTATACAATAAATCTGTTATAAGACTGTCATCTGATGAAGTTGTTTCTTGGTTAGAAACTATTTATATCTTTATTTGGTCGAATTTGTGATAGCTACCTACGCAGTAAAAAAATGGTGAAAATATGCGGTTGGGTCTTTTGCTATCGTGGTTAGCTAATAGAAATACATATTGTGTTTTCCCTGTAAAACATTAAAAAAATTGGAAACGATGGCTGGATTCACAAGATGTGTATCTTTCATCTGGTGTCTTGGACTTGTGATTTCATGATATTTAGATGCTAGTATTTACTTGTGGCGCTATGCTAGGCTATGCTAGTCAGCTTTTTTACTGATGAGGGTGAGTACCAAGTAGAGGTTAACAATGAGAACATACTGAAGTTTGGGGTTTAACAATGAGAACATACTGAAGTTTGGGGTTTAACAATGGGAACATACTGAAGTTTGGGGTTTAACAATGGGAACATTCTGACGTTTGGGGCTTAACAATGGGAACATTTTGACGTTTGGGGCTTAACAATGGGAACATTCTGACGTTTGGGGCTTAACAATGGGAACATTTTGACGTTTGGGGCTTAACAATGGGAACATTTTGACGTTTGGGGCTTAACAATGGGAACATTTTGACGTTTGGGGCTTAACAATGGGAACATTCTGACGTTTGGGGCTTAACAATGGGAACATACTGACGTTTGGGGCTTAACAATGGGAACATACTGACGTTTGGGGCTTAACAATGGGAACATTCTGACGTTTGGGGCTTAACAATGGGAACATTTTGACGTTTGGGGCTTAACAATGGGAACATTTTGACGTTTGGGGCTTAACAATGGGAACATTCTGACGTTTGGGGCTTAACAATGGGAACATTCTGACGTTTGGGGCTTAACAATGGGAACATTCTGACGTTTGGGGCTTAACAATGGGAACATTCTGACGTTTGGGGCTTAACAATGGGAACATTTTGACGTTTGGGGCTTAACAATGGGAACATTCTGACGTTTGGGGCTTAACAATGGGAACATTCTGACGTTTGGGGCTTAACAATGGGAACATTTTGACGTTTGGGGCTTAACAATGGGAACATTTTGACGTTTGGGGCTTAACAATGGGAACATTCTGACGTTTGGGGCTTAACAATGGGAACATTTTGACGTTTGGGGCTTAACAATGGGAACATTCTGACGTTTGGGGCTTAACAATGGGAACATTCTGACGTTTGGGGCTTAACAATGGGAACATTCTGACGTTTGGGGCTTAACAATGGGAACATTCTGACGTTTGGGGCTTAACAATGGGAACATTTTGACGTTTGGGGCTTAACAATGGGAACATTCTGACGTTTGGGGCTTAACAATGGGAACATTTTGACGTTTGGGGCTTAACAATGGGAACATTCTGACGTTTGGGGCTTAACAATGGGAACATTCTGACGTTTGGGGCTTAACAATGGGAACATTCTGACGTTTGGGGCTTAACAATGGGAACATTCTGACGTTTGGGGCTTAACAATGGGAACATTCTGACGTTTGGGGCTTAACAATGGGAACATTCTGACGTTTGGGGCTTAACAATGGGAACATTCTGACGTTTGGGGCTTAACAATGGGAACATTCTGACGTTTGGGGCTTAACAATGGGAACATTCTGACGTTTGGGGCTTAACAATGGGAACATTCTGACGTTTGGGGCTTAACAATGGGAACATTCTGACGTTTGGGGCTTAACAATGGGAACATTCTGACGTTTGGGGCTTAACAATGGGAACATACTGACGTTTGGGGCTTAACAATGGGAACATTCTGACGTTTGGGGCTTAACAATGGGAACATTCTGACGTTTGGGGCTTAACAATGGGAACATACTGACGTTTGGGGCTTAACAATGGGAACATTCTGACGTTTGGGGCTTAACAATGGGAACATTCTGACGTTTGGGGCTTAACAATGGGAACATTCTGACGTTTGGGGCTTAACAATGGGAACATACTGACGTTTGGGGCTTAACAATGGGAACATTCTGACGTTTGGGGCTTAACAATGGGAACATACTGACGTTTGGGGCTTAACAATGGGAACATTCTGACGTTTGGGGCTTAACAATGGGAACATACTGACGTTTGGGGCTTAACAATGGGAACATTCTGACGTTTGGGGCTTAACAATGGGAACATTCTGACGTTTGGGGCTTAACAATGGGAACATACTGACGTTTGGGGCTTAACAATGGGAACATTCTGACGTTTGGGGCTTAACAATGGGAACATTCTGACGTTTGGGGCTTAACAATGGGAACATTCTGACGTTTGGGGCTTAACAATGGGAACATACTGACGTTTGGGGCTTAACAATGGGAACATTCTGACGTTTGGGGCTTAACAATGGGAACATACTGACGTTTGGGGCTTAACAATGGGAACATACTGACGTTTGGGGCTTAACAATGGGAACATTCTGACGTTTGGGGCTTAACAATGGGAACATTCTGACGTTTGGGGCTTAACAATGGGAACATTCTGACGTTTGGGGCTTAACAATGGGAACATTCTGACGTTTGGGGCTTAACAATGGGAACATTCTGACGTTTGGGGCTTAACAATTGGAACATTCTGACGTTTGGGGCTTAACAATGGGAACATTCTGACGTTTGGGGCTTAACAATGGGAACATTCTGACGTTTGGGGCTTAACAATGGGAACATTCTGACGTTTGGGGCTTAACAATGGGAACATACTGACGTTTGGGGCTTAACAATGGGAACATACTGACGTTTGGGGCTTAACAATGGGAACATTCTGACGTTTGGGGCTTAACAATGGGAACATTCTGACGTTTGGGGCTTAACAATGGGAACATACTGACGTTTGGGGCTTAACAATGGGAACATTCTGACGTTTGGGGCTTAACAATGGGAACATTCTGACGTTTGGGGCTTAACAATGGGAACATACTGACGTTTGGGGCTTAACAATGGGAACATACTGACGTTTGGGGCTTAACAATGGGAACATTCTGACGTTTGGGGCTTAACAATGGGAACATTTTGACGTTTGGGGCTTAACAATGGGAACATTTTGACGTTTGGGGCTTAACAATGGGAACATTCTGACGTTTGGGGCTTAACAATGGGAACATTCTGACGTTTGGGGCTTAACAATGGGAACATTCTGACGTTTGGGGCTTAACAATGGGAACATTCTGACGTTTGGGGCTTAACAATGGGAACATTCTGACGTTTGGGGCTTAACAATGGGAACATTCTGACGTTTGGGGCTTAACAATGGGAACATTCTGACGTTTGGGGCTTAACAATGGGAACATTCTGACGTTTGGGGCTTAACAATGGGAACATTCTGACGTTTGGGGCTTAACAATGGGAACATTCTGACGTTTGGGGCTTAACAATGGGAACATACTGACGTTTGGGGCTTAACAATGGGAACATACTGACGTTTGGGGCTTAACAATGGGAACATACTGACGTTTGGGGCTTAACAATGGGAACATACTGACGTTTGGGGCTTAACAATGGGAACATACTGACGTTTGGGGCTTAACAATGGGAACATTCTGACGTTTGGGGCTTAACAATGGGAACATACTGACGTTTGGGGCTTAACAATGGGAACATACTGACGTTTGGGGCTTAACAATGGGAACATACTGACGTTTGGGGCTTAACAATGGGAACATACTGACGTTTGGGGCTTAACAATGGGAACATTCTGAGAGAATTCTCTTAGAAAACCTTAGTATTTTTGTATCATTCTCAAGGTCATTGTTGCATCATCAGACCATTAAGACACTTTAAGTGATGATTCCTGTCTTGTCCTCCAGATCCCACACAGGTCCTTCAGAAGGATTGGCTCAGTGTTCGGCGATGCGTCACAGTAGCCCTAGAAGTCTGGGTAACTTCTATAGCCCATGTGGCTCACTAACACGGTTAAAAAGTAGGAAATAAATTTGAAATATTGAATTAGGGTAATGTTGTTATTTCTATCTAAGTGGGTTCTTCACATTGGCAGTGGATGAGTTGCGTTTCCCCCCCTTACTATGTAAAAGGTATAAATCCAATAAGGAAATCCCAAAATGTATTAATAAAGGGACTGTGATTCTCCATTATCAGATGTTTTTTTGTATTAGCAATGTTGTTGTTGGCTGTGCTGTTGGCTGTGCTGTTGGCTGTGTTGTTGGCTGTGCTGTTGGCTGTGTTGTTGGCTGTGTTGTTAGCTGTGCTGTTGGCTGTGTTGTTGGCTGTGTTGTTGGCTGTGTTGTTGGCTGTGCTGTTGGCTGTGTTGTTGGCTGTGTTGTTGGCTGTGTTGTTGGCTGTGTTGTTAGCTGTGTTGTTAGCTGTGTTGTTGGCTGTGTTGTTGGCTGTGTTGTTGGCTGTGTTGTTAGCTGTGTTGTTGGCTGTGTTGTTGGCTGTGTTGTTGGCTGTGTTGTTGGCTGTGTTGTTGGCTGTGTTGTTAGCTGTGTTGTTGGCTGTGTTGTTGGCTGTGTTGTTGGCTGTGTTGTTAGCTGTGTTGTTGGCTGTGTTGTTGGCTGTGTTGTTGGCTGTGTTGTTGGCTGTGTTGTTGGCTGTGTTGTTAGCTGTGTTGTTGGCTGTGCTGTTGGCTGTGTTGTTGGCTGTGTTGTTAGCTGTGTTGTTGGCTGTGTTGTTGGCTGTGTTGTTGGCTGTGTTGTTGGCTGTGTTGTTGGCTGTGTTGTTGGCTGTGTTGTTGGCTGTGTTGTTGGCTGTGTTGTCGGCTGTGTTGTCGGCTGTGTTGTTTGCTGTGTTGTTGGCTGTGTTGTTTGCTGTGTTGTTGGCTGTGTTGTTGGCTGTGTTGTTGCTGCTATCCTTTGTTCAGGTTCCAACAGCTCCATGTAAACAGATAGTCTGGTTGTGTTTCAGAGAAGAACCACTGGTCCTGCCAACACTACTGGGTTTGTCCAAAATGTCACCCTATTCCCAAAATAGTGTGCTACTTTCGACTAGAGCCGTATGGACCCTGGTCAAAAGTAGTGCACTATATAGGGAATAGGGTGCCATTTGGAGCACACTCAATGAGAGGCCTGCCAACACTACTGGGGCGGCTGATAGTTGCTGTCAGAGTCTGTTGGAGAAACTGAGACCTCTGAGCCAGAAAAATGAGGGAGAGAGAGAGCGGAGGGAAGGAGAGAGAGGAGGGAAGGAGGGAGGGAGAGAGGAGAGAGAGGGGGGTCCTAGAGGGAGAGAGGGAGAGAGGGAGGAGGGAAGGAGAGAGAGAGAGGAGAGACTGGAAGGAAGGAAGGAGGGAGAGAGGAGAGAGAGGAGAGAAGGAGAGAGGGAGGAGAAAAGGAGGGAGAGAGGAGAGAGAAGAGGGAAGGAGAGAGAGAGAGAGGGGAGAGGGGAGAGAGGAAGGAAGGAGGGAGAGAGGAGGAAAGGAGAGAGGAGAGAGAGAGAGGAGAGACGAGGGAAGGAGGGAGAGGAGAGAGGAGAGAGAGGAGGGAAGGAGAGAGGAGAGAGAGAGAGGAGGGAAGGAGGGAGAGGAGAGGTGTTTGAAAGGGCCTTTATGGCCTGTCCTGAAGCCTGCAAAAGTGGAGAGAGAGAAATGTTGTTGGCAATGTGCTCACTGCCCACAAAATGAAGTGGAAACTGAGCTGCACTTCCTAACCTCCTGCCAAATGTATGACCATATTAGAGACACATATTTCCCTCAGATTACACATACCCACACAGATCCAACTTTGATAAACTCCCATATCTACTGTGTGAAATACCACAGTGTGACATCACAGCAGCAAGACTTGTGACCTGTTGCCACAAGAAAAGGTCAACCAGTGAAGAACAAACACCTTTGTAAATACAACCTATATTTATGTTTATTTATTTGAACTTTTTTACATTAACTATTTGCACATCATTACAACACTGTATATTGACAAAATATGACATTTGAAATGTCTTTATTCTCATGGAACTTCTGTGAGTGTAGTGTTTACTGTTCATTTTCTGTTTATTTTGTTTATCCATTTCACTTGCTTTGGCAATGTAAACATATGCTTCCCATCCAATAAGGCCCCTTGAATTGAGAGAGAGAGAGAGAGCTATATATTATATATATATAATATATATATACAGTACATATAAATATTACTTGCTTTGGCAATGTAAACATATGTTTCCCATCCAATAAGGCCCCTTGAATTGAGAGAGAGAGAGAGCTATATATTATATATATATACTGTATATATAATATAGCTCGCTCTCTCTCTCTCTCTCAATTCAAGGGGCCTTTTTGGCATGGGAAACATATATTTACATTGCCAAAGCAAGTAATATATATATAGATGTATATACACTGCTCAAAAAAATAAAGGGAACACTTAAACAACACAATGTAACTCCAAGTCAATCACACTTCTGTGAAATCAAACTGTCCACTTAGGAAGCAACACTGATTGACAATAAATTTCACATGCTGTTGTGCAAATGGAATAGACAAAAGGTGGAAATTATAGGCAATTAGCAAGACACCCCCCAATAAAGGACTGGTTCTGCAGGTGGTGACCACAGACCACTTCTCAGTTCCTATGCTTCCTGGCTGATGTTTTGGTCACTTTTGAATGCTGGCGGTGCTTTCACTCTAGTGGTAGCATGAGACGGAGTCTACAACCCACACAAGTGGCTCAGGTAGTGCAGCCCATCCAGGATGGCACATCAATGCGAGCTGTGGCAAGAAGGTTTGCTGTGTCTGTCAGCGTAGTGTCCAGAGCATGGAGGCGCTACCAGGAGACAGGCCAGTACATCAGGAGACGTGGAGGAGGCCATAGGAGGGCAACAACCCAGCAGCAGGACCGCTACCTCCGCCTTTGTGCAAGGAGGGGCACTGCCAGAGCCCTGCAAAATGACCTCCAGCAGGCCACAAATGTGCATGTGTCAGCATATGGTCTCACAAGGGGTCTGAGGATCTCATCTCGGTACCTAATGGCAGTCAGGCTACCTCTGGCGAGCACATGGAGGGCTGTGCGGCCCCACAAAGAAATGCCACCCCACACCATGACTGACCCACCGCCAAACCGGTCATGCTGGAGGATGTTGCAGGCAGCAGAACGTTCTCCACGGCGTCTCCAGACTCTGTCACGTCTGTCACATGTGCTCATGTGCTCAGTGTGAACCTGCTTTCATCTGTGAAGAGCACAGGGCGCCAGTGGCGAATTTGCCAATCTTGGTGTTCTCTGGCAAATGCCAAACGTCCTGCACGGTGTTGGGCTGTAAGCACAACCCCCACCTGTGGACTTCGGGCCCTCATACCACCCTCATGGAGTCTGTTTCTGACCGTTTGAGCAGACACATGCACATTTGTGGCCTGCTGGAGGTAATTTTGCAGGGCTCTGGCAGTGCCCCTCCTTGCACAAAGGCGGAGGTAGCGGTCCTGCTGCTGGGTTGTTGCCCTCCTACGGCCTCCTCCACGTCTCCTGATGTATTGGCCTGTTTCCTGGTAGCGCCTCCATGCTCTGGACACTACGCTGACAGACACAGCAAACCTTCTTGCCACAGCTCGCATTGATGTGCCATCCTGGATGGGCTGCACTACCTGAGCCACTTGTGTGGGTTGTAGACTCCGTCTCATGCTACCACTAGAGTGAAAGCACCGCCAGCATTCAAAAGTGACCAAAACATCAGCCAGGAAGCATAGGAACTGAGAAGTGGTCTGTGGTCACCACCTGCAGAACCAGTCCTTTATTGGGGGGTGTCTTGCTAATTGCCTATAATTTCCACCTTTTGTCTATTACATTTGCACAACAGCATGTGAAATTTATTGTCAATCAGTGTTGCTTCCTAAGTGGACAGTTTGATTTCACAGAAGTGTGATTGACTTGGAGTTACATTGTGTTGTTTAAGTGTTCCCTTTATTTTTTTGAGCAGTGTATATGAAAGGTGTTAGAACGGGCAGTGACCTTTATGCCCTGTCCTGAGGCCTGCCAAAGTGGAGAGCGAGAGCGCCAGATATCCCATCTCTCCGAGGATGTCTCAGGGGGAGTTGGACTCAGGGGGAGTTGGACTTTCATATGCAGAGTCTGGTTCCTCTTGAGGTTTCATAATGTCTCCAAGGTAGAGTCTGGTTCCTCTTGACATTTCATAATGTCTCCAAGGTAGAGTCTGGTTCCTCTTGACATTTCATAATGTCTCCAAGGTAGAGTCTGGTTCCTCTTGAGGTTTCATAATGTCTCCAAGGTAGAGTCTGGTTCCTCTTGAGGTTTCATAATGTCTCCAAGGTAGAGTCTGGTTCCTCTTGAGGTTTCATAATGGTTCCACGGTAGAGTCTGGTTCCTCTTGAGGTTTCATAAAGTCTCCAAGGTAGAGTCGGGTTCCTCTTGAGGTTTCATAAAGTCTCCAAGGTAGAGTCGGGTTCCTCTTGAGGTTTCATAAAGTCTCCAAGGTAGAGTCGGGTTCCTCTTGAGGTTTCATAAAGTCTCCAAGGTAGAGTCGGGTTCCTCTTGAGGTTTCATAAAGTCTCCAAGGTAGAGTCGGGTTCCTCTTGAGGTTTCATAAAGTCTCCAAGGTAGAGTCGGGTTCCTCTTGAGGTTTCATAAAGTCTCCAAGGTAGAGTCGGGTTCCTCTTGAGGTTTCATAAAGTCTCCAAGGTAGAGTCTGGTTCCTCTTGAGGTTTCATAATGTCTCCAAGGTAGAGTCTGGTTCCTCTTGAGGTTTCTTTTTCTTCTACCACTGTGCTGCTGCTTGAATGTTGTACTGTTGATGTGAATGAGGCCCAAACACACAGCAGTCCTGCCACTGAACACAGCAGTGTCAACGTTTTCAAAATTTGGTTTCTATTGAACATGGACGCAAAATAAAGGCATTGTATTTTGCATTGAGTTTCTTGCTGCTCCTTGTTCTTTGATGACCACGAATCAAAGAGAACGTTCAACGTGTTGCTTTTTTTGGATCCTTCCCATGACTGTGTCGGTTTTTCTACAAGTAAATCCCCATCAGTGTCTGAAAACATCTAACCCTCATGACCCTTCAGAAACCTGAACGGTAGAAGACGTCTCCATGTGGTTAATTATTCATCATTACCATGATGCTTAGTGCATAGCATGACATCACAGGGGTCAGGGTTGAGGGTGTTAACGCCCATTACTCTGTTTATAATTCCATACATTTGATAATGACGATGAGCTGAGCGATTTGACCTTTGGAAGGTTGGTTTTGTAGCTGTAGCGTTGTTGCCGTGACAACCACCATCTCAGATTGTTCTGAAATTGTTTCTGTGGTTAGAAAAAGGTCAGATTGGAAATTGCTGAAACATTTTGTAGAAATAAAAATTTGATCAATTAGAAATTAAGCTAATTGATTGCACCCAAATTGACCATTTTAATTTATAGAATTCAGATAATACTCAATAAATATAGTACCCAACATCCGATTTGGACCAAATGTAACGGTCGTCATAGTCGTTCTCCTCCTCAGACGAGGAGGAGCATGGATCGGACCAACACGCAGAGTGGGTAGTGCTCATGATAATTTATTAAATCGAAACTGAACACTAACATGAACCAAAATAACAAAATGAATACAACCGACAACAGTCCCGTGTGGCACGAATACAAACACGGAAACAAACACCCACAACACACACGTGAAACCCAGGCTGCCTAAGTATGATTCTCAATCAGGGACAACGATGACAGCTGCCTCTGATTGAGAATCATACCCGGCCGAACACAAACATCCCAACATAGAAAATCACACATAGACAAACCCACCCAACTCACGCCCTGACCAACTAAATAAATACAAGACAAAAGAAAACAGGTCAGGAACGTGACACCAAACTTCTTCCTAATAATAAGTAAGACATGAGGAATCCACCCAATGGTCAAAAGCCCCCCCACGGACCCCCCCACATCCCATGCCAAACCTACTCCAACAACCAGTATATAGTATCAGTTCTATTTGACAAGTATTATGAAGCTGCGGCTTGGAGTATTGCTTCTCCATACTATGAAATGTAATCCTTGTGAATCTAGTGATATTTTCTTCTCCCCCTTTTCAAGTTGCTTGCAGTATTTACTATAAAATGCACCAGGTTCTGACCACTAGATGCCGCTGTTCTTGCTATATCACCACACTTTTTTAAAATCAATTCTGCTGGTCTCTTGTGTTTATTAAATAGATCACAACATTTCCTTGGCAACCTTGGGTAGAACACTAATTTGGTCATCCATTATGTGATCATTATGTGATCATTTTGTGATCATCCTCACAATTCAAGCCAGTCCTCCATGAAAGCCAATCATTACCAGATTAATAGGGGATACATGACATGGTTTGGAGAAGCAATATTCCTGTCACGACTTCCGCCAAGGTCGGTCCCTCTCCTTGTACGGGCGGCGTTCGGCGGTCGACGTCACCGGTCCTCTAGCCATCGCTGATCCATCTTTCATTTTCCATTGGTTTTGTCTTTATTTTCTACACATCTGGTTTTCATTATCCAATTACATGTTCATGTATTTAACCCTCTGTTTCCCCCATGTTTGTTGTCTGTGATTATTTCTATGTTCAGTTCGGTTCATGATGGCTGGTTTTTCGACGGGTGCTGTGTTCAGCCGTGCGTTATATTTACCGTTGGTTATTGGTCAAGTGTATTTGTTTTACCTTGTGCCTTTATGTTGAGTAAAGTACGTTGATCACTCATTTTGTTCTCCTGCGCCTGACTTTATGCACCAGCTACACACACCTTCTGACAACTCTAATTTGGGTGCAATACATTTGCTTAATTTCTCAGAGATTAAATTATATTTCAACCAAATAATGTTTCAGGAATGCTAATTGTATCTGTTACTAACTACAGAAACGATTTCAGAACAATCTGAGAGGGTAGGTTTTGAAATCCCCTTTCTTGTGCTTTTGAAGTGGAATGACCCTGTAATACAGTAATCCTAACTGTTATGTGGGTTAAGGAAGAAATGTTACTTTGTTATGATACAATAGGTTTGATAATATTGATGAAGCTAAGAGACGAAGGTTGGTATGATAGCTATAATACAGAAAACGTCCATATTATGAGGGGTTGAGGAAGACATGTATTCTACAGAAGGTGGGTTTGGTTTCATATGGAATGAGTCATTGTTCTTCCCACAGTATTATGCTCACGGACAATGAATATATTTATTTCGTAAGATCTTTTTCATTCCCTGCAAATACTGTTCATGAACTTGCCAGAATGAGCTTCCCATTCAATACTACTGTAGGTGTTTGCTATTTTCATTTTGAAGTAGAGAGAAGTGTCAGCAACTCTTGGAGGACAATGGAATAAATAAAACCGTTTTTTTTTTATGTTACAAGTTAAACACCAATCCGTTTCTGCTTTAGGCCTTCTTCAGAGTTTTTGACCAAAAGCGGAAAGCTGGAATGCTTTGGTTTTACTTGTAACAATAAAGAAGCCTTTTTTTATTTACTTCCATTGTCCTCCAATAGTTGCTGAATCTCCTCACTACTTCAGTTTGCTCTTCAATTCATACACCTTGGTTGGAGAGCGAGGTAGCAGCAGTGTTCCCAGCACCTTGGTTGGAGAGCGAGGTAGCAGAAGTGTTCCCAGCACCTTGGTTGGAGAGCGAGGTAGCAGCAGTGTTCCCAGCACCTTGGTTGGAGAGCGAGGTAGCAGCAGTGTTTCCAGCACCTTGGTTGGAGAGCGAGGTAGAAGCAGTGTTCCCAGCACCTTGGTTGGAGAGCGAGGTAGAAGCAGTGTTCCCAGCACCTTGGTTGGAGAGCGAGGTAGCAGCAGTGTTCCCAGCACCTTGGTTGGAGAGCGAGGTAGCAGCAGTGTTCCCAACACTTTGGTTGGAGAGCGAGGTAGCAGCAGTGTTCCCAGCACCTTGGTTGGAGAGCGAGGTAGCAGCAGTGTTCCCAGCACCTTGGTTGGAGAGCGAGGTAGCAGCAGTGTTCCCAGCACCTTGGTTGGAGAGCGAGGTAGCAGCAGTGTTCCCAGCACCTTGGTTGGAGAGCGAGGTAGCAGCAGTGTTCCCAGCACCTTAGTTGGAGAGCGAGGTAGCAGCAGTGTTCCCAGCACCTTGGTTGGAGAGCGAGGTAGCAGCAGTGTTCCCAGCACCTTGGTTGGAGAGCGAGGTAGCAGCAGTGTTCCCAGCACCTTGGTTGGAGAGCGAGGTAGCAGCAGTGTTCCCAGCACCTTGGTTGGAGAGTGAGGTAGCAGCAGTGTTCCCAGCACCTTGGTTGGAGAGCGAGGTAGCAGCAGTGTTCCCAGCACCTTGGTTGGAGAGCGAGGTAGCAGCAGTGTTCCCAGCACCTTGGTTGGAGAGTGAGGTAGCAGCAGTGTTCCCAACACCTTGGTTGGAGAGCGAGGTAGCAGCAGTGTTCCCAGCACCTTGGTTGGAGAGCGAGGTAGCAGCAGTGTTCCCAGCACCTTGGTTGGAGAGCGAGGTAGCAGCAGTGTTCCCAGCACCTTGGTTGGAAAGCGAGGTAGCAGCAGTGTTCCCAACACCTTGGTTGGAGAGCGAGGTAGCAGCAGTGTTTCCAACACCTTGGTTGGAGAGCGAGGTAGCAGCAGTGTTCCCAGCACCTTGGTTGGAGAGCGAGGTAGCAGCAGTGTTCCCAACACCTTGGTTGGAGAGCGAGGGTGCAGCAGTGTTCCCAGCACCTTGGTTGGAGAGCGAGGGTGCAGCAGTGTTCCCAGCACCTTGGTTGGAGAGCGAGGTAGCAGCAGTGTTCCCAGCACCTTGGTTGGAGAGCGAGGGTGCAGCAGTGTTACCTTCAAGTAGGTTTCGGTTTTGCTAGGGATGGTGGATAGCTTCAAGCATCTGCCTCTGGTGCCAAACGTTGCATGTTTGAATCCAGCGATAGAAAGTTGTGTTTGATATTTTTGTTTTAAGCCTATCCCAAATCTTAACCATTCGGGGGTTAAAGCCTAAACTTAACCTTAAACACATAGACATTTGGAACAACTTTCGAAATGTACGTTTGAAAAACATGGAGGGACGTCTAAATCTGTGGTGAGACTGTGAGAATTTGTTGCGTAGTACACCATCATGCTTTCAGGATACGTGTCTTTTCAGATTCCACAATGATTCTACATCACCTATACTCCCTCTCTTGCTCTTGATCCTCCTCATCTCTTGCACCTGTGTGTTTTGATCAGTTTCTTTATGAAAAATATTTAGCAAACTCCATGACAGTAGCTAAAGCAAAGGGGCCTATAGCAGCACACAAGTAGCCTACAGATGCATGCTGGGGCGGGCATGCCTTGAGCTCGTGAAGTGAGCGCTACTGGAGAGGGTGATAAGGCCAATGCTCCAGCTTTTGGGAAAGTCGCCCTGCACTCCGGTGAAATTGGACACACTGTTACGCTCCGGAGCCGCTTTGCCCACACACTCTGATTGCAACTGGTATGGATCCAAAATAGCACCCTACTCTCTTTATATAGTGCACTACTTTAGATCAGGCCCCATAGGGGCTCTGGTCAAAAGTAGTGCACTATATAGGTAACACAGGCAGGGTGTCATTTTGAATGCACACTATGTCTATACAGGAACTTTGACACGAAAATGAAAAAGAACACTGAAACTATATGTGGCTGCATCACACCTGACTGAGTGTAATTTAATAATAATTTCAAGACAAATTGGAACAGAACACTTGAGTTGATCCCTGCTGTAGAGTGGGCCGTTACCGTTAGCAACAGCAATTCCAACCAATATGTCACAGTGTGTCAGTATATATATATAAACCACACTGCCTGTCCTCTGGGGGTATGTTTCATGTACACTTTGATCATTAGTCAGAAACTAAAGAAACATCCCTTTTTCAGGACCCTGTCTTTCAAAGATAATTCATAAAAATCCAAATAACTTCACAGATCTTCATTGTAAATGGTTTAATCTCTGTTTCCCATGTTTGTTCAATGACCCATAAATAATTAATGAACATGCACCTGTGGAACGGTCGTTAAGACACTAACAGCTTACAGACGGTAGGCAATTAAGGTCACAGTTATGAAAACTTAGGACACTAAAGAGGCCTTTCTACTGACTCTGAAAAACACCAAAAGAAAGATGCCCAGGGTCACTGCTCATCTGCGTGAACGTGCCTTAGGCATGCTGCAAGGAGGCATGAGGACTGCAGATGTGGCCAGGGAAATAAATTCCAATGTCCGTACTGTGAGACGCCTAAAACAGCGCTACATGGGAGACAGGATGGACAGCTGATCATCCTCGCAGTGGCAGATCACATGTGACAACACCTGCACAGGATCGGTACATCCGAACATCACACCTGCGGGACAGGTACAGGATGGCAACAACAACTGCCCGAGTTACACCAGGAACGTGCAATCACTCCATCCGTGCTCAGACTGTCCGCAATAGGCTGAGAGAGGCTGGACTGAGGGCTTGTAGGCCTGTTGTAAGGCAGGTCCTCACCAGACATCACCCGCAACAACGTCGCCTATGGGCACAAACCCACCGCTGCTGGACCAGACAGGACTGGCAAAAAGTGCTCTTCACTGACGAGTCACGGTTTTGTCTCACCAGGGGTGATGGTCGGTTTCGCGTTTATCGTCGAAGGAATGAGCGTTACACCGAGACCTGTACTCTGGAGCGGGATCGATTTGGAGGTGGAGGGTCCGTCATGGTCTGGGGCGGTGTGTCACAGCATCATCGGACTGCGCTTGTTGTCATTGCAGGCAATTTCAACGCTGTGCGTTTCAGGGAAGACATGCTCCTCCTTCATGTGGTACCCTTCCTGCATGCTCATCCTGACATGACCCTCCAGCATGACAATGCCACCAGCCATACTGCTCGCTCTGTGCGTGATTTCCTGCAAGACAGGAATGTCAGTGTTCTGCCATGGCCAGCTCAATCCCGGAGCTCAATCCCTTTGAGCATGTCTGGGACCTGTTGGATCGGAGGGTGAGTGCTAGGGCCATTCTCCCCCAGAAATGTCCGAGAACTTGCAGCTGCCTTGGTGGAAGAGTGGAGTAACATCTCACAGCAAGAACTGGCAAATCTGGTGCAGTCCATGAGGAGGAGATGCACTGCAGTACTTAATGCAGCTGGTGGCCACACCAGATACTGACTGTTACTTTTGATTTTGATCCCCCCCCCCTTTGTTCAGGGACACATTATTCCATTTCTGTTAGTCACATGTCTGTGGAACTTGTTCAGTTTATGTCTCAGTTGTTGAATCTTATGTTCATACAAATATTTACACATGTTAAGTTTGCTGAAAATAAACGCAGTTGACAGTGAGAGGACGTTTCTTTTTTTGCTGAGTTTATTATGACATCATCTGTAACTCTTTATTGGTTGCCTGAATGTTTTTTTTGCTGGGCAGCTTGGAGCATCAGAGTTGCAGGTTTGATCACACACTGAATAAATTGAACTCTGTGTTAAAATGGTTTGCTAAATGACCATGTGATTATTATACTTCCGATGCGTCTGGTTCCTGAAGCTGTATTGAACTCTCAGTTGCTAAATTTAAAATCATCTGCTTAAAGGGGCAATCTTCACTTTAAACATTAACAAAACCAACACCCTGCCACTGTTTTTAGTAAAAAGCTGAGGGATGGGGCAGGAGAAATGTAACCAAAGTCAAATTCATAGACAGAGCGATGGATGCAATGACTGACCATCCATTATATAAAAGTATAGTTTTAACCACGTTTGAGGGTATACAGTGTTTGTTTACAATTATAGTGTGTACAAACAGTGGAGAAAAACAAGCTTATATTGTGGGTTCTGATGGTGTACGACAGTTGAACTCATGTGGCATTTAGAAGTTATATTCTTCAAGAATCAATGGAAATATATCATTATTTTATATTATAAGTAAAAAATAAAAAAAAAGGATGTATCAATTGCAGATTGCCCCTTAAATGGCCGTATGATTGTTGTATGATTCTGGACTGGTATGACTCCCCAGGGCAGGTGTACAGAGAGGCTACCGCTGAGTCCCAAAATGTCTTTCTGTTCCCTATATCGTGCACTATGGGTCCTGGTCAAAAGTGGTACACTATATAGGGAATAAGAGGCCCGTTTGGGAAGCAACCGACATAGACTGTTGGTCCTCTGAGACCTGTAGAACCCAGCTGGATTTCCACTACCATGTCCTGATTGGGACAGCAGCTGTGGAGGTCATACAACTGTCTGGATCTGGATCTGGATCTGGATCTGGATCTGTCTGTCTGTCTGTCTGTCTGTCTGTCTGTCTCTGTCTCTGTCTCTGTCTCTGTCTCTGTCTCTGTCTCTGTCTCTGTCTCTGTCTCTCTGTCTGTCTGTCTGTCTGTCTGTCTGTCTGTCTGTCTGTCTGTCTGGTCAAGTAAGGACAAGAAAAAGGTGGGATGGAGAGGACATGTTGAAGAGTCGTGGTTGAATAACAGAATGATGATAACAGTAATATATTTTATGTCGGCTGACTAGTGGACAATATGTTTCAACACTATGATTGTATTATGGTATTTTTGTATTCCAAGCCAAACACCTCTCTCCTGTGTGGACAACGAACGCACGCACGCACGCACCGCACGCACGGACGCGCACACACACACACACACACACACACACACACACACACACACACACACACACACACACACACACACACACACACACACACACACACACACACACACACACACACACACACACACACACACACACACACATTTGGATAACACCACCTGGGGATTGCAGCTGGGAGATAACAGGAGTGTGTGTGTGTTTGTGCGTGTGTGTTGCCCCCTCCATGTGTGTGTGTCTATGACTGTGTGTGTGTCGGTGTGTGTCGGTGTGTGTTGGTGTGTGTGTCTATGACTATGTGTGTGTCGGTGTGTGTCAGTGTGTGTTGGTGTGTGTGGGTGTGTGTTGGTGTGTGTGTGTTGGTGTGTGTGTGTTGGTGTGTGTGTTGGTGTCTCGGTGTGTGTCGGTGTGTGTGTGTGTTGGTGTGTGTGTGTTGGTAAGTGTGTGTCGGTGTGTGTCGGTGTGTGTGTGTGTGTGTTGGTGTGTGTGTTGGTGTGTGGGGTGGAGTCTATGTGTCTGTGTCTGTCTGTCTGAATGTGTACCCCTGCACACACGTCCATCTGTGCCTGTAGTATGCATACATGTTGGTGTGGGCTAAGAGAAGACTCAATTTATTTCTGAGCCCAGGTGGTTTAACATCAAAGACCACCTTTACTCCCCAGCCAGCCAGCCAGCCAGCCAGCCAGCCAGCCAGCCAGCCAGCCAGCCAGTAGTAGTATTTTTCCAGTGGTGGAAAAAGTACTCAACTGTCATACCTGAGTGAAGGTAAAGCTAACGTTAATAGAAAACGACTCAAGTAAAAATGAAAGTCACCCAGTAAAATACTACTTGAGTAAAAGTCTTAAAGTATCTGGTTTTAAATGTACTTAAGTACAGTGGTAGTAAATGTACTCAATTGTCATACTTGAGTGAAGTAAAAAAGTAAAGGTAAACGCTATACATCAAATTCCTGATATTAAGCAAACAATGAATATGCCTGTACAGATACTCGAAAACCTACTTAAAGCTGCAATATGTAACTTCTTGGGTGACCCGACCAAATTCTCATAGACATAAGAGTTATAGACCTGTCATTCTCATTGCAAGCAGGTCTAAGAAATGGTAGATCTGTTCTATGCTTCCCGTTCTATAGGTTTGTTTTTACTCATTTTACTTCCTGTTTTGTACACCAGCTTCAAACAGCTGAAAATCTAACATTTTTGCTTATGAAAAATATATTTCACAGCTGTTTAAATGGTACCATTATTCTCTACACAAGGACTGCTTGTTTTGTCACATAAACTGAAATTATGCAAACTATTAGAATTTTAGCAACCAGGAAATGTTTGCATATTGCACCTTTTAGCATAGCCCGTTTTGATTGGCTGTAAGCCTGATGGGAAATGATGTGATTCATCACACGAGGCTATTACTCTGTCTGCTCCAGGGTTGGGACCAATCATTTTATTTAACTAGGCAAGTCAGTTAAGAACAAATTGTTATTTACAATGATGGCCAAGGAACAGTGGGGTTAACTGCCTTGTTCAGGGGGCAGAACGACAGATTTGTACCTTGTCAGCTCGACGATTAGAGCTCGCAACCTTTCGATTACTTGCCCAACACTCTAACCACTAGGCTAGGGCGGCAGGAATAATTGAAGGCAGTCAATTTAGGAAGTGATTTAAATTGAACGTTGAAAAATGAAATAATTTTTGAAGTAAATATCTTATACTTTTCAGTTAATTTAGAAGTCATTGAAAATATGCCCTGTTTTACTGAATTGAAATGAATTCAGTTTACTTCCTGAATTGGAATGTCAGTTTACTTCCTGAATTGGAATGTGAGTTTACTTCCTGAATTGGAATGTCAGTTTACTTCCTGAATTGACTGACCTCCAACCCTGGACTGTTCAGTCTGCTATCTCCCTGCACTGTCAGGCTCCTGATAACATTTTATCACTATTGATTGTGATGTTTAGCCAGAGGCTGGTGGTGTACTTGCCTGTGAAACACGCTGTGTCCTCAGTACAGCCCTGAGTCTCTGTCTGTGTCCTCAATACAGCCTTGAGTCTCTGGTTGTGTCCTCACAACAGCCCTGAGTCTCTAGCTGTGTCCTCAAAACAACCCAGAGTCTCTGGCTGTGTCCTCACAACAGCCCTGAGTCTCTGGCTGTCCTCACAACAGCCCTGAGTCTCTGTCTGTGTCCTCAATACAGCCTTGAGTCTCTAGCTGTGTCCTCAAAACAACCCAGAGTCTCTGGCTGTGTCCTCACAACAGCCCTGAGTCTCTGGCTGTCCTCACAACAGCCCTGAGTCTCTGTCTGTGTCCTCAATACAGCCTTGCGTCTCTGGTTGTGTCCTCACAACAGCCCTGAGTCTCTGGCTGTCCTCACAACAGCCCTGAGTCTCTGGCTGTGTCCTCACAACAGCCCTGAGTCTCTGGCTGTGTCCTCACAACAACCCAGAGTCTCTGGCTGTGTCCTCACAACAGCCATGAGTCTCTGGCTGTGTCCTCACAACAGCCATGAGTCTCTGGCTGTGTCCTCAAAACAGCCCTGAGTCTCTGGCTGTGTCCTCACAACAGCCCTGAGTCTCTGGCTGTGTCCTCAAAACAGCCCTGAGTCTCTGGCTGTGTTCTCACAACAGCCCTGAGTCTCTGGCTGTGTACTCAAAACAGCCCTGAGTCTCTGGCTGTTTACTGACTGTATTACAGTGCTGTTCTTCTGAGGAAACTTTCCTCAACCATGGTTTCTTTTTCTTTGAAGTAAAAAAATGAGGACTGTTAGTTTAGTTTCCTGGGGTTTAAACGGCGTGGTGTGTACGATGGCTTCGCAGCCTAGCGCGGAGGAGACGCTGTCAATACGACATGGATTCAGGTGTGTTTCTGAGAACGGAGTTAAGGTGAAGGAGGTTCTGCTCACGGTCGGTGAACAGGTAGGAACTACATTTATACATTCTGCTTCCAGAATGAACAGAGCTGTGGTTGTGTTCATGAAAAGAGTACATTTAGTGAGCAGGCTGATTGCTAGTGGATATTTGTAAGGGATGTGATGGTGCCCATTTCTCCTCTTTCGACTCCTTTGACAAGGGTGGTAGTTGTGACTCTGCCTCCGTTTATTACGGATGATCAAATCTGGAAAAAGCTGAGTCGTTTTGGTACGTTTGCTAGCGTTTTTTGTGTACTGTCGGCAGGTTTTCAGGCAGATGCCGTTTAGCATGTTGTTAGTTCCGGAGGTAAGTGTTCATGTTTCTGAATAGCAATGAGCAACAGTTAAATGTGCATTTTAAAGTGAGGCATGGGGAGGGGCTCTATAAAGGGTTTGCCAGAACAGATTTGATCTTTAGTGTTTTGAGTGTTGGGGATTTAGAGCATACATAAAGGCCTTCGACAGGGTGATGGTACAAGCGCCAGTGGGGGAAATCGAGTTCAACGTGGAGGGGGCCAGGAGACACAGGCAGCAGAGTCTGGGACTAGTCATGTTATATATGGTGGTGTAGATGAGGCTGGGTCTAGTGATGCTATGGATGGTGGTGTAGATGAGGCTGGGTCTAGTCATGTTATAGATGGTGGTGTAGATGAGGCTGGGTCTAGTCATGCTATGGAGGGTGGTGTAGATGAGGCTGGGTCTAGTCATGTTATAGATGGTGGTGTAGATGAGACTGGGTCTAGTCATGCTATAGATGGTGGTGTAGATGAGGCTGGGTCTAGTCATGCTATAGATGGTGGTGTAGCTGAGGCTGGGTCTAGTCATGTTATAGATGGTGGTGTAGATGAGGCTGGGTCTAGTCAGGTTATAGATGGTGGTGTAGATGAGGCTGGGCCTAGTCATGTTATAGATGGTGGTGTAGATGAGGCTGGGTCTAGTCCGGTTATAGATGGTGGTGTAGATGAGACTGGGTCTAGTCATGCTATGGAGGGTGGTGTAGATGAGGCTGGGCCTAGTCATGTTATAGATGGTGGTGTAGATGAGGCTGGGTCTAGTCATGCTATAGATGGTGGTGTAGATGAGGCTGGGTCTAGTCATGTTATAGATGGTGGTGTAGATGAGACTGGGTCTAGTCATGCTATGGAGGGTGGTGTAGATGAGGCTGGGCCTAGTCATGTTATAGATGGTGGTATAGATGAGGCTGGGCCTAGTCATGTTATAGATGGTGGTGTAGATGAGACTGGGTCTAGTCATGCTATGGAGGGTGGTGTAGATGAGGCTGGGCCTAGTCATGCTATAGATGGTGGTGTAGATGAGGCTGGGCCTAGTCATGTTATAGATGGTGGTATAGATGAGGCTGGGCCTAGTCAGGTTATAGATGGTGGTGTAGATGAGACTGGGTCTAGTCATGCTATGGAGGGTGGTGTAGATGAGGCTGGGCCTAGTCATGCTATAGATGGTGGTGTAGATGAGGCTGGGTCTAGTCAGGTTATGCTAGTGGATGAGGAGAGTATAGTGGGGAAGTGTAAGAGACTAAGGGGGGAGGTGGAGGGTGTCATGCAGAAGAGGAAAGGGGAGTTGGGAGGGGAGAGGCTGATGTGGTCAATGGTGCCATGGAACCTTTTCCTGGTGCTGTGGAGGAGGCCCCGACCAGCACCAATTTTTCCGCTAGTGCAGACGACGACAGAGACTTTGGACTGGCAAGGGGGTCTGGGGGACTTGTTAGATTTAACACTCCGAGCCTGGAGGAGTTTGAGGGGGTGGGAGGTAAAGCCCTCTACAACCTCTGCATTAAGGTGAGGAACATTAGGAGCCTAACAGGAGTGAAGGCACATCAGTGGCAGGGGGTATGTGGGGAGGAGAGTATGGTGAGTTTTAGATGGAGGGCGCTCTACAAACCCCCAGTACCAAAGAGGTCAGGGGGGGTGGAGGGTTCTACATGGAGGCCTGGCCACTAACAGCTGGTTAGCATGGGTCGACCCAGGAGTCAGACAGAGGTGTCCTTTCTGTGTCATGAGTGAAACTGTGCATCATGTGTTTTCTGTGTGCACCAGGTTAATGCCATTAATGTCTCTGTTGTAATGTCTGTATATGCCGGGTTAATGCCATTAATGTCTCTGTTGTAATGTCTGTATACGCCAGGTTAATGTCATTAATGTCTCTGTTGTAATGTCTGTATACGCCGGGTTAATATCATTAATGTCTCTATTGTAATGTCTGTGTGCGCCAGGTTAATGTCATTAATGTCTCTATTGGAATGTCTGTGAGTGAGATTGGGGGTGGAGTTTACTGTCGGGATGTTTATAATGGGACACAGGTATTCGAATAAGGAAAAGGCCAAATGTATGTTGATGAATTTTCTGTTTGCTCAGTTGGTTATTTGACTAACAAGGAGGAACAGGGTCAAAGGTTGGGGGATAACAGGCTCTTTACTATTATTTAATGGGATGGTCTCTGCGTGCCTTTGGGTGGAAGATAGGGTGGAGATATGGTGTGTGTGTTTGGTGGGGGGGGGGTCATGTCTGTACAAATCAAATCAAATCAAATTGTATTTGTCACATACACATGGTTAGCAGATGTTAATGCGAGTGTAGCAAAATGCTTGTGCTTCTAGTTCCGACAATGCAGTAATAACCAACAAGTAATCTAACCTAACAATTCCACAACTACTACCTTATACACACAAGTGTAAAGGGATAAAGAATATGTACATAAAGATATATGAATGAGTGATGGTACGGAACGGCATAGGCAAGATGCAGTAGATGGTATAGTGTACAGTCTATACATATGAGATGAGTAATGTAGGGTATGTAAACATAAAGTGGCATAGTTTAAAGTGGCTAGTGATACATGTGTTACATAAAGATGGCAAGATGCAGTGGATGATATACAGTACAGTATATACATATACATATGAGATGAGTAATGTAGGGTATGTAAACATTATATTAAGTGGCATTGTTTAAAGTGGCTAGTGATAAATTTTTACATAATTTCCATCAATTCCCATTATTAAAGTGGCTGGAGTTGAGTCAGTATGTTGGCAGCGGCCACTAAATGTTAGTGGTGGCTGTTTAACAGTCTGATGGCCTTGAGATAGAAGCTGTTTTTCAGTCTCTCGGTCCCTGCTTTGATGCACCTGTACTGACCTCGCCTTCTGGATGATAGCGGGGTGAACAGGCAGTGGCTCGGGTGGTTGTTGTCCTTGATGATCTTTATGGCCTTCCTGTGACATCGGGCGGTGTAGGTGTCCTGGAGGGCAGGTAGTTTGCCCCCGGTGATGCGTTGTGCAGACCTCACTACCCTCTGGAGAGCCTTACGGTTGTGGGCGGAGCAGTTGCCGTACCAGGCGGTGATACAGCCCGACAGGATGCTCTCGATTGTGCATCTGTAGAAGTTTGTGAGTGCTTTTGGTGACAAGCCGAATTTCTTCAGCCTCCTGAGGTTGAAGAGGCGCTGCTGCGCCTTCTTCACAACGCTGTCTGTGTGGGTGGACCAATTCAGTTTGTCCGTGATGTGTACACCGAGGAACTTAAAACTTTCCACCTTCTCCACTACTGACCCGTCGATGTGGATAGGGGGGTGCTCCCTCTGCTGTTTCCTGAAGTCCACAATCATCTCCTTTTTTTTGTTGACGTTGAGTGTGAGGTTATTTTCCTGACACCACACTCCGAGGGCCCTCACCTCCTCCCTGTAGGCCGTCTCGTCGTTGTTGGTAATCAAGCCTACCACTGTAGTGTCATCCGCAAACTTGATGATTGAGTTGGAGGCGTGCATGGCCACGCAGTCGTGGGTGAACAGGGAGTACAGGAGAGGGCTCAGAACGCACCCTTGTGGGGCCCCAGTGTTGAGGATCAGCGGGGTGGAGATGTTGTTACCTACCCTCACCACCTGGGGGCGGCCCGTCAGGAAGTCCAGGACCCAGTTGCACAGGGCGGGGTCGAGACCCAGGGTCTCGAGCTTGATGACGAGTTTGGAGGGTACTATGGTGTTAAATGCTGAGCTGTAGTTGATGAACAGCATTCTCACATAGGTATTCCTCTTGTCCAGATGGGTTAGGGCAGTGTGCAGTGTGGTTGCGATTGCGTCGTCTGTGGACCTATTGGGTCGGTAAGCAAATTGGAGTGGGTCTAGGGTGTCAGGTAGGGTGGAGGTGATATGGTCCTTGACTAGTCTCTCAAAGCACTTCATGATGACGGAAGTGAGTGCTACGGGGCGTTAGTCGTTTAGCTCAGTTACTTTAGCTTTCTTGGGTACAGGAACAATGGTGGCCCTCTTGAAGCATGTGGGACAGCAGACTGGGATAAGGATTGATTGAATATGTCCTTAAACACACCAGCCAGCTGGTCTGCGCATGCTCTGAGGACGCGGCTGGGAATGCAGTCTGGGCCTGCAGCCTTGCGAGGGTTAACACGTTTAAATGTTTTACTCACCTCGGCTGCGGTGAAGGCGAGCCCGCAGGTTTTGGTAGCGGGCCGTGTCAGTGGCGCTGTATTGTCCTCAAAACAAGCAAAAAAGTTATTTCGTCTGTTTGGGAGCAAGACATCCTGGTCCGCGACGGGGCTGGTTTTCTTTTTGTAATCCGTGATTGACTGTAGACCCTGCCACATACCTCTTGTGTCTGAGCTGTTGAATTGCGACTCTACTTTGTCTCTATACTGGGACTTAGCTTGTTTGATTTCCTTGCGGAGGGAATAGCTACACTGTTTGTATTCGGTCATGTTTCCGGTCACCTTGCCCTGGTTAAAAGCAGTGGTTCGCGCTTTCAGTTTCACGCGAATGCTGCCATCAATCCACGGTTTCTGGTTTGGGAATGTTTTAATCGTTGCTGTGGGTACGACATCGTCAATGCACTTTCTAATGAACTCGCTCACCGAATCAGCGTATTCGTCAATGTTGTTGTTGGACGCAATGCGGAACATATCCCAATCCACGTGATCGAAGCAGTCTTGAAGCGTGGAATCAGATTGGTCGGACCAGCGTTGAACAGATCTGAGCGCGGGAGCTTGTTGTTTTAGTTTCTGTTTGTAGGCTGGAAGCAACAAAATGGAGTCGTGGTCAGCTTTTCCGAAAGGAGGGCGGGGGAGGGCCTTATATGCGTCGCGGAAGTTAGTATAACAATGATCCAAGGTTTTACCAGCTGGGGAAGATGGGTAGGATATATGGTTGTAGAAGTGGTGAGGTTTTGGTTATCGTGTTGGTTTGTATCGTGGGGTAGAGGGCAAGGTGAGTATATAGCACAAGGAATATTTGGTTTTAACGGGGGGAGAGGTGGTGATGCTTTCATGAAATTAAATAAGGATGTATCATTAAAGACAGACACAGTCAAAAGTCTCTCTCTCTCTCAATTCAATTCAATTCAATTGACTTTATTGACATGGCAAGTTATTATTACTTACATTGTCAAAGTATACATATCGAAAAATTTAAATAAAATATATATGTATATATATACACAAAATATATATATATTTATATATAAATAAATGGTGGGATTAACAGCAATAATAATAGTAGTAGTGGACATGGGATTACCATTAATAACAGCTACAACAACAATATTAATCAGAACAACAATACATTAAAGCAACAGTAGTAGGTCAGTGTCAACATGACTGAGAAGACACATGACCTGGTACGAAAGACCTCTCTCTCTCTACCCTTCTCTCTCTACCCTTTTCTCTCTCTCTCTCTCTCTTTCTCTCTCTCTCTCTCGCTCTACCCTTCTCTCTCTCTCTCTCACTCTGACCTCTCTCGCTCTACCCTTCTCTCTCTCTCTCTCTCTCTCTCTCTCTCTTTCTCTCTCTCTCTCTCTCTACCCTTCTCTCTCTCTCTCTCTCTCTCTCTCTCTCTCTCTCTCTCTCTCTTTCTCTCTCTCTCTCTCTACCTCTCTACCCTTCTCTCTCTCTCTCTCTCTCTCTCTCTCTCTCTCTCTCTACCCTTCTCTCTCTCTCTACCCTTCTCTCTCTCTCTCTCTCTACCCTTCTCTCTCACTCTGACCTCTCTCTCTACCCTTCTCTCTCTCTCTCTCTCTACCCTTCTCTCTCTCTCTCTCTCTCTCTCTCTACCCTTCTCTCTCTCACTACCTTTCTCTCTCTCACGTGGGTTATATACAGGGAGCTCCAACAGCATTGGGACAGTGACACATTTGTTGTTGTTTTGGCTCTGTACTCCAAAACGTTGAATTTGAAATGATACGATGACTATGAGGTGAAAGTGCAGACTGTCAGCTTTAATTTGAAGAGGTTTTCATCCATATCGGGTGAACCGTTTGAAACTGGGACCAAAAGGTGGGCAACGTGCTTCATTATTGGCTACGGGGATATTAATATGCCTGAGGGGTGGGTGTGACTGGAATTCAAATCTCAACTGTCTGGACTCCAGCCCATCATCTACACATTAGTCTCTGTAAGATGACATGACAGTTGATAGACTTGAGCCTGGTCTTTAATAGCCTGGAACTAAATGGGCTTTAGCTAAGTGTTCCGTAATATGTGATAGGCCGACAGAGATCATGTAATCCGTTGTGACCGTAATTCAGCTAACAGTATAATTAGTGATATTAATTAAGATTAGTAAAGTGAATTCCCCAAAACAAGGAGCGACACTTTCATTCCAACAACTGGGGAAAGTATCTCAGGTGTGTCTTGTGAAATAGATTTGATCTGGATGAGAGTATGGTGCGCTCCTCCCTGCAGATTGAGGAGATAGTGACCCGTATCCAGGATGAGACCGAGGGCGTTCCCATCAGAACTGTCAAGAGCTTCCTGACCAAGATACCCAGCGTCGTCACAGGTGAGAGTGCAGCTGCGGCCGGCGTGTGTGTGTGTGTGTGTGTGTGTGTGTGTGTGTGTGTGTGTGTGTGTGTGTGTGTGTGTGTGTGTGTGTGTGTGTGTGTGTGTGTGTGTGTGTGTGTGTGTGTGTGTGTGTGTGTGTGTGTGTGTGTGTGTCTAGCCACGGCACCACCAAATAATTGATGGCCACTCTTATGATTCATCCCGTCTCAGGATCTATTACCTTAGTGGGCCATGAGCAGAGAGGCCTATCAATAAACACTATTACTCCACAGACACACACACATAGATACACACATACATACACGGACACAGCGCAGAACCACAGGCCAGAAATCGAATAAATGATGTGGAAGGCAGCGCTTCTGTAGTCATTGTTTTCTCTCTCTCTCTCTCTCTCTCTCTCTCTCTCTCTCTCTCTCTCTCTCTCTCTCTCTCTCTCTCTCTCTCTCTCTCTCTCTCTCTCTCTCTCTCTCTCTCTCTCTCTCTCTCTCTCGCTCTCTCTCTCTCTCTCTCTCTCTCTCTATCCCGCTTGCATTTTCCGATGCAGACAGCTCAAGGTTGTTTTTTTTTACCGGGGGAGGTTAATATTGAGTAAATAGTAACTACAGTTTATTCGCTCTGTGGTCTACCTCTGCCAAAGTAAAGAAAAGCTTACACCTACGTGTGTGTGTGTGTGTGTGTGTGTGTGTGTGTGTGTGTGTGTGTGTGTGTGTGTGTGTGTGTGTGTGTGTGTGTGTGTGTGTGTGTGTGTGTGTGTGTGTGTGTGTGTGTGTGTGTGTTGTTCATCCTCCATAACAGTCCTCTGTCTCTTGTCTCTACCAGGTGCAGACATCGTGCAGTGGCTGATGAAGAACCTAGCCATTGAGGATCCAGGTGGGTAAATGCTTTTTTGGAGCTTTGTATTCAATGGCAATTAAAGTTTTGTTTAAAGAATGTATTAAATGTGTGATAGACCCTGCTAGGGCTCCCGAGTGGCGCAGTGGTCTAAGGCACAGTGCTAGAGGCGTCACTACAGTCCCTGGTTCGAATCCAGGCTGTATCACATCCGGCCGTGATTGGGAGTCCATATAGGGCGGCGCACAATTGGCCCAGCGTCGTCCGGGTTTGGCCGGGGTAGGCCGTCATTGTAAATAAGAATTTGTTCTTAACTGACTTAAATAATGAACTCTTAATAGAACATGTATTGCATGTTTGTAATTGTCTCTTCCTGGTTACTGTACATGGATATAGTTGAAGATAATGAGCTTTGTGTTTAAATACTGAAACATCTTTAATAAGCAGGCAGTAAAGACGTGATAGACCCTTTATAAACTATTACTACCACGTGTGTTTACATGTAAGTAAATCGCTGACTGTGTCCCATTCTTTACCTTGCCCCCACGTAGCTGAGGCCATACACATCGGGAGTCTGATTGCTGCTCAGGGATATCTCTTCCCCATCTCTGATCACGTTCTGTCACTCAAAGACGACGGAACCTTCTATCGCTTCCAGGTGAGCAGTAGGACCATATAAGGCCGCTTCCAGGTGAGCAGTAGGACCATATAAGGCCGCTTCCAGGTGAGTAGTAGGACCATATAAGGCAGCTTCCAGGTGAGCAGTAGGACCATATAAGGCAGCTTCCAGGTGAGCAGTAGGACCACATAAGGCAGCTTCCAGGTGAGCAGTAGGACCATATAAGGCAGCTTCCAGGTGAGCAGTAGGACCATATAAGGCAGCTTCCAGGTGAGTAGTAGGACCATATAAGGCAGCTTCCAGGTGAGCAGTAGGACCACATAAGGCTGCTTCCAGGTGAGCAGTAAGACCATATAAGGCAACTTCCAGGTGAGCAGTAAGACCATATAAGGCAGCTTCCAGGTGAGCAGTAGGACCACATAAGGCAGCTTCCAGGTGAGCAGTAGAACCATATAAGGCAGCTTCCAGGTGAGCAGTAGGACCATATAAGGCAGCTTCCAGGTGAGCAGTAGGACCATATAAGGCAGCTTCCAGGTGACCATCACCATAGGCTAAAGATATTTAATTTGATAAGGAAGCATAAATGAGACAAAGAGGGATTACATTTGGTTCTGTGAATGTTCCCAGAACATTGCATTATGTTGTGGGAAAAGTGTAGGAACATTCTCCCGTTAACAGCTAAAAACGCAACATTTCATACATCTCTGCACTGCCAGTGGGTGAAACTGCACCAATGTGACCAGTTGTTCTCCCATGCACGTGTAGGACACTTCCTACTCTCTTCCTCATGAGAGAAAAAAAAATGAGAGAGCAAGACAGACATGGACAAGCGCTGTCTTGTGTTAATCTGAATGATAAGTATCAGACACTTTCCAGCTCAGTCCTGGAAGCAAGTCAAAACTCCCCTGATCCCTGAACCGTACCACACAATACCACATCCGCTAAGGTACTTCCTCTGTTTCTACACAGTGGATCCATGACCCCATTAAAAATGAACGGTGGAATATCCTGTGAAATATTTACCTCAACTGAACCCAAAGAGAGAACATTTAGGGGTCTGTATACACAAAGCCTCTCAGGAGGGCGTCGGAGAGGCTGGCTGCCGTTTTACCAATTGTGCTATTTTGTTTGGTTTTTTCACATGGTTTGTAACTTACTTTGATTATAATGTTGATGCTTCCATCTCTTATGACCAAAAAAGAGCTTCTGGATATCAGAACAGCGATTACTCACCTCGAACTGGACAAAGATTTTTCTTTAATGAGTCTGACAGGAAGGATATAGTGTCTCTACCAGACAAGGCCCAAATCCCTGTCATTCACATGAAGAAAAGACAGAAATACAGGAGGCGCAGATCAAGGTGCCTTCTGAGAATTCGTTGGCGAGTGGGTAACCCGCCTCTACCATCTGTTCTATCAGCCAACGTGCAATCACTGGAGAATAAACTGGATGAGCTCCGTTTGAGATTATCCTACCAACGGCACATAAAAATCTGAATCCTATGTTTCACTGAGTCGTGGCTGAACGACGACGCGGATAATATACAGTTGGCTGGGTTTTCCGTGCATCGGCAGGACAGAGCAGCTAATTCTGGTAAGACGAGGGGTAACGGTGTGTGTCTATTTGTCAATAACTACTATTAAAGAAGTCTCGAGGTATTGCTCGCCTGAGATTACCTTATGATAAGCTGTAGACCACACTATCTACCAAGAGAGTTTTCATCTATATTTTTCGTAGCTGTCTATTTACCACCACAAACTGACACTGGCACTAAGACCGACATCAACCAACTGGATAAGGCCATAAGAAAATGTTAATCCAGAAGTGACGCTACTAGGGGCCGGGGAACTTAATGCAGGAAAACTTAAATCAATTTACTTCATTTCTACCAGCATGTCACATGATCAACCAGAGGGAAAAAAACTCTAGACCACCTTTACTCCACACACAGAGACGCACACAAAGCTCTCCCTCACCCTCCATTTGGAAAATCTGACCATAATTCTATTCTCCTGATTCCTGCTTACAAGCAAAAACTAAAGCAGGAAGTACCAGCTCAATAAGGAAGTGGTCAGATGTTTTGCTAGACAGACTGTTTTGCTAGACAGACTGGATTCATCCAATGGCATGGAGGAGTATACCACCTCAGTCACCGGCTTCATCAATAAGTGCATCGACGACATCGTCCCCACAGTGACCGTACGTACATATCCCAACCGGAACCCATGGATTACAGGCAACATCCGCACCGAGCTGAAGGCTAGAGCTGGTACTTTTAAGGAGCGTGACACCAATCCGGACACTTATAAGAAATCCCGCTATCCCCTCAGACGAACCATCAAACAGGCAAAGCGTCAATACAGGACTAAGACTAAATCCTACTACACCGGCTCTGACGCTCATCGGATGTGGCAGGACTTTCATACTATTATGGATACAAAGGAAAACCCATCCGTGAGCTGCCCAGTAACGCAAGCCTACCAGACGAGCTTCGAGGCAAGCCACACTTAAGCATGTATGAGAGCACCAGCTGTTCCGGATGACTGTGTGATCATGCTCTCCGTAGACGATGTGAGCAAGATCTTTAAACAGGTCAACATTCACAAGGCCAACAACGTCTCTCTCAACATGAGCAAGATAAAGGAGATGATCATGGACTACAGGAAATGGAGGGCCGAACACTCTCCCATTCAAATCAAACTTTATTAGTCACATGTGCCGAATACAATAGGTGTAGACCTTACAGTGAAATGCTTACTTACAAGCCCTTAACCAACAACGCAGTTTTACGATGTGAAATAATTAAGGAGCAGCAGTAAATAACAATAGCGGGGCTTTATACAGGGTATTACGGTACAGAGTCAATGTGGAGGCTTTATACAGAGTATTACGGTACAGAGTCAATGTGGAGGCTTTATACAGGGTGTTACGGTACAGAGTCAATGTGGAGGCTATATACAGGGTATTACGGTACAGAGTCAATGTGGAGGCTATATACAGGGTATTACGGTACAGAGTCAATGTGGAGGCCATGTACAGGGGTTCATTCACATCGACAGGGCTGTAGTGGAGCGGGTCGAGAGTTTTTAAAGTTCCTTGGTATCCACATCACCAACAAACTATCATGGTCCAAACACACTAAGAACGTTGTGAAGAGCGCACAACAATGCCTTTCCCCCTCAGGAGACTGAAAAGACTTGGCATGGGTCCCCAGAACATCCTGACTGGTTGCATCACCGCCTGGTATGGCAACTGCTTGGCATCCGACCGTAAGGCGCCACAGAGGGTAGTGCGTACAGCCCAGTACATCGCTGGGGCCAAGTTTCCTGCCATCCAGGAACTATATACCAGGCAGTGTCAGAGGAAGGCCCAAAAAATTGTCAGACTACAGTCACCCAAGTCATAGACTGTTCTCTCTGCTACCGCACTGCAAGCGGTACCGGAGCACCAAGTCTAGGTCCAAAAGGCTCCTTAACAACTTCTAACACCAAGCTATAAGACTGCTGAACAATGAATCAAATGGCCACCGGACTATTACATTGACCCCCCCCCCCCCCCCCTTTGTTTTTACACTGCTGCTACTCGCTGTTTATTATCTATACATAGTCACCTTACCCCTACCTACATGTACAAATTACCTCGACTAACCTGTACCCCCGCACACTGACTCGGTACCAGTACCCCTTGTATATAGCCTCATTATTGTTATTTTATTGTGTTACTTTAAAAATATATATATATATTACTTTGGTTTAGTTAGTAAATATTTTCTTAACTCTGTTTTCTTAAAACTGCATTTTTGGTTAAGGGCTTGTCAGTAAGCATTTCACGGTAAGGTCGACACCTGTTGTATTCGGCGCATGTGACTAATACAATGTGATTTGATTTGATCTAGGATCAGGTGCCATATAATCCATATAATGTTATTCCCAGGAGGCTCAGAGACCTTCACAGAGGGAAAACAGAAGACTTGAATATGTTCTAAATGGCAATCTATTCCCTATACTGTGAAGTGCACTACATTTGACCAGAGGTCTATGGGCCCTGGTCAAAAGTAGTGCACTACATAGGGAATAGTGCGCCAATTTGGGATGCACTCCAAATGCCATTTCAACTCCTGCCTACTCCACTCGCTGTGCAGATTACATGATAGCAATAAATGAATTCATGCCAGCCTCTTTTTATCTGTCTGAAGTTTTCACAGCATGACACACGTGACTCTTGGAAAGCAGTCTACTGTATATATATCTTTCTGTTGAATCAACTATATATCTTTACAAATGGACAGATTTTTTTACTGTTAAGTTATTGACTAATATTGTCCCCGTGCTTACCAATAATGACTTCTCTGCACACCTCTCTTCTTTCTATTCCTCTCCTAACTATTCCTCCCTTCATCCTCACTCCTCTGTCCAAACGTCTCTCCATTCTCCATCCCTCTTTGACTCCTCAGGCTCCGTATTTCTGGCCTTCTAACTGTTGGGAGCCAGAGAACACAGACTACGGTAAGTTCATAGAAATGGAATTACTAGAACAGAAATTCCCCTTTCAAATCAATGCTCTGTGACGGTTGGAAAGTCTATGTCTATAGTAAGTCATTCACTGTAGGTAGTGGTGGGAAAAAAATACCGTAAAAAGAAAATGACTCAAGTAAAAGTGGAAAGTCTCTAAAATATACTTAAGTATCAAAAGTAAAAGTATAAATAATTTCAAATTCCTTGTAGTAAGAGACCCAGACGGCACAATCGTCTTGTTTTTTAAAAACATTTATGGATAGCCAGGGGCACACTTCAACAGTCAGACATCATTCACAAATGAAGCATTTGTGTTTAGTGAGTCTGTCAGATCAGAGGCAGTAGGGATGACCAGGGATGTTCTCTTGATAAGTGTGTGAATTAGACCATTTTCCTGTCCTGCTAAGCATTCAAAATGTAAGAGATGAGTGGGGTGGGGTGTTGGAAGGATGGGAGATGAGTGGGGGGGGGTGTTGGAGGGATGGGAGATGGGGGGGTGTTGGAGGGATGGGAGATGAGTGGGGGGGTGTTGGAGGGATGGGAGATGGGGGGGGGGGGTGTTGGAGGGATGGGAGATGAGGGGGGTGTTGGAGGGATGGGAGATGAGGGGGGTGTTGGAGGGATGGGAGATGAGGGGGGTGTTGGAGGGATGGGAGATGGGGGGGGGTTGGAGGGATGGGAGATGGGGGGGGGGGGTTGGAGGGATGGGAGATGGGGGGGGTGTTGGAGGGATGGGAGATGGGGGGGTGTTGGAGGGATGGGAGATGAGGGGGGTGTTGGAGGGATGGGAGATGGGGGGGTGTTGGAGGGATGGGAGATGAGGGGGGGGGTGTTGGAGGGATGGGAGATGGGGGGGGTGTTGGAGGGATGGGAGATGAGGGGGGGGTGTTGGAGGGATGGGAGATGGGGGGGGGGTGTTGGAGGGATGGGGAGATGAGTGGGGGGGTGTTGGAGGGATGGGAGATGAGGGGGGGTGTTGGAGGGATGGGAGATGGGGGGTGTTGGAGGGATGGGAGATGGGGGGGGGGTGTTG